>NC_133771.1:166925205-166974670 GCF_003597395.2 Chelonoidis abingdonii
GGGAAGTGCTGATGGAGTCTCAGGGCCCAATTGCTATGATGAGAAAGGGTACACTAGCCGTTCGTACGAATTCCATGAAAATTAACCGGGAGCTCATTTCATTACACCAGGAACCCCTGGCCGACCTCCTAGTCAGCCAGGAGCATCATTGGGATGATGACTGAAGGACGGCTGTCAAGTCCTTTTGTACTGTACCGGCTGCCACCCGGGGAGGGGAAGGGGAGAGGAGCGGCTGTTCAGTCGCCAGCCTCACTCTACCAGCAGCAGGCATAGACATATGGGAATGAAAAAAAGTCAAGAAACAATTTGTGTACCCCTTTCTTAGGGTGTGGGGTAACGACGTAATTGACGAGATATACCCTGAAACCCTTCGGACAAGGTTTTGACCTATAAGCATTGGGAGCTCAGCGAAGAAAGCAAATGCTTCAGAGTCTGCGGGGACTGTGGATAGCTGGAGCCTCAGTACCACCCCCTCTCCATACATACCTATTGAGTAGGTGGCTTCCGTTAGCATGTCACATAGCACTTGTGCTGTGCCTCGCCTGTCATAGCCGAGTTTTTTTCAAAGCTTGATCATTTGCTTCCTTAACGGAGCTATGAAAAGAACAGATTATGCCCCCAGACAGCGATCAGAATCCAGTATCTCCCCGACGAGCCATCTGAGCCCTTGGATTGGACTGCATCGGCACTGTGGCTGATCAAGAGCCACGGGGTCACAGGAATGAAATAAAAATTCACAGGTCGCTTTTCCTGTCTCCTTGCTCATGCATCCGCAGGTCAGACGCTCAGACTGCTTTCCAGAGCGGTCACAATGGTGCACTGTGGGATACCGCCCAGAGGCCAATACCGTTGATTTGCGGCCACTAACCCTAATCTGACATGGCAATACCAATTTCAGCGCTACTCCTGTCGTCGGGGAGGAGTACAGAAACTGGTTTAAAGAGCCCTTTATATCGATATAAAGGGCCTCGTTGTGTGGATGGGTGCAGGGATAAGTCGATTTAATGCAGCTAAATTCAGTTTAAACGCGTAGTGTAGACCAGGCCTCTAATAATTCTTATTGTTCAAAAATTATAACATTTTGCCACAAAATTTTGTGCTTAAATGAACAGCAGCTAACCCAAGGAAAATCTAATAGGCACCTTTCATCTGAGCTGTTTACCAATATTTTATGTTGAAGTGAGACCAAAGCATTAAAAGGAAGATTTGGTCTTTGTGGCATGGTTATGCTTACTATCTTCTGTAGTAAATATTTCTAAGCGCTTGATTTGATCGGTCAGGCTGCAGGGTACATTACAATGGCAGTGTGACCCTGGGTGGCATTGTTATGAAAACTAATCCTTTCTTTTGAGTGTGAAGCATTTCAAAGAGGGTGTGTATGTGTTTTTGTACATTAATTCAGTTACAATGAACAAAATGAAAAATATCAGTATGGGTCGGGGAGAAACAAACCTTCCATTATTGGGTTATGAAGAGGCAGGGGATGGACTTTGCTTCATAAACTGATTGGTCAGTTGGACCTCATCTGTACACAGAAGTTGTGCCGCTTGAATTACATTGGTAAAGTTAATGCAGTACAATTCCCTAGTGTGGATGTGGTATAAAGGTGCTTGTTCCAGCTTACTCCTATATGGGAATCCCTTTTATACCAGTATAACTGTATACACACTAGGGGTTATACTGATATAAAAGCTTTGATTAAAAAAAAAAAAAAATCACACCCCCTCACTGACAGTTATACTGGAACAAAACCCATGGGTAGACCACATGGTAGAGGATTTTTGTCAGTGAGAAAGAAAAAAGCTGGTGAAAGTAGATCGTGAATTAGGCTCATCATCCTCTAGGGGGCATGATTGGATTGGATAACATCTAGGATTGAGGTAAATTGTTCTTAGTCAAAAGCATTGCACAGTAGCTGTTTACATGTAGGTTTGAAGACTTTTCATAATGAATGTGCCACATAAAAAGACTTGAAAAGGAGCTTGCTGCTCTGCCCATCCCAAAACCCTTTGTACTTTCTACAGAGCCTGTGCTTGCACTTAATTTTGTTAGTTATACCGTTCTTGCAGTGTCCTAAAAACATCTCACCATTTTTTTAGTGAAATATTTACAGGTGTCCCTGTGAGGTAGATGTTATGCCAAGAAATGTCTCACATTGAACTTTGACTACAGTGATCTCACACGCTCAGGCCATTCCCCTTTCTCTCCCTTATCTCACAGCTTTTCACTTCCAGCGCAAATATTAGGAGCAAGTTTGAGTCTGTACCACCAAATTCATATCCAGGTCTGGTCTGTGAACTCCCAGAGATGGTGGGTAAGTAGAAGGGTTGGATCTGGGAATTTGGATCAGCCCATTGTAGAGATATCTGAGAAATTCATATTTAGATTTCTGTTCCGACACCCTGTCAAATTTGGGGGTTGGATTTTGGTTCAAAGCTATCTCCAGTTAGGCCACTGTTACATATTTGTAAAATGTATTATCCCAGCACTTGAGACACCTGCCCGTTGCAGCCATCTCACCATTCACTAGGCTTGTGGGTTCTACCCCTTCACCCTATCTTGTCCGTTCTGATTAGAAGCTCTTTGGGACAGGGAGTGTCTTTGTGGTCTGTCCCGTGGGGGCCTGGGCGCGATCAAGTTTTCTAGGAGCAACAGTAATACAGATAACAATTGGCAGGTGCGGACATGACATGGATGGGACCTACCAGAGCATTTCCACCTCTTCATTCAACTCCTCTGAAGTGCAAGAGTCTTGATTGTCTCATCTCTGTGCACGTCCCGCAGGTCAGAGGTGGATACACAGCACATGGATTTACTTACCACTCTGGCTTTAGAAAGAGAAGATTTTTTACATTTCTCAGAACTGCCTGAGAAGATAAAGGCCCTTGGGATAGATTCTGTCTCCCACTCCAGCAGCACACAGGCATCTGAAATGCATTACTAGGAGCTGGAAGAGAAGTTCTTCCACCACAGGCATAGCATAGGGCTAGCATAAGCAGCCCTACTTTGGCCACTCATAAGCCCCGGTGCAAGGGGTGTGCTTGGGAGCAGAGAGAGGTAGCTGTAGCACATGCTACTTTGGAGATTCTGAGCTGTTCCCAGCAGTGGCTCATTCCATAAGCAGCCCTCAGGAGGGTGCTGTGAATTAGAGCACAGCCATCTTTGCCCTGCCCTTCCCCTGGGCTGTAACTCCGTGCTGCACCTCCCCAACATCAGTACGGAGCAGTTCTCTTTGGCCTCCGCCACCCCCTTTGAATTGAATACTATACCCCGAGCAGAAACGTTTTCCTGACAAAGTCTTTGTGGTCCTGAGTGCTTCGGGTTCCCTTTGCACCTTGGGGTGTTCCAAAAATGAAGTGGCTGATGCCAGGATATTTTAAGCAATTACTTTAAAGTTTCTCTTTTTTCAGTCAGTCAGTCAGTCATGCTAATACTTATTTCCTCGCTAGTTTGTTACAAGAAAGTTGCACATGAGTTCTGGGCTATCAGCATCCCTCCATCTGCACTGGAAGCCAACCACTCCCCTTTCCTATCCACTCAAACTACTGCAGGCTTTAGCCCCTCATATCTCTCTATGAACAAATACAGCTTCCCAGGCTGATGGATCTGCAGCCATTACAATGAGAGGATTCTAAGGGAAGACCACATCAGCCTGCTCACAGGGGCCCTGATCAACTCCTGAACACAGCCTCCTCCTTCTCCTCCCAAAGACATGGGGGACTGTCAAGAAAGAGCCATCCATGCACACTTTATATTACTCTTCTAGCAGGAACCACCAAAAACATTCTGTGCAAAAAAGGGGAAAGACTATGTTTGATGAATTAAGCCCATAAATTGAGCCGGGGCCCCGCAACTATTGACTGGAGTCCCTTTAGGCTTGCTGGGAACATTACTGCTCTATTAGAATTTTATGGCTCTTTCATTAAAGATACACTCATCAGTTTTACTCACGTCGCTTGATGAAAGACATTAAGTCATTGGAGAGCATCCAGAGCAGGGTAGTAAAGTGTGACACAGGCTCTAAAACTGACTATTATGGCGGAAGCCACTGAATTTATTTGCAGCAGCAGTACAGAGAAGATTCAGAGGACAATGACTCACCTCCATAAACTACAAGTGGAGGCAGATAGAGACATGCTACACAAACTCAGAGCATCCCCCATGCAAAGTGCTTTATAAACATTAATCCTTGCCAGGGGAAGTATTTTTCTGGTATTATAAATTGACACTGAGAGGCTAAGTCACTTGCCCAAGGTTGTTCAAGGAGTCTTGAGCAAGGCTGGGATTGGAATCCAGGAGTCCTGGCTCCAGGGCCTGTCCCAGGGCCAGGCAGAGTCTCTGAGGTCATTGAAGGAAATCAGCAAAATATATGTATAATGTACAGGTATAATATGGTGAAGCTAGGGATCCTCGTCCACCAATATGCATAATGTATAGGGCAAGGTATCACAAGGCCACATACTGCTCTCAGATGCCCTGCTACCACCCCACTGAAGTGACTGGGATTGCTGAGGTGCATCAGAAAGAATTTGTCCCCCAGATACTAGAGATGGCAAAGACCTGTCGCTGTAAAGTCATATAGTCCATCATTTGGCTGGGACAGAACTGTCCTCTACTATATTTTCTCCCATCTCAATTTAAATCTCCCAAGTGAAGGAGGTTTCTGCCACTGTCCCATGTGTGACTGTTCCACGTTTTAATAGATCCGCCATTAGGAAGTACACCTCTACCCCGATATAACGCGACCCGATATAACATGAATTCGAATATAACACGGTAAAGCAGCGCTCCAGGGGTGGCGGGGCTGCGCACTCCGGTGAATCAAAGCAAGTTCGATATAACGCGGTTTCACCTATAACACAGTAAGATTTTTTGGCTTCCAAGGACAGTGTTATATCAGGGTAGAGGTGTATTCTCCTTGTTCATTCTGAACCATGGTTTCTATTATTGCTACCACCAGGGGAGCTGCACTGGTGCGAGGCCACTGATAGGAAAAAATACAAGCACAGACAAGACCATAAAGAGGGACAATACCCTGCCTGCACTCTGAGACCTCTGTGTTTGCTGCTCAGACCCATATTTCCTTTTTTGCCATTGTGTCACATTGCAAATTCATCTCATTTGCTGACAACTGGGTTTCTTTCAGCATTACTGCTCTGCTGAGTCTCCCTGCCAGTGCCTGTGTTTCAGATTACATTTCCCACCATCTTTTCATACCACTTGGATAATTTTACAGTGGCTTTAACATGCTCTCTTGTTTTGGAACTGTGAATTCATGCAGCCCAGTTTAACCATCAAAACAGGAACTGTATCTGGCAAAATACTTACCATTTTGCACAAAGAGAAAAACACAGAAGAGTGGTAAGAGATTTGCAGGAACAAGAGGGAAATGCACTGCAAGTGAGAGAGAAACAACTTCCAGGAGCAAACTCAGAAGCTGGGGGCTCACTATAAGGCAGGGAGGGTACGCATAGCTCTTGAAACACCACGTCACACTAAATGGGACTCACTCAACCAGGAGTGGGTTCTGTGCCA
The DNA here is from genome assembly GCF_003597395.2 of Chelonoidis abingdonii. Taxonomy (NCBI): domain Eukaryota; kingdom Metazoa; phylum Chordata; order Testudines; family Testudinidae; genus Chelonoidis; species Chelonoidis abingdonii. The sequence goes on from NC_133771.1 coordinate 166,930,741, forward strand.
AGCAAAAAGGAATGGAGACACAATACCTTCTTAGGGCCTGATCCTACACACACTACCAAGCATAGTGCATTAATATGGTGAGTAACTGGACTGAGGTCAATAGGATAATGATAATTCACGGTAGTAAGCACTATGCTTGGTAGCAAGTGTTTGCAATTGTTGCCAACCCCAAGCATTCAAAAATCATTAGTCAGGCCTCAAGACTGGCTTAAAAATCGTGAGGGTTTTTGTTTTGTTTTTTAAATTGTTCTTGTTGTATTTACCTTCTGATTTCTGAGCCTGTAGATTGCATTCAGGTTACATTTTTCAAGGTTTTCTATGCAACCCAAGGGCTTGAAGTTGAAACCAACTGTTTTTTAAAATGACAATGGAGATTCTCACATAATTACAGAAAGCCAGGAGCTGGGGCTTTCAGAAGCACACCACGTATCACAAGATTCACAATACAACACTCCCTGTACATTGAATAAAGAGGGGGTATTTGGAGGGGGGCACTTTCAGAATGTGTTTAGACTCCTCACCTTTATTTCGTACTGTTTATTTGATGTTAAGAAAAACAGCAAAGCATGGTTCCTGTATTAGAAAGAAGAAATCTGAAAGAGAAGCAACAGTGTTAAGTCTCCTTCAGCAGAGCCATTTTCAACTGACGGCCTCTACCAGGTCTACTGTGGCAGTTCCAGAGGGCTAGACTTGTAAATCTCAATGCCTCAGTCCCCCCTATATTCAAATACACCTCAGAGTGTGCAAAAGAGCCTGTCCATGTAAGCACAAGAGCTGTTTGCATATGCAGTTACTAACGCTTTGCTTACCTGCACAGAAAGATGTTTTGCCCCTTAAGGATGCCCTGAACAGCTGGGTTTTCAAAGTTGTGTCTCTGCTGCCCCCTAGTGTGATCCTACAGGACATCTGAAGAAATGGTTTTTTTACCCACAAAAGTTTATGCCCAAAGAAATCTGTTAATCTTTAAGGTGACACCGGACTCCTCGGTGTTCTTGTGGATACAGACTAACAGGGCTACCCCCAATACTTGACAGCAAGGATAGAACTCTGCTCATTCTAAGCCACAAGCTTGGGCCCACTGAGCTAAAACAGAATGACTTGTAGCTGTTGAGTATTAAGAAATATCAGCAGAGATATTCTGATACCTCTCAGCTGTGCGGTGATGTACAAAAACACCAGTCCATAAAGTACATTGTGTTAAATTTCGTGGGCACACCTTAGGCCCCACAGTTTTAACATAAAGCATAAAGTCATACTTTTACCAAAGTTAAGAGCTGGCACCAGGACATGGTCAAGCCTTTCCCTTTGTACAGAAATTGACAAAAGGGGCATTTCCCCATCTTACAATCCCTTTGTTTTTTGTATTGCACATGCCTAGTGTGTTGCATGCTAAAAATAAGTCTTTCCTGTCCCAACATGCAGAAGTCACTGCAGGTATGACATGAGTTATTTTATAGTGCAAAGTTTGACTAGCTAGTCATAGCAAAGCTCATTTGTTTTAGAGGTAGTCTTTTCCTTCCTTCCAGCTAGCCTATTGTTTGCCTTTTCCATTTGTATTAAAAATAAAATCTTTGAAAACTGCAACTAAGAAAAAAATGTATTCCTTCTGAAACTAGCAATTCTCCAAACAGGAAGGCTAGCTCTTTCCTGTTGAGACATTATGTCCAAAGAAAGGAAATTGGGATTTTAAATTGTAATAATAATTACATAAAGCAGTGGTACGTAAACACTAATAAGTATCAAAGAGGGTTGCACTATTTAGTGCGTGCTGAATGGTATTGCTTTGTTTCAAGCTTTGGTCTGTTGGTCAGTTCATGGGCATTACACACAGATGTAAATTCATGAGCAATCATTCCTCTAGTTTGATCACCTGTATGCCTCACCCAGGCTCTCGCAGTATGAGGGGGGCAATATAAGGCTGCCTCAGATCTGTGTGAATTACAGCATAGAGGGCAAATGTATGTCCTCTGCAATGGAGCCAACAGGGAATACTGTTAGAAAATGACACGTGGCAGTGGCTTTCAGGACACAGAAGAATGCGTCTGGGCTTCACAAAATTTGAATGCTGGCAAAAGGCTGAGTATTTCAGTCCACATTTGTCATCACTGTTCATAACAATGCGCTGGCAACTGAATTTTAGTACTGAGATATGGTGTGGTATTAGTCAAATATTTAGCACCAATGGGGCACTTCTCATCAATAGAAGTACATCATGGTACATTTTAAAGGTGAGTGCATTTTATTATCCTCCATTTTACAGATGGGGGAACTCAGGCACAGGGAAGGGAGGTGACCTGTCTGAGGTTACACCCAGCGAATTGCTGGCAAAGATGGGACTAGAACTCAGCTTTCATTTCCCAGTCCACTCGCCTATTCAGAGGATCATGCTGCCTCCCTTAGACAGTGAGAGAGAGAGAGAGAGAGAGAGAGAGAGAGAGAGAGTCAACCACCAAGGGGAAGAAACAGAAACTCCCCTGAGATGCTAGTACTATTTATTCTATCTTGTAAGATTTTTTCAAAGCGCATTTCGATCACCAGGGAGACCGCAGTCCTCTACTTATCCACAGAATTAAAGCACTTCAGCAACAGAGTGAATTCTCCACACACTGCCCCACCAATCTGCCTTAGCCTGGCCTGCAAGGACAATTTTCTAGAGATGAGAAGGTAGTTAAGGCTTGGTGCTTACTAAAGCTGGCACCTAGGATGCCAATAGCTTTGGCATGATGTTAACACCCGTCCACTAAGCACTTGACTGGGACTACCAGTACCAACTCACTTCATGCAGCCATTAAACACTCAAGAGCTGGTTGGGTCACTACTTGTCTGAATGAGATTTGAACCAGCGACAAATATTCACTGGGTATGGTTTCCAGCTGACACTGCCAGCTTTCCTGAGGCAATCCGGTGTGAGAAAGGGCTTTGAAGAGAGAAACTGAAAGAGGTGAAAGCCTTGCTGATGGAAGCATCTCAGAGCACCCAGCTTATAAACTGTGACAAGAATCTTCATCATTGCCTACCTCCCAGCTGATTGCAGGGTTTGGAAATGTTTCCTTGTGGAAGCCTGGGACTGAGAGGTTAAGCTGCAAGGGAGTAAAAAGAGCAGTAGTGAAAATGAGGAGAAGGACCTAGGACCTAATTCAAAGCAGCACGTCCTAGGCCTGTTTGAGGCTCAATCCTGCTTGAGAGCTCCTTTTGAAGAGTTGAGGGTAGGGGAGTGTCAGTCTTATTCCCCTGCAAACTTCTCACTGGAGAGCTCAAGGATGTTAAGAATGCATCAGCAATCAAAGAGTTACTTTGAAATGAGGCCATTTTTTCCAAAACAATAAAAATACCAATCAGGGAATTAAATGGAGAGTGAGTGAGAGCGACAGCATAATGGGGAAGTCATATCAAACTACAGAAAAGAGAAAATAGGAGGACAGGCAAATATCTGGAACAAAGCTGAACCTTCTTATAGTATCTTTTGTCTCAAGGTTCATTAATTAGCTCTCACAGTGACCCTTCGAAAGCCAAACTTGGGGCCCGCACTGCCACAGCTGCTGTGACATACCAGGGCACAAACCAGACTAGTGAGGGGCTGTGTTACCCCTGCTGTGTGACCTTGGGTGTCTTACAGTGCCTTGCTGTAGTTGCTCCCACCTGGGCCACTCACAAACAGCCTTCCAGCACGCAAGCCACACCCTGAATGTCTGTGTGTAAACGCAATCTGCCAGCTATCAGGAGCAGCTCCAGGCACCAGCACGCCAAGTGCGTGCCTGAGGCGGCAAGCCACAGGAGGTGCTCTGCTGGTCTCCGCAAGGGCAGCAGGCAGGTTGCCTTCAGTGGCATACCTGTGGAGGGTCTGCTGGTCCCGTGGCTTCAGCGGACCTCCTGCAAGCGTGCTGCCGAATCTGCGGAACTGGGGACCTCCCACAGGCAAGCCGCCGAAGGCAGCCTGCCTGCCGTGCTTGGGGCGGCAAAATACCTAGAGCCGCCCCTGCCAGCTATACTGTATCTCGCCAGCCTGAGTTATACCACAGGGTGACCCCAACGGAACTCCAGTCCCAGATCTTCCCTCAGAAATATATGACCTATACTGCCCTGCACTCTTCTGGACAGTACAAATATATTAAGTCATTTATTCCTTTAAGGGAATAATATGCCAGCTTATTGCTTTAAACTTCAACTTAAACACACTGGATTAGATAAAACAGTAGCACAAGTTTACTAACTACAAAGAGAGAGATTTTGAGTGAGTATAAATAATCAGGCATAACAGTCAGAAATGGTTACAAGAAAAATAAAGATAAAACACTTAGTAGTATCTACTTAAGAAACTATCTTAGTTGCAAAGCAAACTTTCTCACCACATGCTCCAGCAGATTACTGACCAAATTTTCAGGCCAGGAGCCCTCCCCCAGAGTCCAACGGCTTGTTCATTTTGTCTTCTCAAGTACAGAGAATAAGGTGGTCAGGGAGAGAGAGGGGGGGTGTGCCTCAGAGTGTTTGTTCCTCATTTTTATAGTTTCAGTCCTCTTGAAAAACATTTACAGCTGAAACCCAAGAGACAAAGAGTCTATGTGGAAGGATGTTCTCTGTTGGGTTTTTTTCCTCCTCACCTGTTTGAACTTCCTTTGTTTTCCCTCCCTCCTTGATCACAGAATATCAGGGTTGGAAGGGACCTTGGGAGGTCATCTAGTCCAACCCCCTGCACAAAGCAGGACCAATCCTCAGACACATTTTTGCCCCAAATTGCCCCCTCAAGGATTGAACTTGCAACCCTGGGTTTAACAGGCCAATGATCAAACCACTGAGCTATCCCTCCCCCCAATAATGATGTCTCTCTTTACTGCTTAAATGCAAAAGCATACATTCCTTCATTTGTTTAGGACAGGCCTGACTTCTGCCTGGGTAGGGCTGTGGGGTTTGAAACGTGTTAATATTATACAGAGGAATCTGATAACATCACATACAATATTGACACTTATATTTTACCAGGACGATACTGACCGGCAAGTTATGAGTGTTCAAATGATACCTTACTAGGCATACTATGTACAAAGATTATTTAAAAAGTGTATGTTGAGTGTAACTATTGAGAGGTAAATTCTGTCACACTGCAAACTGATCTGGGGTCCTCTCCAAAATCAAGGCATCCTTGGCCATTGTTTTCAATTCGCTTTCTAGTTTGAAGGCTATAGTTGCAAGGAAAGGAGCAAGAAACTTAGGGCCTGATTTTCAGAAGTGCTGAGCGCTCACAATGTCATCTGAAGTCACTGCAGGCCACGGCTACTAGCAACTTCGAAAAACAGGCCATTGCTTTTTTAAAATGAAAGAGTAGCCCTGACATTTCTAGTGGATCTGATGGCAGTAGGTTACAAGCGAGTTCCAGCCAGATACCTGCCCAGAGGATTCAGGGGGCCTGGGGTTTTTGGCGGCAGGGGGCCCCCACTTCAGCAGTAATTTGGCAGCAGAGGGGTCCTTCTGCTCTGGGACCCACCGCCAAAGTGCCCCGAAGACCCGCGGCAGGGGCCCCCTACCACCGAATTATCGCCGAAGACCTGACACTTTGGCGGTGGGTCCCACTTTGGCAGTAATTTGGTGGCAGGGGGTCCCTTCCACCCCAGGTGGAAGGATCCCCCACTGCCAAAGACTCGGAGTGGAAGAAGCTCCGGGGGTCCGGGCCCCACAAGAGTTTTCCAGGGCCCCTGGAGCAAGTGAAGGACCCTGCTCCAGGGCCCCCGAAGAACTCTCGTGGGGGCCCCTGCGGTGCCCGGGGCAAATTGCTCCACTTACCCCCCCACCCCGAGTGGCCCCTGGATACCTGTAGCTGAGCCAGCTCCTCTGCTGAGCAGAAGCCAATGGGGGAGGAGAGTGCCCAACACTGCCAAGAAGGTGCTTGGCACTTTGTAGGGACACATCTAGAGAGATGAGATGATTAAGATATAGATCAATACAAAGCTAACTAGAGTGACAATATTCACTAGCCTGTATCTTCAAAATTCAATTCAAGAATAATTTGGAATCTGACTTGCTGGAGAATAGACTCTAGTGAGGCATAGTAGAGCCAGTTTAGTTTAAATAAAATTGGAGTTCCTTCCTCTAAGTTCCTGAACCTTCACCCAGGTGTCACAGTCATGAACCCAAGCTGAACTTTTTCTAACATTTGAAGAAAATCAATTAGTTTTCCTCCCTCTTCCTCCCATTGTTTCTATGTGTGTGCAATTCTCCTCTCCCAGATTCTGACTGGGAATGGAAGTAACAAATCACATGAGAAGAACTTGCCTCCATACAATCTCCAGTCCTGTGTTAGACTCAAGAGATTCTGAACATTTGAGATCCACCCCTCAGTTGCCAGAAGAATATCCTCAGTGTTAAAGCCTGCAGTAAAAAAAAAAAAAAAAAAAAAAGAACAAAGTGGTAACATTAGTGATAACTGAAGCTTCACCTTCCAGTGCTGGTCCCTATGTGTACTCTACACACGGGTACCATGTGTGCCATGTGCCTGAAGCTGGAAGTTTTTTCAAGCAGTGTTTATTGACCACACATGAGCAGTATCTCCCCCATGCTCCCAACCGAGTTTAGAAGGGGTGATGTGGGTTGACATCTCTCCAGTTTCCTCTGCCATATAGTCTGAGTCGAAACCTGTCCTCTTTCGCTCTTTTAATCTCTAAAAGAATTTTTGTATATATTTGCTATTTAGATATCTTTGTTGTATACATAGTCTAGTATAGTGTAAGAAAAAACCCCACCTCCAGTTGGGGGGAAACCCTCTTTACCCCAGGGACTATGCCCAGGGTCCCAGGCTTCAAGAACTGTGTCTCCTGCTCTCACTCCTTTTCCATTAGTGACGAACATCAATGGGGCCTCTACTGTCTGGGTGAGGTGCACATCTCTGTGAAGTGCATCATCTGCAAGTCCTTCCTATCCAGAACCAGAGAAACCTGAGAGCTCAGGCTGAGGGAGCACCTGATGAGGCCCAGCTCTGATCTTGGTCAGGAAGACCCCTTGTACATAGGCCTCATTTGGCCAGCAGTGCCCCTCCAAGCATGAGCCATGAAGTGCAGCCATTGTCTCAAAGCCCAAGGACTAAGAACACAGGGCTCCCCATGAGAGTAAGAAACATTCTCATGAGCATGAGGGCAGATCCCCACAGTGGACTGCCCACAAGAAGCACATTTCCTCCCAAGCTGTGTCAGATTGGGTGAAATGTCATGTACGGATACCGTGGAACTGGTGCCAAAGGCTTCCCCAACTGGAAGGGAAGGTGAAGAAGAGGAATCAGACAGTGACCATGGTACCAGGGCACACAGACAGGCCAATCCCATCCACAGTCCAGATCTACCGCAGGTACCGCTTTGGCAATATGGAGACCAGCTAGCTATGGAAGTTGAATTGGGTTCCTTCCATGTCTCGATGGGAACCCTGCAGACTCCAGCCATTATGGAGACTTTTCTGACACTGAAGGAGGTCTTCCTCCCCTATCCACAGTTTCCACTTCTGTCAGACCCAATGGTTCTCAGGGAGGTTCCTACCCCAGAGAAGGAACCACTGCTACAGTTTCAGGAGAGACTCCCCTTATCTATCCTTCAGAGTGGGCCTCCGGGAACCACCACCATCAGACTCAGAGAAGATAGTCCCACCAATGTCTCCAACCTGGCTCAGGAGCTCAGACAGAGCCTCAGTAACCCTCTCCACCTGGCTATGACCCCATCCCCAGGCTGGGACTCCTGGTATCACTTCCCAAGGGGAGAAATAGATCTCCCCTCTGGCCATACAGGGACCCAGAGACCCTTATAGCAGACACTCAGCACCATCGCAGGAGTCCCAGTGCTCTTCCTCCTTTTGTCTGCCGGTTCTGTTGGTGTATGAGGAGGAAGATGATGAGCTGTACCAAAAGTTCTGACTGGAGCCTCCTCATCACCAGATGACACTGTCATCCCATTGCCACCCTCTCCACCAGATGACCACCAACAATATCAAGATCTGCTCCAGTGAGTGATGACTGACTTGCAAATCCCACTGGAGTTGGTCCAGGACCTCCAGCACTGTCTCCTGGACATCTTACAGCCACAGGGACCATCCAAGGTGGCCCTTCCTACAACAGGCCATACTGGAACCAGCCAGAATGGTCTGGCACACACCAGCATTGTGTGTCCCCACCCCAGAGTGAGCCAAGAGATGTTATTTTGTGATAGCCAAAGGAGCTGATTTCCTATTTACACACCCTACCCCTAATTCACTGGTAGTGCATGCAGCTGTGGAAAGGGCTTGGCAGTACCTGCAGAAATCCGGTACCAGATAAAGGGTCGAAGAGGCTGGATCTCCTGGGCAAGGCTGTCTCCTCCTCCTCAGGCCTTCAGTTTCATATAGCCAACAACCAGGTTGGCTAAATATGACTTTAATACTTATACCAGGCTGGCAGAGTTCAAAGATAAACTCTCTGTGCAAGATCAGGCCCATGGTGGATTCCGGGCCACGGTGGATGAGGAGAGGCTAGTGGCAAAGGCAGCTCTCTGGGTCGCACTGGCTGTGGCTGATACTGCATCCCAGGCCTTGGCCACAGGGCTGATCATGTGTACAGACTGTTAGCTCCAATCTTTGGACTTCCCAAGGGAGGTCCAAAATACTATACAGGACCTTCCTTTTGACTAGGTCAGTCTTTTCAATGAAAAGACGGATGAGTCTCTGCATTCCCTGAAGGACTCAGGATCCACCCTGAAGTCCCTGGGGACCTGCATTCCAGCCTCAGGAGAAAACATCAAAACCAGCCCTTAAGACCACAGCCACCTTCCTCCTGTCGTTTTGACTACCAACGTCCACCTGAAGCGACCGAGATCCCAGCCCCAACCACTACCACATCATCCACTTACTCCCAACCATGGGCCAAAGGCCATTTTTGACATACGGGTCAAGACCCATATACCACCATCACTGCTGCCTACTTTGCCACCCATCATCTTTGGAGGAGACTCACCTTCGCCCACATTTGGAACAAGATCACCATGGACAGTTTAGTTCTCGATATTATCCATCATGGATACTCCACGGAGTTCCTTTCCCTCCCTCCTCACAAGCCTCCCACGTGGCTCCCCTGGAGAACCCTTCCCACCAATTGATTGTTCAACACGAGGCAGACTCCTTACTCCACCAGGGAGCAATAGAGAGCAACCTGCTCCAATACCAGAGAAGAGGGTTCTTCTCCCTATATTTCCTTGACCCCAAGGAAGGTGGAGGGCAGAGACCCATCCTGGACCTTCGACAGCTCAATATTTTCATCAGGAAGCTGAAATTCAGGATGATTACACTGGCATCAATAATCTCTGCCTTCCAGAAGGGGCTGTGGTTCACAGCTCTCAACATGAAGGACTCATTTCTATGTGGACAGTCACCCATCACACAAGAAATTCCTATGATTCAAGATTAGACAGCAATGCCACTAGTTTTGCATCTTCCCATTTGGTCTTATGACAGCACCAAGGGTCTTCATAACAGTGTTCTCAGTAGTAGTGGCCCAGATGTGTCACCTGGGATATATGATGTTCCCACACCTAGATGACTGGCTTCTGGTGAGACATTCCCGACAAGAAATTGTCTTTGCAATAGACACTCTTTGATGCATCCTTGCCTCTTTAGGATCTGCATAAACGAAGACAAGTCTGTTTTGTCACCCACACAGATGTTACATATCATAGGAGCAAGGCTGGACTCGGTCTTGGTACAAACTTTCCTTCCTACAGACAAATTTTATGCAATGAGCAACCTGATCATTTGCATTACCCACAATCCCTGCACAGTGGTGCATCGGGGAGGGATAGCTCAGTGGTTTGAGCATTGGCCTGTTAAACCAAGAGTTGTGAGTTCAGTCCTTGCAGGGGGTCACTTAGGGATCTGGGGCAAAATCAGTACTTGGTCCTGCTAGTGAAGGCAGGGGGCTGGACTCAATGACCTTTCAAGGTCCCTTCCAGATGTATGAGATAGGTATATCTCTATATATTAATTATTATTAATGCCTCTCCCTATTGAGCCATATAGCTGCATGCACCTATGTGACACCTTTTCCCAGGCTTCACTTGCAGTACCCATAAGCCTGGCTCCACTCAACCTACTGGCTGACTAGGGACCTCATTGACTCCACCATTCCCTCAGGAGCTCTCACCTCTCTTGCTTGGTGGTCCAGCCTGACCAAGATCATGGTGGGGACCCCCTTCGGCCCTCCCATAACAAGGGCCACCATCATGATGGATGCCTCCCTGACAGGATGGGGTGCTTATCTGGACTGCAATGCAGCCCAAGCTAGGGGGATACCACAGGAAGCCAAGCTGCATATAAACTTGCTGGAACTCGGAACAGTCCACCTAGCCTGCAAGGCCTTCCTTCCCCTCATACATTCCCTCCATGTTCAAATCCTATAGAAAAATATCACTGCGGCGGTCTATATAAACAAACAGGGAGGAGTGAGATCTTATCTCCTCTGCCTGGAGGCAGTCAGGCTGTGTAGCTGGTGTGTCACAAATCAGGTTACCATATAGGCCACATACCTCCCAGGTGTTCAGAACTCCCTAGCAGACAGACTAAGCAGAAGTCTCTACATAGACCACAAATGGGAAATACACTACACAGTTCTGACCATCATCTTTGCACAGTGGGGTATGCCTTTCTTTGCAACTCAGACTAACAGAAAGTTTCCCATGTACTGCTCCAGGGGAGCTATAGGCAGTGACTCATAGGACAGTGCTTTCTTGCTTCCCTAGATGGGTGACCTCCAATACACCTTCCCCGTTATTCCCTTCATACCACAAGTTCTCCAGAAGATTTACTGAGACGCAGCTACCATCATCCTTCTAGCATCCTATTGTCCCAGTTCTGGTTCACTGATCTAAAACTGTCCACACTGCCACCCATCAGGATCTGCCTATTGCCAGATCTCCTGACATAAGACCACGACAGGCTCAGGTACCCCAGCCCAAGCTCATTCCACTGCCCAGCCTGGTGTTTGGATAGGTGTCGGATCTAGCAAACTCATGCTCGGCCAGGAGAGTCTTAACCAAAGCAAGAAAGAGTCAACCAGAACATGCTACTGGTCTAAATGGTGCCGATTCTCAGTTTGGGTGCGCCGCCACCACAATTCCCTCTCACCATGGTGGGCATGCCAGTTATCCTCAACTATCTCCTTACCCTGAAAACATCAGGTTTAGCCTTTAGCTCGCTGTATGTACATTAGCAGCGATTAGCACTTTCCTTCCCCTGGTGGAGAGACACTCTTATCTTCATGCACCCAACAACAGTATGCTTTATGAAAGGCTTGAGCTGAACCTTCCCAGTAGTCATCAAACCATGCCCCAGTGGGACTTTAACCTTGTCCTGTCAACTCTCCCAGGGCCACCCTTTGAGCCTCTGGCAACCTGTGCCATGACCCACCTCTCCATGTAAGTGGCATTCTTGGTAGTCATCACTTTGGCCAGAAGGGTCAGAGAGCTAGTGGCCATATGACAGACCCTCTTTTTTCCTCCCCAAGATTGTGTCCAAATTCCATATCAACCAATTAATTCCCTATCATAAGCCTAACTCCCAAATCTGGACCTTAGTGTCCAAACTGTGGGTGCCTAGCATGAACCTCCAAGCTTAATTACCAGCTTGGATCTTATCTCGCTGCCACCAGACAGGAATTACAGTGCCTGCCTCGCTCTGGTCCCCCAAACTTTCCCTGGAGGTCCCCAAGACCCAGAAGCTCTGAGTCTTACCAGCAAGGGGAATAACCCACTTCCCTTCCCCCTCTCTCTCCCACCCAGACTTTCCTCTCTGGGCTAACCTGATAGTATTGATGCAATCTCTTTACATCACAATACCAAGAAGCATGTCTCCTCTATTCCACAAAGAGACAACCCAAAACTCCCATTTCCAAAAAAGGAACAGAAATGATTCTCTCTCTCTTTCCCCCTCCACAAATCCCTGGTGCTGCAGAGCTTACCCTCCCCAGGAGAGACTCCAACAAGTCTTAAAAAGAAAACTTATATAAAAGAAGAAAAGACATAAGAATATAAACTCTGCATCAAGTGACAATACAGGGCTATTGCTTATAAGAAAATAGAATAAACAGTCTGATTCAAAAAGATATCCAATTTGAAACATTCCAGAAAGTACACACATAAACACCCAAACATAAAAGCCTATATTGTTTTTCTACCTGTACTTACAAGTTGGAAACAGAAGATTAGAAGATAGAAAGACCTTCTCATAGCTGAGAGACAGAAAAAAGACTCAGACCCCAAAAAATCCCCTCCCTGACTTTGAAAAATCCAGTTTCCTGATTGGTCCTCTGGTCAGGTGTTTGGTTCCCTTTGTTAACCCTTTACAGGTAAAAGAAACATTAACCCTTAGCTATCTATTTATGACATTCCCTTACCTGTATTTTTTCAAAAACCTCATGCCTCTTCTGAGGACAAGAAACTGCACTACCTTGACATTAGATACACCCTGGCATTCTACCTGCAGAGAAGCAAGCCCATTACAAAGTTTCTGAGTCTCTTTGTCACCATAGCAGAAAGATCAAGAGGCCAATCCATATCCTCACAGAGAATTTCTATGCAAGTTTCAGGATGCATATTAGAATGCTATAGGATAGCAGACATCCCCCTGCTGGGAGTGTTCCAGCTCTCTCCACAGGAGCGCAAGCAACCTCCACGGCATCCTTATTGGATGTCCAATTGCAGGACATTTGCAAAGCTGCAACTTGGCGATCTTTCTACACATTTACTGCACAGTATGCCCTGACTCAAGGAACAGATGCAGATGCAGGAATAAGAAGGGCTGTATTACAAACGGCTCTGCCACCAGCCTTCTCACACCCACCTCCACACCAATCACTGCTCACAAGTCACCCATATGTGGAATTCACATAGGCACCAGCATTCAAAGAAGAAGAGGAGATTACTTACTGAGACTGGAGGTTCTTCAAGATGTGTGGTCCCTATCTGCATTCCACCATGCGCTCTCCTTCCCCTCTGCTTCAGACATGATTACAGTAAGAGGGAACTGGAGAGGTGTTGACCTGTATCGCCCCTTATGCCCTCAGTTGGGAGCAGGAGGGGAGATACCGCACATGTACAAGTCAACGGACACTGCTTGGAGAAACTTTTAGACTCAGGCACATGATGCACACGTGCACTCACATGTAGAATAAAGATAGGCACGTCACAATTGTGCCAGGGCCCTGCGCCTTTTTAATTTTATTTTTTTTTAACTCACCTGGTGACAGTCCGCTCTGGGGGTCTTCGGCGGCATTTTGGTAGCGTGGGGTCCTTTGGTACCATGGAAGACCCGGAGTGGACTCCCTGCCTCTGAAGTGTCACCAAAGCCCCAGACCACCGCGGAGTATTTGAATCGGGCACCGCAGTTAATAAAGCCAGCCCTGATGAGATACAAGTGCTTCACTTATAGCAGATTTCACCATCACTCAAGTTCACATTCAGAAGAACATTCACCCAAGACAAACACTACCTATTTCAGTGTTCTGCTAAAACTGGAAAATCTTTCCTATTTACCAGCAACATAAAAAGAAAATAATACTGGTCAATAGGAAACAGCTCCCCCTGTGTTTTCCTGTCAGAGTATTTTCTCATATTTCTGTGGTCAGTTGTACTAACAGTGTCCTTTTCATCAGTGTTTGTCTCTGAAGAGGCTCATTCATAATATTCTTGTTCGAGTATATACATATGCGCCTTCTTGATACTTAAAAAAAAAAATCTACAACTTCATTCATACACCAACACACACACATCAGAGAGCTGTTAAAAAAACAGGAATTTGCTCACAGCCACCATCTATTTTCAGACAGACTGGGTTTGGGAATTTTACAATATTGAGAAGACTTGGCAGTATGACTGTATTTCCTCACCAGGACATGTGTGCAGCCAGAAGAACATGTGGGGAACGAACAGGCTACCCTTCAGACTAGGGGATAGAGATCTGTGTTTATTCCGTGTTCAGTTGGCGACCGGAAAACAGCTCCAATAAGCCACTAGAATCTCCATGCGAGGTAGGCAATTAGGGGTGGAGTCAGCCATTTCAGTGTACAAACAACAGGCCTGTCTTTCTGCCCCCTGACTGCATTGTACTGCATAATGAGTGAGGGCCTGGCTATACAGACATTTTTACTGTGTTAGAGGATGGGTTTGTTACCAGCTGTATGGGTGGTGTGGGATCAAACTGCGTTTTGTTGATGGTGCAGCACTGTAAAGTTCATGGTTAAAACAGTTTGGTTCTTTCTTTGTATGACCACATCATGGTAGAATAAATTCAAGAGATTATCCTGATAGACTGTGGTCCTAAAAACTGCCATGTAGATGCTGGGGCTGCAGTTAGATTGTGTAGTAATAATAGGTTCAAGGAAGAACAACAAACCAGCCAGCAGCCAGGGTATTATAATTTTTCTACCACGCTTTAGTGTAGATCCTATGGCACCTGAGGAATGCACCACAATCCCTTTAACTGACACACCCTAGGGATAGCCTGTTATGCTGATAAAGTGTCTGTACTGGGTAAGGGGAAGCCACTTAAAAGTTTAGAGATTTTAAACAACAAACTACTGGATTGTATAAAAACTCAAGTCTAAAAGGGACACTGGCCACATTTCCATTTTCTTTAGTCCTTATTCTTCTCTAATCAACCAGTAGCCCACAGTTTAGGGTCAAACACCACTAACTACTTTGGGAAGCATTCAAGCAATGCAATGAACGTTGGCCTGATTAAGCAGCAGCCATTGCCATTTGTGGATAAGCTAAATTAGTCCCCCTGTAGTCTAAGTCTACAGTTTAGGTAGGGCCCTGTAACTTACCTTAGCTCTCCATGTGCTCAGGCCCTCAGGGCCGCTAGGGAAGTACCCCTCAGTGCTGCATCACAGAGGCCTTGCTGAAGCATTTGGGGCCCTTCCGTCCACCTGGATCCTTCACAGAAGAGGTATTTGGTTAGAACAGACAGCTGTGAATAGCATCTAAGGCTGCATTGAAGGTGGATTTATTTGACTCTGATTTTATTTTAATTTTTTCTGGGTGGGGCAGCACCTCCGGTGCTCCAAGGTAGGCCCTCCACAGGCCCGTACTCAATATGCATTAGAGACAGTGGTGAGGAGGAGCCTTGCTGAAGACCCCTCGGTTTTATTCAGAGCCCAGCTACAGTTCTTGTGTACAAAGATTGCACTTTCTGGCCTCGTACAGGGATGTTCTTGCTCTGACATGGTTGTGGTTTGTTTTTGTTCTCAGCCAAGCTCAGAATTCACCAAGTTCTTCATTCAAGAAAATGCGACTCTCCAAACTTTGGCTTCCTCATTTTCCTCCATGATTCTGCAACAAGGAGATGGGGAGGAGTGTGGCTGGAGAGGTGTGAGCTCAACTCCATGTGCTGGAGAAGCAGCTTCTCTTTCTCTGTGACCCTCCTGAGGCTCTTAGACTCCTGTTGGAGTTCTCCTCCCTCCTGCTGACGTTCTGTCACTGGCATGACAAGGTAGCACATCTTGTTTGAACCCAGGAACCTTTGGCTGGGTCCCTCCCCTTTCGAGCTCCAAGATATATAAACTAATGGGACCTGATGACCATGTTTGATTGGCCAACACACTAAAATTGGGCAACCCTTTGGAAAAAAGATGCTAGGGCATAGAGTCTTGCATCTAACTCCTAGCTCTGCTGTAAGCTTTGCTCTGCCACAGGAATATCAGTCACAGTGAAGACAGCAGAGTGCATGCAGCACAACCTGTGAACAGCAACACTTGGTTTTATTCTGGCTTAAAATAAGGCTGGAGATGTGCCCCGAGTCTTAGTATTTACACTAGAACTTTGAACCACCACAAACCTTGGGAGTTTTTGCACCTATGTGCTTGATTCAGGCTTCTCTGCAATAGAGACTCGATAGCTGTCTAGATCAATTTCTTCAGTCTTTGCAGGTTAGTGACCCTTTATTCTAAGTCACAAACATTTTGTGACGCCCCCCTTTCATTTACTGTAAAAGAGTAAAAAAATACATCAATGATAACAATAAGCCTAGATAATGGATTTGTGTGGGTTTTTTGAGATGCTGACAGAAGCTAATTGGCCTTGAATGACAAGGGTGTGTGGGGAGTGGGGGAGCAAGGTCATCTTTGCTTTAGATTGTAATAACATTTTCAATGCCTCAGATGCCCCCGCCCCCAATTTCCTTTTGTGACCAATTGAGAAACACTGGTCTAGATGGCTGCAAAACAGCCTGCAATGCAGCCAGTGCCTTAGTGGAGAATGGGAAGAATGATCTCCCATTTAAAATAATTTATTTTCTCTCTAATAATACACATGCTAGAAACAAATCCAGTCGACAAGGTAGTGTCTGGTGAGTTAAAAACTTTGATTCCCAAGTATTTAGGCTTTGCCTCTGCTTAGATGCCAGAGGACAGAAAGTGCAATACTCCTTTCCTTATCAGAACATTTCTGATTCATCTGTTTAGTATCTTTATTTCCCTTCTCATGAAGTCTCCAGAAAGTAAGTCTGTCAGCAATTCATGACTGCTTCCCTTCTCACCGCCTAGCCCCTGATCACCAGAAATAAATTAGTGCAATTTATGATTCATGCCTTGCCTTGCCAGAACAATATGCAATCTGATTACATCTGGAGACTCTGAAGAAGTGGTGGGCGTTAATGCATTGACTTGTAATTCATGTTCAGTCCAGAGATCCCCCCCAACAAAACCCTTTGGTGAAGTGCTACTACAAGTCCCCAGATGGATTTCCAGAATGAGCTCTCCTCTGAAACCATTGCCACCTTCTTCTAGTCACTGCAGAGAAGAAGTGGATGTTTCCTATGCACTAGCAAGCTCTATTAGGCTATGATTTGTCAGCTCACCAAGAAAGTCACGCCAAACCACGGTTCCCAGCCAATGGGAGCTGCGTGGGTGGTGCTTGAGGTGGGGGCAGTGTGCAGAGCCCCCAGCTGCCCCTACATGCCGGAGCCAGAGGGGGCACATGCTGGCTGCTTCCTAGGAGCCGCGCAGCACGGAGGCTAACAGGGAGCCTGCCAGCACCACTGCGCAGCACTGCCAACCGGACAGTCAACGGTGCTGACCAGAGCTGCCAGGTTGGGAAGTTTCCTAAGAGGCCTGTGGAAATTGTTCCTTTGTGACTGCGGATAGTGCGGATGCTTCAATTAGTACAGTGCTGGGAAAATGAAAAGCAATATAGAGGGTCTATTTAGGTTGTTTGTAGAACTCCTGCAAGAGATCAGTGTGACCACAGAACTGACCCCTTGCAGTGCTAAACGCAAAACTCATTTCTCTGACTTAGAGTCATCTCCATGTCTTCACACAGCCACACACACACACACTCACACTCACACTCACACATACAGACCCTACAAACTAACTGTGCCTATTTCTCTTACAGGCTGGGAAAGGAGAGAGATGCTTATTGTGATATCTGTTTCCCAATACTTGAGAGGTGCACAGATATTGTAGTGATGAGGGCTATAGAAATACCTAGATGTGTAGGAAGCAGGGAGAGCTGCCAGGAGATTGTTTGGGAGACAGACTGGCACATGTTGTGTTGAGAGAGAAGAGAATCAGGCACAGGGGACTAACAGCTTCTTTTAAACAATAATCTGAATGGGATCTGACCCAACTCCTACTGAAATCAATGGAAAGATTAATCAGGAGTTCAGCCAGACCCTCAGTCAAACAAATCCAATTCTCATTTCATTCTGAGCAGTTCCATTTTACAGCAAAAGTACAAACTTTGTTTTCCAAACTCTTAACGCTTCTTGAAAAGTTCTGTGTAATGCTAGCTCCTAGTGGGGTGGACCAGTTGGGCCTCAGTCCTTGACAGCTCAGGCTGGTAGACTTTGGCCCACAGCATAAAGGATGACCACAATGGCTTCTTCTGCAGATGTGATTTTAGGTGCAAAATAAGTTAGGCAGCTGCCTAGGACACCACATCCAAGGGAGGATGCTGTTGGAAAAGCACTGGGACCACTCGGGTGACTCACCAGTCTTAAATCTCCCTTCTCTGGCTGCAGCATTTTGGCCTGTCTGGTGTCCCCACCCCTTCCCCAGAGAGCATCTGTTTTTGCTGAGTCATAGTTTTCCTGATGTGCTCCAGAATCCTGCCCTTGCAACACCATGTTTATAGCACGAGAGTGTCCAACAGCACAGATCATTGGGTGGAGCGTGTGGAAAATAGAATGCCTGGTGCACATGGCTGCAGGGGCAGCAGAGCCTGGCCAAAAGTGCGGGGGCTGGGACCCAGGGCAGGTGGAGGGACCCAGGCTCCCCACAGCTGCGCGCACAGTGGCTCTTACCCCAACCACCCATGGCAAGAACCACGCAGGCAGCTATAAGGAGCCATGGCGCGGACCTTCCACTTGCCTGGCGGAGGACCCATGGGGCAGGGACACAGGCTGGGAGCTGCTCTCAGTGCCCCCTGCACCACGGGCAGGTGGAGGGGCCACAACTGTCAGGGCTCCCCAGCCAGGCTCCGCCAGCTGATGGCCTGGATGGGGAGTGGAGCCAGGAGGGGGAAAGGGGGGCAGATTCCACCATGGCAAAAAGTGGGAGGGCCTTGGCCTCCCATTCCGGCACCACTGCATGGCTGACTAGCACATGGCATGTCCTTCTGGAAAGGGGCATTTCGTATGGATTTGGTTCCATAGCTGGGTGGGAGGGATGGAGGAGGGCAGAGAAATCATCACTTTGACTAGTGTACAAAAGCAGCCGGGACTGGCACACATAGGCTGCACTCCCTGGGTTTTCCTTACAACAGCCATGCATGCACTTCCACGGTAGCAGCAGGAAATGCGTTTCCTAAAAGCAGCTCATCTGCATTTACTTTAAATCACTTCCATCATTCTAATGCCTTCAGAAATCTCACCCTCTAGGACATTAGGAAATGGGTCTTTCTCACTATCAGTGCATCACATGCAGTTCAGGAAAACTAGCTGCCCAGAAAATATTTTGCCCACAAGATGCTAGTAACACCTGGCCTGGTAAACCAGCTTCTCTGCTAGGCTTCTGAAATTAGATACAACTCTAGGAGAAGAGGAATGTGCAGATACGTGGTCAGCAGCATGAGACATAAATGGCACTTTAATAGCACACGACAGTAATGAAACAGAAACAGCCATTTATCCTAATTGGAGGGACAGTGATTATATAGGAAAGTGCTGGACCCATGGACAGCACAGTGCAAATAGCATATATTCCAACTTAATGATTAGGTGAACTCTCCTAACAGACTTTGTCCATGTGCATCTTCAGTGCATTCCCCCAAACAGCAAAAATCAGCCTGTTGGAAGCTGGTATCAGCAAACATTTGAAAATGGAGGGTTAATTCTGGTTGCTGAATATATGTGGCTTGAATAAATAAGAGAGGCCTAAAGACAAGGGATGGATCCCATAGAGAAATCCTCCCTTAGGGTACGTCTACACTGCACGAATTAGCTTAAACCGATATTACAAAACAGATCTAATAAAATCGGTTTAGCGCATCCACAGTGGGATCCTGAAATCGATTGTTTGCGTCCATGGTCCAAAGCTACCATCGATTTCAGGAGCAGTGCACCGTGGGTAGCTATTCCTCAGCTATCCCATAGTTCCCACTTCCGTGTTGAGAGGACAGTGCCTGATGGGGCAGAAAACATTGCCCCGGGTGGTGCTGGGTACAGCCTCACCCCTTCCTTTGTGAAGGCAGCAGACACCCTTTGGCGCTTTTTTCGCGGAGTGCATTGAGCAAACGCCATCGCACAGCAATTTCCCCTTTTTTTTCACGTGGTGGGGGGGAAATAAACTGAGGAGCTGTTCCCTGAACCACGCCAGACACTGTGTTGTTCCTACAGACATTGGGAGCTCAGCCAAGAATGCAAATAATTTCAGAGACTGCTGTGACTGTGGTAGCTGGAGTTCTCAGTTACCCCCTCCTCCCTTCATGAGCGTCCATTGTCCTGGCTTCCCGTTACGCTTGTCACGCAGTGCTGTGTATCCTGGAGTTTTTATTCAAACGCTTTGGCATTTTCGTGTTCTGTACGGAGCTGGATACAACAGATTTGTCTCCCCATACAGCGATCAACCTAGTATCTCCCGTATGGTCTATGCTGGAGCTCTTTTTCGATTTCAGACTGCATCGCCAGCCGTGCTGATCAGAGCTCCACGCTGGGCAAGCAGGAATGTATTCAAAAGTTCGCGGGGCTTTTCCGTTTACCTGCCCGCTGCATCCAAGTTCAGATTGCTGTCAGCAGCGTCAGTGCTGCACTCTGGGATGCCGCCGGAGGCCAATACGTCGATTTCTGCCCACACGAACCCTAATCCAGTTTATCACTATCGAATTTGCGCTACTCTCTCGTTTGGGAGGAGTTCCGAAATCGATTTAAGGAGCCGTTTAACTCGATATTAATGACGACGTCGTGTGAACGGATACAGCATTAAATCGGTATATCGGCCATTAAACCGATTTAAAGTCGCAGTGTAGACCTGGCCTCAGAAAGGACTGAAAACACCTGAGGTGCATCTGGAATACAAGAAGGGAAACATCCAATCTGGCAGTTACCTCTGATTGTTATAGGAAACTGAAGAACTTGCAGGCTTCCTCCCTGTGAAGATAGGTGAATTGAAGTCATGACTGGCTTGGAATAAAGCCTTTGCTGATACTTATCACCTCTGTGTAAGCTTGAAAGCTTGTCCCTCTCACCAACAGAAGTGGGTCTGATAAAAGATATTACCTCACCCACCTTGTCTCTCTAACATCCTGGGACCTATAGGGCTACAACAACTTCATACTTTTCACCTCTGATAGTCACCTCTCTCATTCTGGTAAATCTCATGCTGGAATTTCTTTGTCTTATCTCTAAATGGTTCCCACTGATATGCTTGATAGGCTTCTGACAAGGCTCTGTACTGTCTTTTGGCGGACGAGACTCCTTCCCAATATTCTCCCAAACCACCAGACTGGAGTTTTGCAGAAGGAATGCAGGCAGCTCCTCATGTTACGTGAGTGCCTCATATCATTCTGCACAGCAGCAGCTTCTGAGGCCAGTGAAGAAATATCTGTGCCAGACTTTGAATGCAGCCCCATTCAGGAGAGTGGTTGTGACACAAGGTCGTGAGGGTTTGGAAGGGATGTAAAACAGGGAACAAATAAAAGGGATCCAGAGGAGCCCATAATGGACTCCAGCAACACACTGGAATAGGAGATTTCCAATGCTGGAGGGAGGCAAGCATAGAACCTTGGCCTCAGCTGTCACATGAATAAATTACCTGTTTGTACAAACATGCAACAGGCTTTTAATTTTCTGTTAATTGACCGGATCCTTGAGCCCTACGGAAAAAGAATAAAAACTTTGCCACCTATTAAAAAAATACAATAGGAAAGACAGTGAATTAACAAAACATCCTCTGCCAGCAAAGGAAGCCATCAAAATTTGCTCCTGAGCAACGTGTGACATTAGAATCAGAAAACATTTACACTGAAGTCACATTAGTCAGAGCATTAAGATATTAGCAGAATTGGCTGCATGGAAGCCGTGCTAACACAGTGCTGGTTTTATGTGCTGAAGATTCTGGATAAATACACAAGTACTGACCAAACAAGTACAGTGCTGGCAGCTTGGCTAAAAAAACCCATCAGAGATGCTGTAAAACACCAAGCACAGTGTGGTCCCACATAAAAACCGAAACAACCCCCCAACAACCTGGGATAAAAAGACATTCATGGCCTCTGAATATTTAGCAAGATTAGACATAAAAGCCTCTTAGGCTTATTCTGAATTGTACTTTCCTAATGTCAAAGGGTTCCCTTGCCTCAGAGAGATGTTTATACCCTCATGTGGGAAGCCAGAGGCTTTCAGATAAGATAGTGTCTTTGGAAGAGCAGATCTTTAAAGGCTCAGGAAGATAGCAATTATCAGTCAACTCTCTGTTCAGGATGGAGGGATTCCTGTTTGAGTTGGCTGCAGTCTCATGCCTCAAGTCTCTGCCCAGGCCATTAAAATAGAACATCACCCTGCAGCTGAAAAAGGGCAAAGAGCGGAACATGTAAATAGCAATTTAAAAAAAATCTTGTTAATTAAAAGATACTCTGTGCTCTCCTCCCTGTAGGTGAGTTCTGCAGCCTGAACAGTCAAACCTGCCACATGAAATACAGTGAGAGTTAAAGGCAACTTTTCCAGAATTACTTTCTGACTGGGGATGACAACATGGTCACTGCTGCTATCTCTGCTTTTATTTTTGTATTAAAGGCAGTGTTTCCTAATGGAGAGAGCTGGGACTCAGGCAACCAGAGTTCTATTCCCAGATCTGCCACTGATCAACTGAGTGACCTAGGGAAGCTACTGTGCCACTCTTGTCTCAGTGTCTTCATCTGTAAGATGGGGATAATATTACTGACCTCTTTGTAAAGTGCTTTGAGAACTACTAAGGAAAAATACTACACTAAGAGCTAGATATTATAATGTATTGTCCTCTTTGTCAGTAACCGCTCCACCTAGGATGATGGACTAGACATGGGGCAGGCAAACTTTTTGGCTGGAGGGCCTGTAAGGAGAAGCTGTGCTGCCCCAAACAGTCAGGCATGGGCCAGCTAATACCCCCTCTCTGACTTCTTTCCCCCTGCTTCTCACCCCCTGACAGCCCCCCCCGGGACTCCTGCCCCATCCATCTTCCCCTGCTTCCTGTCCCCTGACAGCCCCCCACTGCCCCATCCAACCTCTCCTCTCATTTCTGACTGCCACCTGCCGCCTCATCCAATCACTCCCTCCTTCCTGACTGCTCCCCCAGGACCCCACCCCCATGTTCCCCACCCTCTGACTGCCCCCAACCCCTATCCCCCCCACCCCCTGACCACACTAAACTCCCCTGCCCTCTATCCAATCCCCCCTGCTCCCTGCCCCCTTACCGTGCTGCCTGCAGCACCAGTGGCTGGCGGCGCTAGAGCCGTGCTGCCCAGAGCACCTGGACAGGCAGCCACACCACCATGCAGCATAGAGCACTGGGTCAGGCCAGGCTCTGCAGCTGTGCTGCCCCAGGAGCTTGCAGCCCCACTACCCAGAGCATTGTGCTGGCAGAGGGAGCGAGCTGAAGCTGCAGGGGAGGGACCGGGGGCGAGCCTCCCGGGACAGGAGCCGGGCAGGAAGGTCTCACGGCCGGATTTGGCCTGCAGGCCGTAGTTTGCTCACCTCTGGACTACATGGAGAGGGAAAATAGCCAAGGGAATTGAACGTGGGTTTGGGAGCCAAGAATCACAGTTTCAGGGTTAACTGCACCTTTGAACTCCCCTCTGCCTTGGTCTTCCTTGAGGGCACCCACATAAGGTTTCAGGCTCCCAGCTGTCACCTCTCTTAGCTGGAGACCTGCATCCCCATCCCTCCAGACCATGGTTTTAGGCTTGCAGTTCCTTTGTATCTCACTGTGATTGCTCCAGCAGGCTGACCAGTGTCCAACACATGCGGTTAACTCCTTCTCCAGGCTACATCAGTTACCAACCAGCCTTCACAAAGCATGAAACATTTATTCTAAGGGCAAGTGTTACAAAGAAAACAATAAAGGAACTTAGATACATGCTAAAAGCTTAGCAGAGGTCACCCCCTTGACTCCAAACAGGGCTCTGGGCAGTGTCAGTCTTTCAATCCTCTCAACTGGGTTTGCTCTCCAGGTTACCAATTCATGGCAGGTTTCAGATCAAGAACCAGAACCACTTTGGGACAGTCCAAATGTTTAACACAGTTTGGGACTTAGATCTTTGGCCTTCTGTGACAGGTAATCACCAGCCAATGGCCCTCTCTTCCGGGCAAAGCTTTAAAAGGCCGAGTTCTTGCCTAACAGATGTGAAGGAATTTGCATTAATCAGCCCCTAGTGATTCCAGATTCTGCAGGAAACCCCACCATACACACCACCTATATTGATACAAAGGGCTATGAATATTCCACAGCTCATACTGTTGGCCCAGCCAATATAATGGCTTTTCATGCTTTCAATGAAAATACCACATGGTTCCCAAAGATACTTCATGGGGCTGCAATATCTGTCACTTCAAGAACTTCAGAGCTCCTTTCCTGACTGCCACTGACTCGGTGTATGATCTCAGGAAAGCCACTTAGGTACAGGGTTTTTTTTTAAAGGTATTTAGGTGCCTAAAGATGCAAAAGTGGGATTTTGATATCAATGGGAATTAGGCACTCAAAGGCTTCTGAAAATCTCACCAGGTGCCTAGCTACATCTTTAGGTATCTCAATGCCTTTCAAAATCTGGCCCTTGACGCCCAAGTTTGAAAGGAGCTGAGCACCCCCAGCTCCTATTTACTTCACTGGGTGTCCCAGGCCCTTAATGTCCCTGGGCCACACTTTTCTACTCTGTTAAATGCTTATAAATCAGCCCCTATTGCTGTTTCATATAGGGTGACCAGACGTCCCACTTTTAAAGGGACAGTCCCGTATTTAAGCCCTCTTGCAGGCATTCCGACTTCTTCTTAAAAACGAGAAAATTGTCCCGTATTTTCTGTCTCACTCCTCATGGGTACTGATGGGTCCTGCTGCTGGCTGGATTCCTGCTCACCAGCTGCCTGCCCACCAGCAGTGAGTGGGCGGGGGGTCCAGTCGCCAGCGATGGGGGGGGGTGTAAGGCTGGTGGAGGGGCAAAGATGCAGCGCGTGGGGCCAAGATGCAGCGCGTGGGGCCTGCTGCTCCCCCTGCTGGTCCATCAGCACAGCCCCCACTGTGTGCTGGCTCTTAGCCAGCAGGGCCCACCTTCCGTCTTGTTTCTGGACGGTGCTGGCTGTGCGCTGCGGTGGCTGGTGGGTGCAGGCAGCGGCCAGTTACGTGTTGCCTTAGCTGTCCACACAGTGGCCCTTTACGTACTCCCCCTCTCACTGTCCCCTCCCTGCTTTGCCCCTTCATCCTCCCCACCCGCAGCTCCACTGCTCCTCCATATCCCCCCCAGCAGGGCATATCTCACTCCCAGCCCATGGTTGGAGCACTCAGCTCACCGACAGCCTGGTTGGCAGGCTGGCTTCTTCCTTCCCTCCAACCTCTCGCTGGGACAACGCCCCAGGAAAGCCCCTGAGATGCTGACCAGGAGGAGCTCAGTGCTGCACCTGTCAAAGCCCCGCACAGCTCTCCACCTCTCAGCTAAGCTCTGGAGTGGGAGCAATTTCCAGCCTGTTCTTGCCCCAACCCTGCAGGCTCCACAGCAGCCCCCCCCCCCCCCAGGCAGGGGCTTAGCACTCTTTTCACTGTCCCTCCCCTGCCCCACCCTGGGTCCTGTCCCCATGTAGTGTAGGGCTGCTCTGTCCCCTAGGTACCCTCCCCTGCTGAGCCACCTCTCTGGACCAGTTCATTGGGCCTTGGTGCATAATGCATCCTGAGGGCTTAACCTCTTCCTCTCTGTGCTGTAGTCGGAGGTGGCTGGCTTATGTCGGTGACGGGCAGCGGCCTGCAGGTGTTAGCTGCCTTTCAGTACTGTGTGGGTGGGAAGGAACAAGCTGCTTCCAGCCACACTGGTGGGGGAGGGAGAAGCAATAAACTTTGCAAAGACATGGGCCAGATGATTTCTTCCCTCCCCATTCTCCCTTGTGGCTGGAAGCAGCTCCCGTCTCTTCCCTCCCACGAAGTGCCAAAAGGCTGCTGCTGGCCACATTCTGGTGTGAACCCTGGCAGAAATCGGGGGGGATGTGTGTGACCCTATGTGACCTCCCCCCCACCCACGTGTTGCCTTGGGAAGATGCGGCACCAGGTACCAGGAGAGGCAGGTCCATCCCCGGGGCCCAGCCCAGCATGGAGGGCAGAGAGCACCAGACAGGGAGGGAGGGTCAGGTCGGTTGGTCACCCCTGTCATAAACAGATAGCTAAGGGTTAATGTCTCTTTCACCAGCAAAGGGGTAACAAACAACACCTGACCAGAGGACCAATCAGGAAACAAGATATTTTCAAATCTCAAGGGAGGGAAGTTTTTGGGTGTGGGTCCTTTGTTCTGGGTCAGTTGCTCTCTAGGCTCTGAGGGTGATCACACATCTCTACAGGCTCTCTAATCTTCTGTTTCCAAGTTGTAAGTACAGATAGAAAAACAATATAGGTTTTTACATTGTTTTTGTATTTCCACGTGTGTAGTTTGCTGGAAATGTTTAAATTGTATTTTTTTCTGAATAAGGCTGTTTATTCATTTTTTTATAAGCAAATAACCCTGTAATATTGTCACCTTGATTACAGAGACCATTTTTATGTCTTTTCTTTCTTTTTATTAAAAGCTTTCTTTTTAAGACCTGATTACTTTTTTTTCCCTCTGGTTAAGGCTGAGGAACGAAGGAAGGGGGAAATCTCTTTGTGTTAGATTTACGGAGAGTGGATCTGTACTGCCTCTGGGGAAGAGGGAGGGGAAGCCTAGGAGTGGCCCTAGTGAAGGGAAGAGTTTACTTTCCCTGTGTTAAGATCCAGGGGGTCTGGGTCTTGGGGGTCCCCAGGGAAGGTTTTGGGGAGACCAGAGTTCATCAAACACTCAGAATTTGATTGGTGGCAGCCTCTCACATCTAAGCTGGTAATTAAGTTTAGAGGAATTCTTGCAGGTACCCAGATTTTGGACGCTAAGGTTCAGATTTGGGACTTCTACCTTATAACAACCCCCACCACATGAGATTGGTGTATGGAAGCGTGTGTGTCACCTCTTCCCATGCGGGGAGGTAGGGGTATGTGTGACCCCTCCCCGTGTGAACCCTAAAGCCTTAAAGATAAGAAGGTAAATAAAAAGAATTCAGCTACACAGTATTTCTTTTTAACAGGGGCTCAGTCAACTTGATGTTAATTTGAATGTTTGTACTGCATAGTTCTGACTGATTGCTGTTGAATTCACTTGAATACAAGTAATTTTACCAGGTGTTCTGTATTCAGCATAGGAAAATATGGTCACCCTACTCTCACATGGCTTTGATCAACACAAAGCGCTTTGAGATGATCTGGTGATGGGTGCTCTCCGAATGCAAAATAATGTGATTCCATCTTTGAGTGAAAAAGAACAGGAGTAATTGTGGCACCTTAGAGACTAACAAATATATTTGAGTATAAGCTTTTGTTTGAGAGGAATCTGTAACATCACAGACAGAAAAGCTGTTCTCAGAACATAGGAGATGGGGGATTCAGGGGGGAAGAGTTTAAAGGTGAAATTTTTCTCATTCCGAGTGCCATATTCTGCCTTTGATTACACGCTCATGACTTCCACTGACTTCAACAGCAACTGCACCCAACTAACATAGAACAAAACTGTCCTCAACAGCTAATTACGAATGCAACTAACCACAGGTAAAATGGACTCCAAGGGGGGTTATGTGCACATATCTAGAGGCAGAATTAGGCTCTAGGAGAGTTCTCAGCATCTTTCCTCTCTATTCAGACAGCATTAGAATGGTCTGGAAAGGGCCAGACCCCAGCACACAGGCTCCTATCTTCAGTGCTTAGGCAAACCCTGACACCCAGGATGCTCTTTGAACTAGGTGACCTCGTGTCTGCCAATTTTTAAAAATAGAACAATTTTGAATAAGGAGCTCAGAGAAAGTGTGAGCAGCTACCGTCTATGGTAAATGAAAGGGCCACGTACTGCAGCATACTGAGTAACAAAGAGATTGGGGAATTGATGCAGAGAAATCCCTAATACTCCCAGGCACACACCTCAGCTGTGGTTAAGGCGGCCAACAGGATGTTGGGTTGAGTTTGGGCACAAACAGAAGCTAAATAAAGAGTATTTCATATTGTAAAAGACATTGGCTACCCGCCTCCTGAGCCCAGCTTCCTCTGGAACCAGAGCCCTGAAGGATAAAGATGGGGGGCGTGGTCTGGTTTAAATTTGTTCCTCTCCCTTCCTTCATGACCCCTGCCCCATCTGCCCTAGGAAGGGAAGAGATTTGTGTGTGTTTGTTTGGGATGCCTTTGGAATGCTGGGTACATCAGCTGAGCAGAGGCAGGTTTAACATGTATGGCTGAAATAGCACAGCAATTTAGGCCTATGCAGTACTTTACAAACATGGATTAATTCCTTGCAGTTGGGTATTGTCAATCGTATTGCACAGCTGTAGAAGCTGAGGCACACAGTATAAGTGACTGGCCTTAAATCACACAGTAAGTCAGTGCCTGAGCCGGGATTGGAACTTTAAGGGTACGTCTACACAGCGAGTGGCAGTGAATCTCAGAGCCCAGGTCAACAGACACAGACTTGCCGGGTTTAGGCTACTGTGCTAAAAATGGCTTGGGCTGGAGCTCAGGCTCTGAAGCCCATGAAGTGAGCCTGAGCTCCAGCCTAAACCACAACTTCTACATGGCTGTTTTTAGCAGGTAGCCTGAGCCCCGCAATCCCAAGTCTGTTGACTCAGGCTCTGGGACTCACTGCAACGGGCTGCTGCGTGCTGTGGAGGTGTATCCTTAGTTTCCTGTACAAACCACTAGACACTACTCTCTGGACATCCAAATAAAAAGCATCTTATAAGTGAGTAAATGAATATCCTGATTTGCCTGGGACAGTCACAGGGTTTGTTGGCCAAGTTCTGAGCAAACTCACTGAAGGCACAAACATCTCTACTGGGAAGGCAGGTTCCTTTCCACTGTATGGTCCTGTTGGCAGGCCTCAATTCAGATCCTACAGGCCTTGCCTCCCTAAGGAGAGGAGGGATTTGTTTAGCCAAGGAAGGTCAGTGAGTTATCCTGATATGTTTATAAATCCATCTATTTTCCAAGTGTTCATTGCCAAAGCAAAATGTCCTTAACTAAAGAGCTCTTTGTGTGAAAGGTAGAAATGAGCAAAACTGCAGAACTAGATGCCATTTGGGTTAGACTAATTCACGAGTGGAATAGAAGGATGCTGCAGACCAGGACTGAGGTGTATTGTAAAGAAAGCTGGTAAATCACCCCATGTACAACTTCCATGAGAGAAAATTGCACCTCAAGTAACCCCATGGAAACTGCAGATTGATCTCGGCTTCCCTACTGAGCATTCATTTGACTGGCAGGCTGTAGAGTGCCAGCAATCTTAAAAAAAAGAGAGAGAGCACCCTTCTTTCATGAAGAGGAAAGAAGGAAACAAGGTTAAGGGACTGTAGAGATGTTGCAGGTATCTCCAAATACAGTGAAGCTCATTGACTGGTATTTGGGTAGGGTGGACCTTTTGGGTGAAATCCTGGCTCCACTGAAGTCAATGGGTGTTATGCCATTGACTTCAGCAGAGCCAGCAGTTTACCCATGGTTTCTGTTTATGCCCCTGTGATGAAAAGTCATTCATAGAATTACCACTGCCTGCAGAAGGCGAGGCTAACAAATATGGACCCATTAAGTTAGCTGGATGTGAGTCAATGCATGATTTGATCCCCTTTACTTTGAAGTGATGGAGATAAACCAGATACTTTTCGACACTGTCACAAAGAGACAACCTAATTTCAGTGCATGTCACACTGCGGTGAAGGCTATGCAGACAATTTGCCAGATGGATGCCTGACATTCTTCCCAAATTGGAGTGAAGAAACAGACTGTAGTTTATGTGAAGAGAAGCCAAAGATAAGCAGAGGCCAGAGATAGGAGAACCTCAAAAGAATCATGGGGTTCTATAAAACTAATTGAAATTACTTGAGTATTTTTCAATTAAAAAATGGCATTTTTCAAAAGTAGACATTTTAACTTTCCCCCCATTTTTTCCTGAGTTGTCTTTTAATTTTTTTTAATGAATCCTCAAATTACAGCATTTTCAGTGTTCATTTCTTGGGTTTTCCTCCATGTTTTTCCTCTCCTCCTGCTCCCTTTAAAGTGGCAAAATGGGGAGGTGAGAAAAAAAAAGAAACAATGAGAAAGAATGGTGGTTAGGGTGGAGGTGGGGGAAAAGCGGAAAGGAAGAGAAAGAGTAACTTGAAAATCCAACACCCGCCCCATGAAAAACTGGATGTTTTCCATATGAATTTTGGCAAAATGTTTTGAACAAACAAAATTATCATTCTGTAGAATGAAAAGGTTTTAAAAGTTTTTATGAGCATTCTTGACCTTTTTTGTACTATAATTAGTTTGATTTGTCATTTTACAACCAGTAAAAAATGCTCCAGAGGGTTTACAAAACACTTGTGACATTTCAAGAGTTTTCAAGCCAAAACTAAATGCAAAAAAACTTGCCTCTGAGTCTACAGATTCAAATATGATTCTTAGTCTCAGTTGTAATGAAAAGTGGGTGACTTTGCATGGTAATGTGCCTGTTCTGTTTTTTCAGTTGATCTTTTTAAGATGAACATTGACAAGCCTTGTATAGTCCTCGTCACAAAATCCTGTACTGAGCAGAACTTCGTACTAGCTTGGCATTTGCAAGTATAACTCTCGGGCTGAGAACTCTGGCAAGGTGCCAATAGAGAATAATTTCTAGAAATGGGCTTTTTTCCAATGAAAATGTGATAAAATTAAAACATTTTTACTTTAATTGAAAGCTTTCGTCAGATTCTTGGAATTTGCTTAAAATCCCAAACCTGGAAATTTGGGAGTTTTCAGCAACTGCAGTGCAGTGCAGGACTTTGATTCTACCAATTGCCCCTAGGTTGGAGGGAAGAGAAGGTGGGATGGGGAGAGCTGGGAAGTAGTACTTATTTTAGTCTTCGTTGCGGCTACTGTCTGAAAAGAACATCACAGTAAGGTCCTAAAGGTTCCATAAGGATTCTGGTTTATTCCATGATTTGCTTTCTTAGACAAGATGTTTCCTTGGTAGTATTTAGAACAAATTCCTAAACCACAATGGTTTGGGGACGGTTTTGACTTCCTACCTCATTTGAACTGGAATTGTTTGATATATATTATGGGTGAACACCACTTTTATTTATTTGGGGGGGGGGGAGCAACACATAATTTCCTCAAG
This sequence comes from Chelonoidis abingdonii, assembly GCF_003597395.2. NCBI lineage: Eukaryota > Metazoa > Chordata > Testudines > Testudinidae > Chelonoidis > Chelonoidis abingdonii. The sequence goes on from NC_133771.1 coordinate 166,961,571, forward strand.
CTGTGTCAATATTTTGCAGTTTTAAAGCCCTAATTTCTCATAACACTAATTATTGTTACATGCACATAAAACATTAAGGGATTATTCCAAATCCTCATTAACTTACCAGCCAAAGGAACAGGAAACTGCAGCAGGAAAAGCCTGTAATTTACCACTGTGCATTCCCCGTAACATCAGTCACACAGCATCGGGACACTGTCTGGCTTGTTCTCCGTTTCTCTTCAGCTCAGATATCCTTTGTGCAGAGCCAGCTCAGAGAACACAAAGATGGATTAGACATTTGTCTGAATAAGAATAGCATCTGATGTTACGTTAGCTAGGCAAAAATTAAAAAGGCATATCAGCTGTCATGCTTCAAAGGGATAAGCTGATCACCAGCTGGGGTCAGGAAAAAACACGCCTCCCCACCCCCCCGGGAACAGGATAAAACAATGACAATAGGTGCAGGATGAAGTTTTAAACCTTCCTTTGAAACTAGAGGCATTGGGAAGCAGGATCCTTGATCAGACATTTCATTTTTCTGGAAAATTCCTATGATGCTACCAAAAGTCTGGGCAAGATACAACTTGTCATGTTGGGCCAGATAAGGGTAATATACAAGGATTTTGTCCCCTCCCTTCCCAATGTCCCTTTTCTGGCAGGTTTTATAAGACGAAGCATGTGGATCTGTTTTCTGCAATTTGCACGTGCAAATGAGAGCTGCACGATTCTGTTAAGATAGTAAAAACACTGCTTAACATTTTATCTGCCTTGCTCACGTTTTCCTCCAGGACCAAAATGATAGCTGCGAACATTTTCTGAACAGGCTGTTTAAATTATTTATGACAATTGTCCCTACTTGCAAGAGCCAGCTCCTTTCTTACGCCTGGTTTTCTAACTCAGTTCTGAAGCATTGCTGTGTCCATATACAACCCTATTCACAGTGCCAGTAACGACATGCTGAGTTGAATTCTGCTGTCAGAACTCATGCAACTCGACTTCAGGGAGAGGCATGTGTAGGAGAGAGCAAAACCTGACCCCTTGCTCTTACGTCCCTTCTAGAACTTATTCTGTGTTGTTTCAGCTTCTCTCTTCAGAGTGGCTGAGCTTTGAAATGACACTGCAAGGATCTACGCTTGCTCGCTTTCCCAGTCAATGTTGCAGGCCCCACTTGGGATCTCAAAATCAAGCCAGAGTCTTTCTGCATTTCACGTCATTTCTACTAAGAAAAATCCTTAAACTGATATTGGGAGCCAGCAGCAGGATGGCAGCACAGGGGCCTGATGTGCTCCTAGCAGCCTGAGCCACAGAGAATGCAGGCAGCCACACTCTGTACCAGATGGAGGATGTGCATCATCTTCAGGTATGACATGGTACAGCAATCCAGGCTGGAAGTGACCCATGCCTGGCTCACTGGGGCCAGGGCCTCCCCCAGGGGAAGGGATGAAGTTCCCTGACAAGTGGGAAGTGGAAGAAAAAAGAGTTATCGACCTTTTGTAACTGTTGTTCTGAGAGATGTGTTCCTCATGTCCATTCCATTCTTGGTCTGTGCACGTGGGCGTGCACACACCTAGAATGGAATCGACATGAGCAAGCACTCAAAGAAGAAACCATTTCTGGAAACAGATACAAACGTGAACTTTAGTCAGTAAAATGAGCCAGTGTGACTCAGAGACCCATAGGGAGCAGACTCATTGAATAAGAACAGGATGGTTTTAACAGTGTCACTTTTATGACAATAACAAACCTTTAAAAGCAGATGTTGCTGTCTCAGCTATACTGCTGGAGCTAGCTGTGTTTCAGTGAAAAACGGATCCCCTGAGAACCACACTCACTCTCTCCTCCTTGTTACAAGAAGGGTCTGTTCAGAGCACACAGATGAATTATTAAAAACCCGAACCAGATCCTACAGGATGTACATAATTTTCAGTTGCACAGCTGCGAGCACAGCAACCTTCCTGTCCAGCTCTGCTCTGGAGGAGTGAGGAGCAGTCATTCGCACTGCCTTAGCCTCTAGATTTTCATGCTGGCAAACTCTGAATTGAAGCTCTAGCTTTTAACTTGGAGAAAAGATGCAAAAATGAAGGCTCTGACCAATACAATTGCAGGACACAAAGGAAATAAGACCAATAGTACTGGCTGAGTTCGTGCTGATGCCACAATCCTTACCCAGTCCTGAGCAGCTTTTCCTGTTAAGAGCCACACAAACAAACAAACAACAGCAAATTAGTCAGTTGAATTAAGGCTTTCCAGGCCTGTGTGTAGCAGCTGGAAGAGCTCTGAGCCCAGAAGATGAGCTGGCTTTAAAGCAGCAGCAGCAACAGCAGGAAAGACAGGAGCCAGACTCAGAGCCAGGGGCCTGATCAAAATGCTGATGGATGCATCTTGAAATATGCTACCAGCTTGTCCTGGGAAATGAGGATTGTTATTAAAGAACCTTACAGAAGAAGAATGCTAGAGTCTGAGGCCAGGTCTACACTACTGACTCACACGCGTATAACTACATTGCTCAGGGGTGTGAAAAATTCTCCCTGATGTAGCTACCACCTCTTGGGGAGCTGGATTAAGTACGCTGACGGGAGAAGCACAGTAGCATCTTCACTAATGCGCTAGTGCACCGTAGCTCTGTATGTGAAGACAAGCCCTGGTAGGACAGAATGGGAGTCTCTGTGACCCTCTGGTGCCAATAAAGTCTGCACAGAGACTGTATCTTAAATAATTGAGCTCACCTACTACATTGAATCCCATTGAAAAGCTGTTTTAGAGCTCCTCTTCTCGCACATACACACTGATTGCATAGAGAGGAAGGAGGGTCTTGTGCTTAAGGCACTGGGCTGGGATTCGGGAGATCTGGATTCAGTCATGGCGCTGCTCCATGGCCAATGGATGGATGACCATGGCCAAGTCACTGAATTTCTCAGTGCCCCATCTGTAAAATGGGGCTAATACAACTTCTGCTCTGCCTCCTCTGCTAGGGCAGGGGTTACATCTATACAAACACAGAGCAAGAGCTTAGCACAATGGGGCCCCAGTCTCAGCCGGAGCCCCAGTTATTGTAATACAAACCATAGTTTATTATAGGGTATAATTAGATAGTAATCCCAGGACCTGAGAGCAGTTCATTGCAATATGAATGAGGTACTGAACTGAATGCTCAGAGCACCCGAAGCTCAATCCTATCATGACAATTTCCTCATGCTTGCTAGGAGGGGACGCTGCTGGGATGAAGGGAGCATGGCCCTGCCTTCTTTCCGACCCCAGGCCCCTTATGGTAGTTGCACCTGTGGCTCAGAAGAGCAGATGCTTTCCCATCCTCGGAGGCCATCAGCTTCTCTCTCTGTGCTGGGCGCTACATACATATTGCTCCTGCAGCACTCCCAAGTGTGCTAGTTCAGAGAGAAAGGGAGACAAGGTGAGCTGTCCATGTGCTAGTCCCGCTCTTCCATCTTAGTATGGGAGGTTAGGACTATACTGGCTTCATAGCCACCAAAACACTTCAGCCCCTGGAAAAACACAGAGTGCCAAGCCCACAATTCACAGCTCCTTCTTGTCCTGCCTGTCCCTCAGGTCACTCTCTGCAATGTCAACTGAGGAGCTGCAGGGGACCTAGGATGCATTGCCACCTCCTGCTCCTGGGTCCAGCCCTGGCAGCACTCAGCTGCGTGCCATGGCACCTACTATGCACTGACTCCATGACTGCAGATTGAGGCCTGGAACTCAGAGAGCCACTTCATCCCTCCAGATGTTCAAAAGAGTCCAGCTTGAAGTAGATGCTTTATATGCAGGCACGGCATCAGGAGGAGTTATCTGTTTCCCTTAGTGACTGACGCTGAGATGCACCAGAACAGCTGCTGCCTTGCAGAACTGAGGGACAAGAGACTGAGAACAAGACTCTCAAGCCAATCCAAACCCATCTTTCCCATGTCCCTCACTCTCCAGAAAAGGGCACACACCCAAAAGTCTAGTTCACACTAGCCTACTAGTTTCCACTTCATGGTCCTTTAAAGCAAAACATGCCAATCTGAGGGCTGTGGTAGCTTGGAGGAAATCGCTAAGACACATCCCAAAGTAGTAAACACGAAGAGACTTCCTTGCTGTCTGGGTTTCCTAAGGAAGGGCGGACTCCTCTGCAGAGAGGAGGGCAAAGTGAGGGGGTGCAGGGTTGGGGAGGAAAGTGCTAACATCAACAACATCTGATGGAAATCTCTGTTCTCGTAATCCTAAATCACAGCAGCGTGAAACCAGAGCAAGTGTGAGAGCTGAGGACTCCAGCTGGTTTTCACATCAGTCCCTCTTCTTTAGTGTTACAGAGTATTAAAGAACTGGGGGTTGCGGGTGAGGGGTGGGGGAGGAAACAAGTGTGAGTTTGGTCATTAGATGCCAGGGCTGTTTCCAACCCCACGCATAATCAGACTAGCAACTATGCAGACACACAGTCCATCTCTGAGTGCACACTGCCCATTCTCTGCTCCATCCATGGCAGACCACGCCAACATTAATACAGACCAGGGCTATGTTCGGGGGAGGGGGGACACTATTACAAATGTGAAAGCAACCAGCTCTCCTGTGCGCTGACAAATGGGCCATGCATGAGCAGTTTGGGATGCAAACCAAGGGGCTGGCTTGATGGACAGGAGCAACTGCTGGTGAACTGGAGGCTTGAGGGTGGTACTGGTGCAGAAAGGGTTGTTTTTGTAATGAGTCACTGTGATGATTAATGCAGCCTATCAGTATCTGAAGAGAACAAGCACTCAGGAGGGAAAAGTCTTGCAAAGGGGAAGAACAACTAGCAAAGTAATGGAGCAACAATGAGCAAAAGGAAAATTTTATACTGAATCTCAGGCAGATAAATTGCTTAGAGTTCCATTAGACTGAAGAAGAATCCTCCAAGAGGTTACTTGGCCCAGTACTCCCCAGTGTGTGGGGTGTCACACCTGCTCAACTACATGAGATCAATCATCGGCTAGTGGCTGGGTGACTGCAGTGGCCAAACTAACACTAGGACTTGATTACCTAATGGGTCTTTTCCAGGATGTCTCTGGGGAGTGGGAGGATAAAGGCAGGGCATACAAAGCCCATAACTGCAATATTAGGGGTCCCCCAAAACTGATTTGAATTCATTCAGTGGAATCTCCAGCCATGTCCCCTTAGGCCATTCAGGCAGCAAAGCAAACAGGAGTTGAGGCTGAGCGAGAGAAGGGAGGACTTGGAAGAGGGAGAGATGGAGGCAGATCATGGAGGGAAGGCTGTTTGGAGGACAAGATGGCAGTGTGAGATGTGGGAAAAAGGGGCACTGGCAGCTGAGTGCAGTTGGGCCTATATTTAACTATTATGCATCAAAAAAAATTTCCCACTTGTTTCCAACCAGTTTTACAGCCAACTGAAAACTGGCTTGAAGGGATAAACACAGTCAGGCAAGTGGCTGAAGGTCAGCATTTAGATTTTGTTTTTAAAAAGGCATTTTACAAAACAATGTAACGAGAACCAATCACGAAATACTGAAAACGAACTCACTGTGCCACTCTAATGCTAGGCCCCTGGTAGAAATACTGGAGTAATGGTTAAAAATTTAAAAGGAGCTGACAGTAATAGGAATGCAGTGTTTGGGGCTGTTACTGTAGGATGTATAGAAGGACAAATTAAAAACACAACAAAACTGTATTTCATCAAGACATCCAGAAAATGAAACTGACCAGTTCACTGCCCCTGTTCAGGCTGAGCGCGGTGCAAAATTAAACAGCTAGCTCATATGGCAACAAGTAACTTTTTGGGTGAAATAACCCAAGTATTTAGCCAGAGCAGGTAAATAATTTTAAGCAATGGAGCCAGACATCTACTGTCCATATCAGACTCCCACAGAAAGGTTCCTGTTGCCTTTTGAACTTTCAGATTGCCTGGCTGGGCAAAGTCAGCTGAGTTTTTCGTTAAGGGGCAGGGAGCAGTAATCGACTTAAGACTCTCCCATTCCCCAGCCAGGCACAGTCAGGAAAAAGAGGAACAAGATTCCTTACTTCCTTTCCCAAGGCTGACCTCAACTCTGAGCCACCCATTCTAGAAACCAGAGGCAGGGTAATCTCTAGCTGAAGTCCCAAGCAGTGACAGCCAAATGTGCTGGATTGTGCCTGGTGTGGACTCTGTCTGCTCAGTACCCTGCTCTCTACAGGTTGATATTGTTCTTTTAAATGTGTCATATTTAAATAGTGGTAAATGTTAAGCACTTGGAACGTTGACGTCCCTACATAAACTATAGTGCTCTTTTCCATGGCCCTGGGCTTGCTAACACTTGTTACCATTGCGGTACAGTTCTTACTGCTCTGAAGACTCCCATACAAACCAACTCCCAAACCTCATGCAAGTTCTTATTATAGTTGTCCTTTTCCCAACTCAGGGATCTTAAACATTGTGGTTCACAGATGCTTCCCAAGCCAGTGGAAAAGTTAGCATATTTTAAACATTAAAAACTCCATCTGTATCCTGTTCAAGTGTTCAATATAAATATAGCTTTGGGGTACTGCTTTTTTTTTTTTTTTTTTTACTGGACTAATTGAGGGCTATAGAGCTAAATTGTCCAGCGCACCCACTGAGCTGTCTCAAATTCTTGCTTAGGGGCTTAAGTATCTCACAGTTAAAATATTTCAGTTCAAGTCCCATATTGATTTTCAGCTGCAAATGATGAAAGTGCCAGGATAGAGTAACACTTGAGTGATTGTCTTCATTAAGACACTTTCTTTTGGTAAGGTATCATCTTTCCTTAGTGCTGTTCAAATTATGTAATTTATTCAAACTTCTTTGGGAAGTGATAACATCTAAAGATGCCTGCAGACAACTTACTGAATTTTCATTCTGTAATAGAGAATTATATGCTTTTCGCCTGGGATGTATTCATTTTTCTAGATAATTCAAAAGTCTTTTTAGAACGTAGTAAGTACCAAGTGCCCCACCTGGCAAATCATCTTAATCCTAATATTGTTTCCATTTTCTCTGGCTTACTATTTCCTATTTTAAAAAAAACCCATTCTTTCTTTGCTAGTTATTTAACATACACTATATACAACGCTACACAAACATACACACCATTTACATATGATACAAGGAGGACCATTTAGATCATAAACTCTTCAGAATAGGGACTTTGCCTATGTCTTTGTGAAGCTTATTCTATACAGTATCCGAAGAATACAATTCCAACTCATGTAATTACAGGCTAGTGCAAATCTTCAATGTAATTTCAGCCTATGCTTTACTTTCTGCCCTATGCTGTGGTGGAATGTTGCTGTAAATTATGAAAGTTTCATCCCAGAAGTGGTTGAAATTAGTCCTGTGCAAAGTTTTGAGATCCATTTGTTAAATGCTCTGAGATTGTCAAAAAGAAAATGCTCGAGATTCTTCAAGAAGAAAAAAGATTGATCTCAACTGTGTGTGACTCTATCAAGAGACAAGCGAAGAGAAATCAAGAAACTCCAGATTGTGAACAGTTTTATCTGAAAAGGAAAGTGCCCCCAAATAATGTTATCTCCCAGCAATAAGTTAGATTTTGACAGCTAAAGTCAGGTGGGAGAAAACTGAACAGTCCCATAAAGTCCCCTGCCTCATATGAAAATAGATGTAGGTAAATGAATCAAGGGGTTGACCTGCCATCTGACCAGGAATATTGCAGGAGTAAAAATATTTACTACGGAGGAATATTAACCTGCAGAGTATTACAGAGCAAGCTGCTTGAGGCAGGGACCATCTTTTTGTTCTTTCTTTGTACAGCATCTAGCACATGGTCCTGGTCCATGGATCGGGCTCTTATTCATTACTGCAATAACCATTGGTAACCACTACCAATAGTGACCAATCGAAGCAGCAGAATGAAGAGCTCTAAGACCCTACAGAATGAAGGCAAGAAGAAAAATGCTAGAGATGAATGGAAGTATGAGCTCTAGAAAGGCTACAGTACTCAAATTTCAGTGGTAGCCGTGTTAGTCTGTATCATCAAAAAAGATGAGAGGTCCTTGTGGCACCTTAGAGACTAACACATTTATTTGGACATAAGCTTTCGTGCGCTAAAACCACTTCATCAAATGTAAGAAGTGAAAAATACAGGAGCAGGTATAAATATATTGAAGGATGAGGGTTGCTTTACCAAGTGTGAGGTCAGTCTAACGAGATAAACCAATTAACAACAGGATACCAAGGGAGGAAAAATAACTTTTGAAGTGGTAAGAGAGTGGCCCATTACAGACAGTTGACAAGAAGGTGTGAGTAACGGTAGGGAGAAATTAGTATTGGGGAAATTAAGTTTAGGTTTTGTAATGACTCAACCACCCCCAGTCTTTATTCAGGCCTAATCTGATGGTGTCCTGTTTGCAAATTAATTCCAGTTCTGCAGCTTCATGCTGGAGTCTGTTTCTGGCGTTTTTTTTGTTGAAGAATTGCCACTTTGCGATCTGTTATTGAGTGACCAGAGAGATTGAAGTGTTTTCCTACTGGTTTTTGAATGTTATGATTCCTGATGTCAGATTTGTGTCCATTTATCCTTTTGTGTAGAGACTGTCCGATTTGGTCAACGTACATGGCAGAGGTGCATTGCTGGCACATGATGGCATATATCACATTGGTAGATGTGTAGGTGAACAAGCCCCGGATGGTACTCAAGACATTTTTCAATACCCCAAGGGGGCAAAGAAAGCAACAGAATGGTCTTTAAGCAATGACAAGTGTAATGTATGGATAAATGAAGTACATGGAAGATTAAATAGCCTCAGCATTCAGAGTAATGGAGAGAGGTCAAAATGAGACACATTTGCCAAAGGAGACAGACATAAAAGATTCAGGATCATGCCAGAACAGACAAGTCAAGCAGTTAGGACATCGGAAAACTGACAACATTCCAAGGCCAGATGAGATGCATCCCAGAATTGAGAGGAATGCAGCATGGGAGAATGGATCTTGGCAGTTTCTGCTCTGGAAAGGACTTAAATAGCAGTTTCACATCAGGATTGAGGAGATGGGTGGACAGAAAAATGTGTACTGAAGACAAGGATTGGCACTGGTCAGCACCATGATTCTTTCCAACTTGAGAACACTAATGTCTCCATCACTTGGAAAGGGTTCCCGCAATTCTACAAATTCCTTAAAAATTGAGGAATTTTATTGTAGCCAAAATGAGAGTGGGAATGTACCTAGCTCTGCAAATATTGCAATCTGCAGAAAGGCACCTGCCTTTCCTAAATCTACTCTGAAAGTATAATGCAGCCCTTAAGTACTCATGCCACATGCCCTGATTTACTAGGAACACCCTGTTCTGCTCATTGTAGCACTCTGCACTCCTTGGTCATTGATGGGTTGTGGCTTTACACATATAATCTCCCTTTGCAAATGGGTTTAAGGCCAAGCATTAAAGTGAAACAGGAATTTTTATGACAACCAAAAAGAAAAGGGCTGTGTTTCTCCTCTCAAAACACCACAGTAAGTCCGTTCATTTTAACAAAGTTACTCCTCACTTACACCATTGTGAGAGGGGAATCAGATCTCTGGAATGACATTTGTATAAGATTATTCTATAACCAAGTGTGCGCGTGTGTGTGTGGTGGGGAGACTGTCATTTACTGCTGGACTAATATTGTGTGTGTGTGTGCGAGTGTGTGTGATTAACCTATACTGAAGACTGTGTTTGTACTATATAAGTATGTGAAGCGTATGTCTGTGTGATATATGAGATATTGAAGAGTGTATGTGTGTACACACACATACTTCATTGTAAGTTAATCACATATATCTACTATATGTGTCCAGAAATAAATCAGTGCATCATTCATCTAAGTCTTAAACTGTAATTTGTCACTTCATTGAAAACTCTTTGAAATAGTTATCAGAGGAAGATATTAAGGGCAGCTGTCAGATTCCTGAGTGTCATTTTTAGGTTTTAATCCAAATATACCTAAAGGGTTGGGATATCAAAATGTGGCTCTAATGTGACTGTAATTAAGAGTCAGCTAAAAATCTGATCCCTTTTTAAATAATAGAGAAGTTTCCCAGACGTGGCACCAAGAGAAGACTATGGACATATTTTGGTAAACACTCTTTTCTAGTGTTTAAGAAGGTTGGTTTAGACCCCAAAGGAAAAAAACATCTATCTGCTCTAAAGAGTCCTGGTGGGAGAACTGGAGCTCTAACAGTACAATCATTGTGGCTAGCCTGAGGCAAGAGAACAAATGTTAGTCCTGCTGCTTGTAAGAGACAAATCAGCACCAACTTTAATTAACTTTAATGGTTTGGAAACTAGACCAGACAAACTTGTTTAACTAGCAGAATTTAAATACAAGCAAGAACCAGCGGCTGTCCTGTTTCTTCCCTGGAATGTGTTTACCCATTCACAGGTAAAGTGACATTTATATCATTTATGCCTTTTTATTCTTCTTTGCCATTTTAAACATTGTGCAGGATACATTTGTCAAAACCTCTCTGGAATCCACAAAAAATGAGCTGTTTCTACAAAGTACCTAGGTCTATGGATCTTTGTAAACTGGAGAGGATAGCACAGGATGTACCCTGTGCAAACACAACTCCTCCCCCCAACACAGGAAATGAGCAAAGCCAGAGCTCTCAGTTTAAAGTTGCTTATTAATTAATAGTTGTATTACAATAGCAGCTAGAGACTCCAATCGAGATTGAGGCTCTCTTGTGCTACACACTGTCCATCTCCACACCAGGACGCTATCCTCACCCTAAAGAGCTTACACTCTAAGGGCACAGCTCCATTGCAGCTGGAGCTATAATTTCCAGCTCAGGCAGACATACATGTGCTAGCTTGGGTTGAACTAGTGAACTGAAAATAGCAGTATTGCCATGGTAGCACGGGCAGCAGCTCGGGCTAGCTGTCCGAGTCCAGTCCCATCAGAGATCCTAGATGTGTACTCGGGCGGCTAGCCCAAGCTGCCACCAGCAAACATCAAGGCTACCATGCTATTTTTAGCATGCTAGCATGATCAGAGCTCGCGCATGTACATCTACCTGAACAGGAAATTACACTCATAGTGGCAGAGTAGATGTTTGCTGAGAAGACGATACAAACCAAGTGTGGGAGGGGAAAGAGAGGCACAGAGAGGAGAAGTAATGGCTCAACGTCACAAAGCACATCAGTGGCAGAGCCAGCAAGAGAAACGAGGTCTCATGAGGGCAAGCCCATGGCTCTATCCACTAGACTAGACCATGCTGCCTCCTTTCTATCTGACATAAGGACTTCTTAGGGGGACAGCAGCTCCTCCCACACTTTAAGCAAGAGCCATTCCCCTGGGACAGCAAACAGCTTGAAATGAATGTCTCCAGTGAATGAGCAGACTAGGCAGAGTCCTTCCTGGCACTGCTGGTTTCTCAGTGCATATTGTCTTTTCTTCAATTTTCAAGGATCTCAAAGAACCACCACCACCATAGTACAGCAGCCAAATATATATGCTGCTGAAAGCCTGAGTAGAAAGCATTGCCACTTTCTATATTACTATCCTTGAAAAGAATAATTAGCCCTTTTCATCTTGGAAGCACTTTTCAAACATTAGCTCTCACAATATCCATGTGAGGAAATGTAGGTGTTATCCCCATTTTACAAATGGGAAAACTGAGGCCTGGGTAAAGTAATTAACTTGCTTGAGGTGAAACACAGAGGCTGTCTGAACTGGGATTGGAATGCAGGAGTTCCTGTTCCTCCGTCCTATGCATCTTACCACAAGTATATTTCCTTACTAAACTATCAGATAAGGTTTATGCTCACTTTTTGCCACTGCCAGAGCAGAGTCTTAGAAGATAAAGGGCTTACTTCTGATTTTATTTACATCAGTGTAAATCAGGGCTAACCCCACTGAAGTCAATGGAATTTGTAAGAATGCTGTGGGAGGAGAGTCAGGCCCATATCGTATGGAAGCACATGTTTTCAGGACTCTTTTTGTTTTTATTATAAATCATGGTTAACGTCTGCTTAGCTTACTCTGCTGAGGAGCATTTGAATGTTACACTATGCCTGCAATAGAAACTTTTGCTAGGACAGCAGTGTCAGTTAGGGAGCTGGTTTTGGAGGCAAAAAAGCCCCTAGTGTAAATACAATTATTGTGCTTTTGATGGTATAGTTTATTTTGCTCACTGAACTGTATATAAGCTATACAGGAAAAGCCCTTTTTTGCTGGTACAAGCTGCATCTAGTCTAGTAGCTTGTTGGCAATAGCAATGCTAGCAAACTTTTAAAGGTAGACAAGGCCTTAAACTTGTAAATGTAAAGATAAAAATACATTTAAAAAATAAAAAGGAAAAATTATGTACAAATACAGTATCTTAGGAATCAGCAAGTGAAGGGTAATGAAATAAAAAAGCACAGAGAGGAAGGATGGTCTTGTGATTAAGGCACTAGATTGGAATTCAGGAGAGCTGGATTCAATTCTGGTGCTTCCTGAATGACCTTGACTAAGTCCGTTTCCTTTGCTTTGCCTATACAGAGTGCGAACTCCTTAATGCAGTCATGGTCTCCCATGAGTCTCGTCTTTACTGTGCCTACCACAATGGTGTCCCGTTCTTGCTACTGTAATTCAAATACTATTACTGACACTTTACATGCTGTTGCTACAAATGAAGTTTAATATCGTTTGCCAGCTTTTGGCAAAAATATAAAGGTCAATTTCAATTAAATCAATGGGAATGTTATCTGAGTAAGCACTGAGCAGAAGCATCCCTCAATTTTTTGAAACCATCCGCTACTTACATGAAGTAGTGTAAGATTTTCTATTAAAATAAAAAGCATTCGCATTTCATCACTTTGGACATTTCTTACAGAGTTAAAATCTTGCGACAGGTTAACCTATATAAGTTTCGATTTCTCTTGGATTGACTGCCCAGCTCCCATTTGGCAAAACCAGAGGTCTTCCAAGTCCAAGGCACATTCAAGGGAGTGCTCTCATCTTGACAAAATACAGAACCAGTTACAGCTGATGCCAGATGATCACTAAAGAAGTGTTGTCATAAACAGATGGTTAAGGGTTAATGTCTCTTTTACCTGTAAAGGGTTAAGAAGCTCAGTGAGCCTGGCTGACACCTGACCAGAAGACCAATGGGGGGACAAGATACTTTCAAATCTTGGTGGAGGGAAATCTTTT
>NC_133771.1:166976201-166984493 GCF_003597395.2 Chelonoidis abingdonii
GGAACTCCACCAACCCCAACGGAGTTCCGGAATCGACATGGGGAGCCGCGGACATCGATCCCGCGCAGTGAAGACGGGTGAGTAATCCGATCTTAGATATTCGAGTTCAGCTACGTTATTCACGTAGCTGAAGTTGCGTATCTAAGATCGATTTCCCCCCGTAGTGTAGACCAGCCCATAGATTCAGGCGTAGGAGAGACAGCCAGAGGGCCTCTGCCCATGGTCAAAGTTTGTTGCAGTCTCTACACCCTATGTATGTTTGGGGCTGGTGCAGTATCGTGGGGTGGGGAAAGATCCCACATTCTCTCATTTGCTTCTAGCAGTCACTGGCAGCTTCCAGTGGATTACTGTTATTTGATTATTCCTTGGGGAGGATGCCTGGGAGAAGAGTCCCACATGGTCTCACCTGCCTCCAGCAGTCACTGAGAGCTCCTCTTTTGTTCTTTACCTCCCACTACATGGGGTGAGTTGGAGCTGGAACGTCTGCCTTGTGTGGATATGCACTGTGCTGTATACATGTGCATTTACACAAATGAAACACGCATGCACACATCTGTTATAAAGAAATGCCGTCTACGCAAACAATGAACTCATTCTCCTTTAGATATTTCTGATTGCTACTTGTCCAGCTAAGTTTGACTTGGCAGGAATAAAGATGTCAGCAGGGGTGTAATCAGAGTACAAAGTCACAAATGGTAAACGCTATTGTTCATCAGCCAAGTACCTAAGCTCATTTTAATCTTTTGTAAGTACACATTACTTCACAACTCCTTATCTACCCAGATAGTTTTGCTATATCAGCCCTTCTTAAGAACATACAGATTGCTATTTTAAAATATTGGGTTGCTCCTTTATCGCTTACCACCCCTATTATAAAAACATTTACTAATAATCTATAGGACAGGGTTTCCTTAGGCAAAGAGCCTTCATGGAAATGTTATTTAGTAACTAGCTGCCAAACATACCAATACATCTCTGTAGAGTGCCCCAGCACTACAGCTGTCTGGACAAGGGACTTCCAAACGGTCCATGGATTTCAGTGGCATGAAGATTGATGACAAAAGGTGTGGCAAAAGCAGTACAAGCATTACACTGTACTTTGGTAGACCAGAGTGAAGGCAGCCTAAACTAGCATCTATATCTTTCTCCTTTTATTTCACACCTTATTGTCTCATAGTTCTAATGGGCCTTACATAGCAACTCCACCACTGCAGGTGCTCTAGGAAGCATTATGGAGAAACCTTCCACTGTAAGAAAGCACATCTACTGGGCCCCTGCCCTTTAAGAAAGGGCAGTGAAGCCTCCCTTCCATGACTGGTCAGCTGTTAGTCGATGCCATTAGGGCTATCTCACCTCCCCCATTCCCTTCGAGAGTTGCTAGCACTGCGAACCTCCCACAGTTATTTACTGAACCAGAAAATGTGTCCAATGTCTAGCCCGTTTGGTGGGGAGATTCTTTGGGTGGTCCTCTCCTTTATGCTTCTGCATAAGGGGATGGGCGTGGTTTTGGCAGGAATTTAGTGAAGATTTGTAAGCCAGAGAAATCTGAGTTTTATTTGTAGATCTAGGGAAGTCAATTATTATATGCAAATCTCTTACGCTACTCTATAGTCTATTCTATAATCTTCAGATTCTTATGCCGACCCCATCTTTGTGGTATCTGAGCATGCTGGGGCTCCCAGCTAAAAAAGAAGTGGTTTGTCACCTGACACTGATTTGTCATGTCCCTTGGACATGAAAAATAGAACAGGAAAAATTTACTCTCCTCTTTCACTGATTCATAGTGTGCTTAATATTGGACAACACCCATTCCATTAAATGAGTCTTTTACAGTTATATTATCTTTAAAAAAATCAGCATAATGTTTGCTGTAACAGCTCAATTACTGGGAGCAAGATTAAACACTAACAAATAGTCAGTTAAGATACTCTATAAAATTTCATTTCTGAAATCTGCTTTGGCAAACCACTGATACCTGCAGCTCTATATAAGACAAATCTATATCTGACATCTGAGAAAACTCTGCAGTTATGTGAATACAAAATGCTTGTAATCCAATTTCTTGGTCATGTGGCTTGGACCAATATTTGTAATTATGTCACTCCTTTGGGTAAGCAAACCTCAATGTGAAATTAAGACCTAATTGTTTAAAGCCTTTTTGACTTGACCTCCTCCAGCCTACCATCAACAAGACTATAGCATAGTTATCAACCGTGCTTCATCTGCAGGGGTTTCACTTCCAACTTGTACAGAACCCAGTGAAAAAATACTATATGGGAAGGCCTTTCATTCCTGATTTTAATATTAAATTACATATACAATTTCTCTGCTATTGTCATCAAAAAGTAGGCATTTTCCAGTTACCATCTGAATTAAGGTTACCACTGTTAACCTATGTCCTTAAGAGGTCTCTATATAGTAACTGTCACTAATGGCCAGTTTTAAACGGGTTCTACCGTACAGCATGTATATCTAGTAATGACATCCAGTGCATCTCTCTCTCTGTTGACCTCCAAAGGGGCTGCTTTTCTTACTTCATTATAATATCACATTAACAATTAAACATGCTCCCAACTGAACACACTGAGAACAAGGGCTACAGGAGATCTTGATTCAAAACCACCATGGCAACTCCGGCTCTTTCAGGTGCCAGCGTTGTGTTCAGCAGAAGGACTGATTAGATTTGAATCATTCATAGCTTCTGTAAGCCTCCTAAGAGAGCAAAGGAATAGAGTTGGGAGTATACTTGGACAGTATAGCAGCATCCCCTTTCCTCAAAGTGTTACCAAATCTCCTAAATCGTGGTCTGAGAAAGGGGACAGTCTCTTTGGAATGCTTTATTTTTCACCATGGTGGGAAAAGGAGAACTCAGACTCAAATATCTGGGACAAAAACTAATTTAAGTGCAAGCCCTCATACTACATACAGAAAGTCATTCTCAACATCAGGTTTCATTACACAGTAATGGGTTTTTTAACTAATTTTAACAAGCGTTCATTGCTCTGTAAAACATATTTTCCATTCCAAAATGGTGCTATAATATAAATTTATTTTATCCATCGTGTTTTTTTTAAATTAAATTAATTTTAAAAGAGAGACATCGGATTGCCAAATCTAAGATTTATTATAGTGTTTTTATTAACAAACTTTCATTGGAAAGTTCTGGATGTGTTAACAGAGCAGGCACATTGGCTTCAGTGTTTGGCATTTGACCGTCAACAGAATTGCACTTCACTGTTATAGTTCTGTTACAATATTGTGTATTTTCAGGGCAAGACTCATACCCAGCCTCTCTCACTGTACTGTTCAGTATGTGTTTCTGATCATTTTGGTCAGCCTTCAAAAGTTGGCCGGTTTGCGATGGATTCGGATCTATCTTGATTTCAGTTATCTTCTTGTGCTTTGATACTGAAGTTCTCTTGTCTTCATTCCCACTTACTTCTGTACCCCTTAAATCACACTTGTCTCTGATTTTACAGAATACCTTTTGGTTACTTGATACAATATTCTCAGCTTCAGAACAAGGTTTTATAAGAGAACCAGCACTTCTGCAGATAAACGGTGAGGAGTTTGTCACCTTTGGAAGAGTTTTTATGCTCTCCTCCTTATTCTGAAGACTAGGTGTATCTCTCCTGTTTATTCTTTCATGTGTTTGAAACTGCTGTACTGAATGCAGAAAAAAATTTCTAGGCAGAGAGTTCTGCATCATGGGTCTTTTCAGTCTTCCCTGAAGACAACTGCAATGGAGCACATGTTGGACTGGGGGAACATAGCTTTCAACAGCTTGCTGTAAAACATTTACAGGAGGCACAGAGTTTTGGATCTGCACAACATTACCAGATGATGGAACACAATGGTAGCACGAAGTGTCACTTAACTGCCTATATGCATCTGGACAGCTGCACTGCCTGTTCTGAGAGGAGAGTGGGCACATGGGATGCTGGTCAATGCATGGTTGTACCATGGTTGAGCCAGCTTCATTTTTGTTACTTTTATTCAATTCACTGTTACATGCTGAATGCACAGGCATGCATGCATTTGGGGGTCTGCCATTGAAAAGTTCTGAGCAGATGTGGGTTTCTTCATAACTTACTTTCTCCGATAAATTACAATTACTGGTATGTGATGCCAGAGGCTCTAACTCATAATGCTCCTGCTCCATTTCTGGTTTTTGCTCTCCGGAATCCAACTGAAATGTGTTGACAGGATGTGCTTTGTTTTGTCCTTGGTCTCCTTGGCTTCCTGACAAAGCTTGGGAGAAGACATTGCATTGCAATTTTTTTGGCAGAGGAATCTGGCCACAAGTGCCTTGAGGTCCAAGGCAACGGCACATGCATTGGAAAAAGAAGGTTGCAAAAGCCCAACTAATGCACATTATGAGCATCATGAAAGTGCCAAGTTGGGTGTATGCTAAAACCGTGGAAGGCATCATCATTGCTCCAGCCACAAATGTGGTCAACGCAGCCATTGCAATTGCAGAGCCCATGCGGCTTAGAGAGAAGATGACTTTTCCTTCTCGGTCTGGATCAGGAGCTAAGCGGTAAGCAACTCCGTAGTGAACAGCGAAGTCCACAGATAAGCCAACAGCTACAGAAATAGTGACAGACTCTAACACATTTAGCTCCCATCCGAGAAGAACCAGAGAGCCAACAGTGACAAATATAGTTCCAGCTATAGAAACTATTGCATAAAGGCTTATAATTATATTCCAAGTTGTAAGCAGCATTACGCTAAATGCAACAGCAACGGAAAGACCCATGGCAATCAGAGTACCATCAGAAAGACTGTCCTGCAGGTCATAGAACTCTAAATTACTCACAAACCATCCATTGCCAAGACCCTCAGGAGCAGAACTAAGCTCATTAGAAATCCATGAATCCACCTCTCTGTAAAACTGATGCATTTTCTCATAAGCCAGTGTGAAGAGATAGGTGCTTTGGAACTCCAGTACCACAGCCCTGATGGTATCGTTTATGTCAAAGCGAGGCCCTGGGGTTTTGCTGTACAAATGATACCCAGTGCTTCTTTCTAACTCCATGATGGCCCTCTTGATGCATAACTCAAAAACTTCTTGTTTGTATGGAAATCTCCAATGGCTACAGCAGGGATAAAGAGCTGGCTCATCACAGTCCTGATTTTCCATCCACTGCTTAAATGTCTCAATAAAGCAGCTAGCAAAGTCTTGTTCTTCAGTTTGGTAATAAAATGTTTGATTTCTTAACTTCTGGCAAAAATGTAAAATCCAGACCTGTGAAGCTGGGCTTGCAATATTAAAACTGCTGTCTAGTTTCAGCTTTCCTTTACTTTTAGGATTTAGAGGATCTCCATTATCTTCAGGAGAGACGCCCCAGATTACTGTAATTGGCATGTGGAGTTCCTCTCCATGGTGGACACGTTCAAACATAAAAAGCTTTTTGTACTCTGCATCATAGCGTTCAAAAGGGTGAGAAGACCTAAACACTTGAAACTCAGAGAGCTCCAGTGATGGTAATTTCATTTTTGGATTAACACATACAATATATGCTCCACCTACAGTTAAAGCAAGGAACCAGAACAGCCAAATATATCGAAACTTGATAACGATGCACGGCAAGACTTTTTCAAAAAATATCCTGGATGCTTCTGAGACTGCAAAAATAATCTTGTGGCACACTTGGCACAACACTGTGCAGCAGCCTTTGTTGCTATATACCCTTTGCTGAGGTTTTTTGAAGCAAGTGAATATATTGAGAAGATACCGTTCATGTAACACAACTACTGCTGGTAACCATGTTACCATTAAAACATAATTCACCAATATGGCAGTGCCAGCGTAAACACCAAAACATCGGATTGCTGTAATATTGCTGACATAATTAGCATAGAAGGCAGCCGCGGTGGTAAAACTGGTTACAAACATGGAAAGAGCAGCATGTTGCAAGGTGATGCTGACTGTCCCAGAAGTATCAGTGTGAGATCTATCAAATTTTGTGTAGTTCCAAACATCACACAGGACAAAAGCATCATCTGCACCAATTCCAACAAGAATAATTAATGCAGTGAGGTTCATAAAAGGGAAAAACTCAAAATTAAATACTACCCGATAAAGAAAGTAAGATACAATCAAGGAACTAATTATTGCAAACATGGTCATCAGCGTGATAAACATGGACTTTGTGTACACACACATGACTAAGAGAACAATGACAATGGCTATGGCAGGATACACAGTATCCATTAAAAGGTAATCTTGAAACAAACTATGTTTTATTCCAAACTCAATCCCTGTGATGGTTGTTATACCATCAGAAGAGTTCCAGTTCTCAAAATTATCCAGGTAAATGTTCATCATGCTTTCTCCTTTTTCTGTTGGAGAGAAGAGCATGCTGTACTTTAAAGCTGGCAAGACATAGTCGGCAGTCTTTGGGCTTAGAAAATCTTTGTCCACTAGATAGTGCAGAATCTGGTAAACAGCATTGTACTTTGTACATTTACGAGGCACATTTGTACATTTGAGCTGGTCCTTCCTTTTGGCTGCCACATCCCAGCAATCTGGCCCCAGGGTTCCGTTGTAGTAGTATTTGGCACATGTACGAAGCAGCTTTAGGGTGTGAGAAACATCTCGTTCTACAATTTTTTGACATGACGATCTGTTGTTTAGAATGGCAATATAGTTGCCCAGCGTCCAGCTGGGACAGCATGAAGCAGCAGTGGTCCTCTGGCAGAGATCATCAAACTGGGAATGAGACCTTATCTGTGAAGAGACAGACACAGAGTTATAACATTAGGGCAAGAGCCATTTAAACGGGGCACTTTGCATTTAATTTTTAAATTTCAAATAATTCACAGACAGGTTCATTGAGGAGGGATGAAAGTGACACTCATGGAATTCTGTGCCAATATTTGTAATTCTTAAGCACACATACACAGAGGCCTTGATCCTCCTCTCAAATACATCAAAGTAAATCAGGAGACCCTCCCACAGAAGTTCATAGAGTCCTAACAGTGTAAAAACTAGTATAAGTGATAGGACAATCAGGCCCATATGCTCAGAAATTTTAAGAATACAGTACATTAACAACTATAGTCAGTACATAAGAACACAGGACTGGAAGGAACCTTCTGGTTATTGAGTCCAGTCTCCTGCTATCACAGGCAACCCTGTCATATAATCCCATTCATAAATGCATTAAGCTCCATCTTCAAACCAATTAGGTTGCCCCCACTATTCCTCCTGGAAGGCTGTTCCAGAACCGCGCTCCTCTCATGATTAGAAGCCTTCTTCTACTTCTGCTTGAAGATGCAGCAACTGAGGTGGCATTCTTTCCTTCTAATGCTCCCCAATGTTTATTTTTCTAAACCAATCAGTTGCCCA
This sequence comes from Chelonoidis abingdonii, assembly GCF_003597395.2. NCBI lineage: Eukaryota > Metazoa > Chordata > Testudines > Testudinidae > Chelonoidis > Chelonoidis abingdonii. The sequence goes on from NC_133771.1 coordinate 166,983,556, forward strand.
GAGGGTTGGTTGCGATTTGTTCCTCATCCCTCCTGAGAACACACAAAGATGATCCTAGAAGCTGTAGGGACTTCTCCCGGCAGCTCTAGCACAAGCGGATGGGATAGCTCAGGACACAGGAGCTATGTAACCTAAGCTCCCTTTTAAAGCCCACTTTGTACATGAGACATCTTTGTCTTTCTGCATTTGGCTGACTTTCCTCTGACTGACTCTAAAGCCTTGTCTACATATGAAAATTATATCCATTTAACTCCTTAGACTGAGAATTAGCTCCATCGGTGTAGAAACTCTTATTTCAGCATAAAAAGTGCCTAATACTGATTTAACTTAAATGGGTAAGGAACTGACTTAAGCTAAATCAATATGAAGCACTCCAAAGAAAGGGTGTTCAAAAAGAGGGCTGTACTGATTTAACTACATCAGTTTCTTACCCAATATAGTTACATCAGTAACATTTTCTCAAGCAGACAAAGCCTAAAGGCTAAATAAGGGCTCGAAGAATTTAAGACCCCCAGATTCCATGCACACACTGCGAGTCCAAACTCCTGGCTTGGAAAGAACAATGAATTGGAACCAATCTTGCAAACACTCCAGAAAAGACAGTTACTCACCTTTGTAACTGTTGTTCTTCGAGATGCGTTGCTCATATCCATTCCAGTTAGGTGTGCGTGCGCCGCGTGCACATTAGTCGGAGAAACTTTTACCCTAGCAACACTCAGTGGGCCGGCAGGTCGCCCCCTGGAGTGGCGCCACGATGGTGCCTGATATATACCCCTGCTGACCCAACCGCTCCTCAGTTCCTTCCTGCCGGCTACTCCGACAGTGGGGAAGGAGGGCGGGTGTGGAATGGATATGAGCAACACATCTCGAAGAACAACAGTTACAAAGGTGAGTAACCGTCTTTTCTTCTTCGAGTGCTTGCTCATATCCATTCCAGT
>NC_133771.1:166984593-167049531 GCF_003597395.2 Chelonoidis abingdonii
GACCTGCCGGCCCACCGAGTGTTGCTAGGGTAAAAGTTTCTCCGACGAACGTGCACGCGGCGCACGCACACCTAACTGGAATGGATGTGAGCAAGCACTCGAAGAAGAATGGGCGTAACTTCACTCACTTTAATGTGAAGTTACACATGTGCCTAAGTGTTTACAGGAGTGAGTCCTGAAACCTTTATCCATGCAGATTTCACATCAGCTAAATAATTGACATACTACTTCTTATTTATACTGAAATTACACTGGGTTATCATCAGTGATCACTTGTAACACAAACAAAACCCACAATTTGGGGACTGTCATAATGGCTATAAAAGCTTTAATATCGACTTAATTTTGTCCAACAATTCCTGAACAAGAATGACCTGACATTCCATAAAAACAGGATAATTCACATTTGATTGTTTCCAGATAAATACACTCACACATGCAAACTCAGTAAAAAATGAACAATCTAATAAATAAAAGGAAGCACTGGAATAGCATATCTGTATTTTTCATGGCACATCTCCAGAATTATCCTATGAGGATATAATATGCAAGTTCTGGGTCAGCCAAGCGAACTGGGAGGAAAGGATTGCATTGTTCTCTCTATATAGTCAAGTTCAAGATAGGACAATGAGGCTTATATGTTATTTTTCAATACTTGCTGCAAGCTATAAACATTTGCTGGTAAAGTAACTGTTGCCAAAGATCAAGTAACATAAGATGGCAGCTGAAACTTGGAAAGAAAAAACAAAATTTAGTCTGGAATACCTTTTTAAAGCATTATGTAAAAACATTATTTACAAAACATTAGCATTGCAGGATTAGGCCCTACTTTGTTGACTGATCAAAAGATATTGCCAAGGTTAGCTAGAGGGCCAGCTCCAGGCCAGTTCAGCAAGCAGGTGCTTGGGGCGGCCAAGGGAAAAGGGCGGCATGTCAGACTCTTTGGTGGCAGGTCCCTTGGTCCCTGTCGGAGGGAAGGACCTGCTGCCGAAGAAGAAAGCAGCGCAATGAAGCTGCTGCTGATTGCAATCGCGTTCGCTTTCCCCCGCCCCCCCCCTTTGCTTGAGGTGGCAAAAACCTTGGAGCCAGCCCTGGTTAGCTGGTACTTGCCAGGTCAGCTGTGTCACTGGCAACATCTCCATTTGTTACTGGGATATCTAGAGGTGTGAAGGTGTGCATTCTGCATGTATGCTACCTACAAGGGCACGCCAGCTTGGCAAATGGATCTGCCTGGTGATGTTGGCTTGTGCTCCTATATTTGGAATCTTTGAAGTTTATGAAAAATAAAAGCATACAGATAGTAAGGAAAGCTTCCTGTAATTGATGTGGGAAGGAAAGGACTTCTCTAATTCTAGTAATTTAAAAATTAGGGGCCTGATCCTGTAGCCAGTCTGCACGTGGAATTTCCATTGAAGATTATGGGAATGCCATGTGCTGAGCAGTTGCAGGATGGCGCCCTAAGTATTAGTAAACCAGATGGTTAAAGTTGTTATAATACACCCAAGATAATTATTGCGTTTAAATGTTAAGCAGCTGGAAACAAGATTTTAAAGATCCCTTCTTCTATTGATGTGCAGGAGATTTATACAGATAGCTCATATTACTGCAAGTAATAGTTTGGCATAGACATCCTACATATCAAGAGTAAAATATATGAAACCTTAAGTTTCCACTTCAACTTAACTTGCAAAATTCCAGAAAATGTACTGCCTAGTTTTGCTACCATTGAATTTAACAAAAGTTTTGCCACTGATTTCAATGAAAACAGAACTGGGGCCCTTAATCAGGCATGAATTTAATAAGTGAACTGTAGCCAACAGAAGAGAGGGTCTAACAAAAACTAAAGGTCAAAAAACACACCCATTTCTTGAGACTAGTTAGAGTGGACACTGACCTGTGCAGTAAGAGATCAAATACCAGCAAAAGAACATAGCAATTGAAAGCAAGGCACATCTAAGCACCTCATGAGATCCAGGAGGTGCTTGAAAAGGAATTACATTTATATATGGTTTAAGCAATAGCATGAGCCATTTAGAAGCAATATTTTTATGAAAACAAGTTTTCGTCCAGAATGTCTAAGCAACTGGCATCTAGTTTAACTATTTTTTAATTAAAAGTACTGTGCATATAGACAGGTAATAATTACAACATCCATTCTTATCAAGTTATAAAGCCAACTAACTAGCTAGCCATACCACCACCTTAATACATGCAATTGTTCTCTCCAACTCACTGCTTGATGATTAAATGCTTAACTACAAATCGAGGTTACAAGAAAAAGATCTCGTCCAAAATGTTTGATCTGCTACAAATATCCTATATAAAATATCTACAGACACTGCTAAAACTTCCATGATCCTAGTACTTAAGTGGTAGTTTGTTTGTTTTTTAAGGGAGAGACGTTTTCATGGCTTACTATATGGTGCTTTTTCTTCAAAGTAGCTTCCTCTTATTCTCCCTTGAAACGGGTTAATTACTTTTTGGCAATCAGGACTTTTAAATAAATAGTACTGAGATAATAAATTCTAGAAGTTCAAGGTATATTTAGAATAAAAGGGTAAATTTTTCAGTAACATTACAAGCTCCACAAAATTATCCTTCAGATGTAGTAAGCTGTCTTCATTTAGTTATCCAAAAATATGTTTCCTTTTTATTTATGACACAAATATGCTGTGCCCTGGACTGATCAATGATGAGTGGCATTTATTTGAAACAGCAGTCTATGTGGACATTCACAGACTAGCACTTCTTAGATAGCATTTAGAATTAGTCCTTTATATTTAAGTGTCACACACAAATAAAATCTAACTTGATATCTTAACTTCAAAATCACTGCCATGACTCCAGAAATCCTACAAAAATTGGGAGTGACTATAGGAAACCACTGTTGTCTTGATTTTGTTAATCTAAATTTCAGCAAGATTAATTTCTCGGCACCACTGGCTGTAACATATTTCACTGCTTATATTGGGAAACTCAGAATTCTAGGCAAGCAAATACCAGCTAAAAAACCAGGGAGGAAATTGGCTGTCTTAAGGTGACTGCCTGATGACACTGATAAAACGACTCGATCAAATAACACAATCTAAAAAAACATGTCTGGTTAAATGCCTATGTCTTGTTTGTTAGGTTAACTGGTGACAGGAATTTTGTTTGGTGAGGGGGAAAGATAATGGACCTCCATCCAGGAAATTAATTGATCATTTCTAAGACCATATATTTTTCATTTTATCTAAGTTAATTTCTACACCAGGTCTCTGAGTTTACAAAAAATTACAGTTGCATTGCAATTTAAAGCATTGTGCTTTCAGCGAGTGAGAAGCTTATACTTTTCAGATGTCTTACTCAAATACATTATGCCTTTTAGTTCAGAATGGACTTAGTAACTGTCAGTTAACGTCCATTATTAGTTGAAACCAGACCTCAATTTCAACGATGTGCACAGTTAACTTCTAACACATGCAAGACCAACTATTAAATTCCCTAAATTCCTGTTGCCTTTATCATTTTGACTCTTTACGGAATGAGAGCAAGGCCCTGTTGACACTGACTATGGAAAAAATATCTACTAGTCTGGGTTGACAGGGACAAAGTGTCTTCTTTCATTCTTTCATGTTCTAAGGTAGAAGTAAATGTTTAATTCAGAACTATGCAATCTGGACTGGATTACTTTTGCTGTTTGCCTAGAAACTGTATTTATGTCCCTTTGATGTCTCTGATGCCACGCTATTCTCTTTTGAGTTCATAGGGCTAAGTGACCCACTGACAGCAAGAGATGTATACAGAACAGAACAAAGATACTGACAGACTGTTTTAAGGGAAATAAAAGTAAGGGGCAAAAATGAAATCCTTGCCTTTTTTGGGAAACAAAATGGTTGGTGTATTATTATGAAAGGAAATACACTGCAGAAGAATAACATGTACCCTTTAGTTCGGAAAGTGTTGGAGCATGGAAATAGGCTTTATCTTTAGTGAAGATCACTTGAGGTGCAAAACCAGAAATTCTGATCTGTAATCTGGCAAAAATTGTTTTTGAACTAGTGCCTGCCCGTGGATTGCTTACTTTGCAGCAAGAAAACAACTTGAAATGCTTTCATCTAGTGGTTAGCTATAACGGACCAGGAGTTTCAAATATATATTGCTCTGCTTAATCCAGATGAAAAAGGTTTTCTTTACTTACCCTCAAATTATCTACACTGCACATTGATTTAATTGCATGCAAGTTCCACAAGTTCTCTCCTTCTGTGGAAGTAAACACCACTCGTGAGTATCGATCACCTGGAAATATAGTAAGAGGGTTTATGAATTTCGCAGGTATGTCTGATATAAGAGACTAAAACAGATTCCCATCATTCAAAAAGTGGATAATTATTTTAACTGTAAGTCTTCAGAACATTTGTCTGAAGGTAGGAAACTACCTTTTTTCCAAGGGAGGAGATGGTCTCCTTACGTGAAAGACTTGATTCCTATAAGAGCTTCAATCTCCCTCAACATCTTAAAGCTGAAAGAATTCTCTAAACTTCAGTCTCCTATCTTAGTCAATTTTATAGTTCAGAAATCCTAATAAATTTCTAGCCACGCTCATTGTCTGTCCTCTGAAATCTGACAAGAAAGAAGGAAAGGTCTCAGCAGCAAACTATTATAGGCCTATCTTAATTTGCAACATATTGGTAGTGGATACATGATATAATCAGAGGCTGCCTTAGTGAAACAATACACTTGGGGATATCACTAATAATTACAAGGACATTTATAAAATGATTTCTTTGCTTTAGGGGCTGGTGACTTCAGTTGAAGTTTCTGGGAAGTCCTTGGGGCCTTTTTTAAAAAAAAAAATAAAAAAATCTGTATTCTGGAAGTTATATAAGTCGAATGCACACAAATACCACCGTAAAAGAAGCTTAATTTATTAGTTAAAAATATTAAGTTACTTTTATTTGAAACAGCTTTCAGCAACAGGGAATAATGTCTTAGTGGCTACCAGAACTTTATACTTAGCTAACCAGGAATGCATATTACACACACACAAATCTTAAGTACCTTGGAGTACAATATGGTACTTTGGGCTTCATATTGCCTGATTTTGTGCAATTTGGGGACAGACATAGAAGACGTCCAATAATTCACAATAATGCACTGTAAGTACAACAGGTAGAACAGATGAAGATACTAAAGCCAGAACAGCGAAAGCCATGCCTTTGTAACTCTAAAGCAGATCTCAAGAAACAAAAGTCTTGTCTTCCAAACTAAAATTTGAATATTTAACATCTTTGTAAAGTCAGTCTTACTATATGGCGCTGAAACTTGTAGACTTAGTAAGGTCTTAATAACTAACCTCCAAGTTTTTCATAAACAACTGCTTTGGACAAATCCTCAGTATCAGATGGCCAACCCTCCTCCCTCTCCCAAAACCCCCCCCAAAACACCCAACCCCTCCTCCCCCACACATCACAAATGAACTCTGGAGGAGGATGCAACAGAAACCTACAGGACAGAAAATTACAGAATGAAAATGGAGATGACTAGAACATACATGGAGGAAAGACTCGAATAACACAACAAAGCTGGTATTGGACTGGAACCCCCAGGGCAGGAAGCAATGAGGGAGGCCAAGGATAACATGGCAATGCACAACATAAGCAGAACTGAACGCTATCTAAATGACATGGGAAGAAGTTAAGAGCAAGAGATCATCAAAGATGGGAGGCAATCGTGAAGGCCCTATGTTCCGCATAGTTTTGTAGTTGAACTTTAAAACATGCACTATTATGAAAAATTATTTCAATAGTCATCAGATTAAAAATCTTATTTTAACAAACGAAAACAGCCAGATCTTCCCCAACTGTCAATGAGCAGAGAAGACAAAAAAAAAAAAAAAAAAAAAACAGCCTGAGGTACACCATACAGAATTGCCACGGAAGATGGAACAGGCTTTTCTAAGGCCTGGTCTACATGGGGTGGGAAATCGATCTAAGTTACGTAACGTCAGCTACATGAATAACGTAGCTGAAGTCGACGTACTTATATCAACTTACTGTGGTGTCTTCACCATGGTGAGTCGACTGCTGCCGCTCCCCCGTCGACTCTGCTTGTGCCTCTCGCCAAGCTGGAGTACAGGAGTCAATGGGAGAGCGCTCGGGGGTTGATTTATCTCATCTACACTAGACACAATAAATTGACCCCCGCTGGATCCATCACTGCCCGCCGATCCAGCAGGTAGTGAAGACATAGCCTAAGTGTTTTAGGAGTAGTGAGCCGTAACCTCCCAAATCCTGGTGATCCTGAAGACACACAGGCAGAGAACTCAAGGAACAAAGAAGGCAAAGGGGTCCAAGATGAGAGAGCTTCCTTGTTGCCATTGCCTGAGTCCCCTGGGATGGTGTAAATGCTAGCATGGATGGGACTGTAGGAGTTAATGCTGCTTCAAGCAGTATTAATTCACAAGTGGATTTCAAGATAGATCCTTCCACATTTGCCCTTGCTCAGGAGAAATCTGCTTGGTCTCAATTATCTCCACTCATGGAAAGAGAAAGGATGATCTGGGCCAAATTTTCTTACCTTTGTTAGAAGACAGACCTTATATTATTAAAAAAGAGAATTTTATAAAATCTGCTTTGGTATTTACTTTGCCTCTCTCTCATTCTGACAATAGAAACAAATTAGTCACTTTCTAGTCAATTCACATTCATGTTCTCATGCAGTGTTACTAACATCTATACAGCAGTAGGCCCCAGAGGCTCCAGACCAAGACTGGGGCCCATGGGTAAGTACTGTGTGCACACATACCAAGACATGGTTCCTGTCCAAAAAGTGCTTACTGTCACAAAGCTGAAATATGTGGCTGGTTAAATATGAAGAGGAATGTTTATTTGTTTTAAATAGCCTTCCCCTTGGGTATTTTAAATTTCATGGAAATGATTCCATTGGTCTTAGGTTTTATAAAGGCTTGATTTTCTAAAACCTAAATTTTGGGCCAGATTTGACCTCACAGATGTCCTTTAAAAATAGTGTTGCAAGAAGAATATATAAGGAAAAGTGAATTTCTGTTTTTAGATTTAAGCTAATGTATGGCTAAGGCATTACTAATGTCTTAATGTACATTAAGTGCTACTTCTGTACTAATGTATTTTAAGGTACTAATGTTTAGGACTGTCAACAACTAAAATCAAAACCTTTTGAAGAAATGCTCTATAAGAAAAGATGAGGAGTAGTGCTCGGTGGGAACTGCTGGTGGAGTTTAAAATGTGATTTAGTCTAAATTTCTCAGAGCCTTATGCAAAGAGGAAGAAGGTGCAAATCATAAATATAGGGAGCAAGACCTCTTTTTTCTAATAGTGAGACATTTCCTGTGAATATTCCCACAGTATTCAGATTTACTGTTAACACCATTCCACTCACTTGGAATATCGCAGAAAAAGCTGTCTTTGTGGAAATTCCAATCTGCTTGCCTTTTCTCTCTCTCATAGTGATCATCTGACCATCTGTCATCCTGATGACTAAAATAGAGGAAACATTTTTATCTTATTTGAACACAGAATATAAGATTCTTAAAAGGAGTTTCCTAACAACTTACACATTTTACTAGCTTTGGCCAGAGAAACGATACAAGTGCTCATATGACTTCAACATTCAATAACTCAAATATTCATGATGCTTTTATTCTACTAGGGACCTTAAAGCATATTATCTTTATTTTAACACTGAAAAATTCTTGTAGTTCAAAGTGAAAAACACAAGACATTTTCAATTGTTACACTATATCATAGGATAAGTTTTATCAAACCCTCTCTTCAGTCTAGTTCCATACATGAGGCCTAAGGAATATTTGGGGGGAGGAAGAGGGTTTGTCTGATCCAATGTCCCTTCAAGTCCATGGGAGTGTACACATTGACTTCTGGGGGCGTTGGAGTAGGCTCTATTGCAGAAAGCTGAGACAATAAGATGATTAAAAAATTCTTACCTTTTAGCCTGTTCATCTGCATATTTAAAAGGATAATTTGCCAATGTTGCTTTGTACCCTGTGTTTTTCACCATATTATTCCATGTGACTAATCTCTGGCCTATTGCAGTCCCTCTTGGCTCGAAACCCTAAGGCAGAACATTACAGAATTTTATTAGTACATTTCATTCCGTTGCTTTAAAAGAAGAATGGAAAACATGAACATCAAAGTGACAGACAACTATAATTAGAAAGTTCAATTACTCCAGACATCTAGTTTAGAGGTGAATTGCTTTATAACAGGATGTTTTCACACAATAATGACCAATTGCATACGTCTTACAGGGTGGTTATAAATTCTGATTTATGTTATACATCGTCAGTCAGAAATAGTGATTGTCTATACTGCCTGCCCAATCAGTAAATGGCTCTTGATATTTTCAGCGGATAAACAGTTTGCGCTAACTTATCTCAATTACAGAATATTTTGCAGCTTGAGTAATTATCTCTGTTGTTATCTCTACATGTCTCTTGTCTTTTTTCCATTCCCAGAAGAATAACTCAAAGCCTAAGAACCATTTAAAAGAAAAAAATGTCTTGACTAATGCAATTTAAAGGACTGCTAACTGTTTCAAGAAATACGAGTTTACTGAATTCCATTTTTTTTGTACAGCGGAATGGTATTATAGTATCAATACAACAGTAACTTTGTAGTACTTTAGGGTAGTCAAGTAAAACTTTTTCCATGACAGTTCTAAATACATGGTTGAGCTGGTTCAGAACAAATAAGAACTGATGGCAGTCTTTATCAGATAAAGATTCCTTATCAGATAAAGATTCCTTTCAGATCTTCAATATGGATAGGACTCCATCACTCAAAGGTTCTTAGGTTCCCTCTTCCTTTAATAGATCCTGGCACCCCACTCCAAAACCTAATTTAGAATGTATGATCTCCAGGACGGAGAACCTGTCTTCTGTGATTATGTTCTAATGCACGGATTAAATTCGCAACAATATTAAATGCATAGAAATTCATTTGTGGAACATGTATAAGTTTTGGATAGTTGTCTGCTGGGTACTAGAATTGAATTCTAGTGCATAACAGACGCTGATGTGCAACCACCTCTTTGTATTTCTCTTAACTCTTTTGGTGTCTTGATCTAATAGGACATTTGCATTAGAAGAAATACCAGGAACTCTACGATCTACTACTCTCTTCCATAGGATTCATTAGATAAGTCTCACATCTGTTAGCCTTGCTAATATAAGAACTTCTCTCTCAAAATATACTCAGAACAACCCAAATAGATTTATGTTGACAGAAAATTGTCATTTTTATGAACAAAATCTGAAAAATTCAGCAACTCCTCAGCCCTTGTGAAAATATAGCTGGGTCTTGACTGCAAAGTTCATATCCAAATACCCCAGAAGCTGAGGTGTGCTCAGAATTGGGGTTTTGGTTTGGGCACATCTGTATTGGAAAGCAATGTAACAAGTTCTCTAAATACCACTTATATTACCTGTTTACTGTTATTGTTGGGGGAAATAGTACAGCAGAGAAAATTATCTGACAGTACAGGAAACAGTTGCTAGCTTACCAGCAAAGGATCAGAGAAGTCTGGAAGATCTGGAACTAATATGCCGACCAATGCACACACCACTATTAACACAGTACACATGCCTAGAACCACCACAGGCCAGTCGGCTATCAGGGCTGCATAACTATAAGGAAAGAAAAAAAAATCTTAGCAAGGAAAGAGGAATTTGAAAACAAAAGAAGGCAAGAACAGAATTATCACACACCTATCTCCTTATGGAATAAGACCCATCTAAAGCATGGTACTATTTTTTTTACACCTAAATGGAGGCTTTAGACCTTTGCCAGGTATCTATGTGAGATCCAGTTTAATCTCATTTTCATTTTTTTTTAATTGAAGTGAGAAACAGACCAAAAAAAGATGATGTTAATCTCCAGCAAATCCCTCTCCTCTTGAAACTTTATTTGGGTTCTTGTTGGAAAAAGTCTTTTTCACCAGTCCATTGGTATTTCTTTCAAGATTGTTATAAAAATATAGATTTCAGTTTAGCATTTTTTGTGTGCTGCTACTGCCTAAGACGATTATTTCTGACTTACTCAAAAATAGATTTCTTTGGTTTACAGGTCAGGTAATGATAATTGCTACTTTTACTCAATCTATTCTGGCAACTATGGATAAAGCACAATTAACGTCATTTTAAGTCAAATTGCTTCATAAGACCAAGTATGCATTATTGATTTTTATACTACTTTCTCAACTTTACAGTTCTGGTTTGGTCAGAATGTTTTCCCTGATCCATACTACAGAAGAAAATAAGTGATTTGCATAAGCCAGAAGAACCATATGCTTTGTAACTTAAATCTACAATTTAAAAAAAGTTACTCAGAGCCTATTATGATAGTCCACAGAATTTGCTGCAAGTTCCAGGGTGAAAATAAACTGCAATACCCACACATATACTCAGATTCTTGAAGCAAAGAAGCTTTTACACATGCATAATTAAATATTTATCTCAATAAGAGGTTCTTGTTAAATTGACAAAAAGTGTGCAATAAAAAAAGCAAGAAAATGAAACCCAGAAGTACGAAGTTCACTATAATTAGTCTTAAATCAGTCACTTGAAATCAAGGTCCTGGAGTTCCAAGGACAACTTTACAGAAAGGTTATGCTGTCTAATCTTCAGAACAGAGGGGACAAAGTCCGCTGAGGTTTGTGATGCATTTTGAGAAAACATTTGAGTATGAATCATAGCATATTGATAGTAGTTATACACATGTAAATATTGATCAGGACAATTTATATTCTACTTCCTCCTCAATCTCCATGCAGACTAAAAGAAAGGTTAGTTTATATTACAGCTCTCTCTATACCTACTTTCACTACCCCGAGAGACTGTTGTTCTTTTGAAAATCAGACCAGCACAACATCTATATGTTCTTACCTGGACCCAGTTACCCTCTGTCCAGAGATTTTCTGTCCTATTGCTAAAACAAGATCTAACTCCCCTTTTTATCCAAAGGCAACAGGACAGCCACTCTGGCAACAGTTTACCATTTCTCTATAATAAATCCAATAGTATTCAACAATGCTGTTACTGACTGGCTTGGGAGTCCTCTGCAGTGTGCCTCAGCCTGAAAAATCTTCACTCCAGCAATGAGAAAGGGGTATGTTCTATAGGGTTCAGCACAGATTTGGGAAGATTCAAGTGCTATTGTGGCTTTGCCTCAGTTTCTCGATAGATAAATGTGGAATAATTTTTACCAATCTCACACAGGAATTCTCAAGCTTATTTAGTGAAAGTTTCTAAATCTGTTTGAAGTGCAATTTGTTATTAAAAAACCATAAATGTACAATTTGCCCAAGTCCAACTGCGCAAAGTTTAAGGGAGAGGGAGTAGATGACTTAATAACATTTTTCTATTTACAGGATTCAATATTTCTATATACACCGGATTCTACATTGACTAGTTAAATGTTTGTCGAGAGCTCTGAAGACTTGAAAGTTATTTTTCACCATTGTGTAGCTACTGCAAGAATGATCCCTTTACCCTGTTATGTGTGTGATTCCATTCTCTGCTGAGCAGCTTGCTCTCATCTCAGTTGAGCAGAACTCTACAATCTATAACTAACACTAAAGAAAGTTGTGGTCTATGTGACCTGTTTGAGGACTTTAATAAACCTTATATAGGAAACATCACCAGGTCTTTACTCTTGTAAATTGTCTTATTTTCTTTATGTCACTGTAGTGGGAAGATCTGATGACCAGCAAGCCTAGTGGCTAGGTCTCGGCCTTATGGTTTCTGCTGGCCTAGTCATCCCAGAGGGAGCCCCAGTTGTGGTCTCAGTCACCCCCTTGTGCTCTGATTGGTCCCCCACTTGAGGAGCAGGAGAAGGGGTGCAAAGTAGGGAACCCAGGCCCACCTACTTCACCGGGTCCCAAACCAGGGCCTTAGAGGTTATCCAAGTGTCCAGCCCAGTTACTGAACTACCCCAAATTATGTGTTCTCTGAGCTCGCTTCCTAACATCTGGAGCTCCTTAGTTTGGGGCATGATCATAGGCTAGGCAGACTTTCCTCAGTCTCTTACTGTCCTGTTCAGTTAGTTAACATCTGTTAGAGCTTTCAACTTCCAAAGAAAGGGCGTGAATCCAAGTCCCTGTTGCTAGAGCAGCCTTCACAAAGCTGTTGCTACTCTTGATACAACTCTCAGCATCAGCCTGGCTTCCTGGTGTCACATGTAGGGCCGCCCAGAGGATTCAAGGGGCCTGGGGCAAAGCAATTTTGGGGGCCCCTTGCATAAAAAATGTTAAAGCAGCAAAGAAACCTGTGGCACCTTATAGACTAACAGGATTCTTTGCTGCTTTTACAGATCCAGACTAACACGGCTACCCCTCTGATACATAAAAAAAGTTGCAATGCTATAGAATACTATATTCTCATGGGGGGCTTGCCCCACTTTCCCCTACCACCAGCCCCGGGTGGTCCTGGTCACATGCACTCATTTCCCCCTTCTCCTAGCAGTGGGGTCCTTTAAAAAGTGTTCCTGGACTGAGAACGTGCTATGCAAGTTGCACTTGTTAAGGGGCGGGGGCCTCTCTAGCCCAGCATTGCTCCACTCCCCACCCTGGTTCAGTGTTGGTCTCATCACAGTCATACACTGGATATTTGCATCAGCAATGATCACTGCAGCCAGAATAGCAAAAGCATCCATTTGAACTATGTGACAACATTTGTTTCTATATGTAAGCAGAGTCAGGATGAGCTCTACCCTGACATATGGAGGTGAATTATGGGGAGTGTGGAAAGAATTTCAGGGAGTGTGGAAAGGAATTTCAGGTGTTTGCACTGGCACACCCACCCTCCCTAGGATGGTTATTTTGACAGCTCTGGGATCCTCAATGTCTTTGTTATTGGGGCAGGAGGAATAAAGTGTTGTCACCCTGATTATGTGAATGAGGAACTATGAGACTGCTTTATGACAAAGTCTCAACATCAACTAAGTAACACTTGCTAGACAAGGGACATGGGTGCCAAAACCCAGTGAATTGGGAGAGGCTGGGGACTGGTGTGTGTACCTGATGGTATGGGCCCTTTTGAGGGCCTGGAATACCAACTGCACCTCTGCCTCTCTCCACTGTTCAAGAGCAGAGCTAATTTTGATTCCATTAGGAGTCCATCTAGAGGCTGCTGAGCTGAATTCACTTTGGCCCAATGGTGCACCAGCACTGGGGCTCCCCTACTACAAGGTGAAATCACTAAGAGCTGAAATCACTAAAAGAGCTAAACTTTCTGAGCTGAGATCACTGAGTGCTGTGTTAACTAGTGGGGGAGCCTGAAGATCTATTGCTAAGCGGCTGGCAGAGCGGAGCAGTTTGCAGCATGTTGGAACAGCCCAGGGAACAGTGAGCAGAGCAGAGCGGAGTGGAGTGGTTTGCGGGGACGGCTGGAGCAGGTCGGCTGGAGGAGTGGCACAGAGTGAGTGGAGTGGAGTCGGTCGTGGTGAAGGCTGCAACAGAACTCCACGGAAAGGCAGAGCAGTTGGCCCCGGCCCACATAAGGTGCCTCTTAACACCCTGTGTGGCCGCCCCTCATTTCCACCCAGGCTGGGGGGGTAAAACTCTGCAGATAAACTTTTGAACTCTGGAGTGGCGCTGACCAGGGACAGAGACTTTTGGGTTGTTGGACTCTGGGGTGATTGGACTTAAGACCCTAAGGGGAAAAGGACACTGCCAAAACTTACTTGGAGGGTCTTTTGCTCATGGTTTACGTTATGAATCCTGTTTGCGGTGTTTCCCCAATATGATGCCACATTGTTTCCCTCCTTTATTAAAAGGATTTTGCTACACTCAGACTCTGTGCTTGCGAGAGGGGAAGTATTGCCTCCTAGAGGCGCCGTGGGGGGGTGGTATATAATTGTCCCAGGTCACTGGGTGGGGACTCGAGCCAGTTTTACATTACGTTATTGAAACGGAACCCCTGGATACTGAACCCGGCCCTTGTTGCTGCCAATTCAGAGGGGCAGAAGGGTTACATATATAATTTGCAATCCTTGTTGGTTTTCAACACTCTGATGCATTTTGTTAGTTAGCCTGTTATTGTGCTTTTTAGTACCTTGAGCATGCAAACTGAAAATGCAAAAAAATGGCATGAGTATGTGTATCAAGTAGATTCACAATAATTTTAAGTAGCCTCTGACAAAACTGGAAATATCATTCCCTTTCCAGCCAGTACACATTTTTGAGATACAGTAACTAATTCTCTTTTCTCAACTTCAAATTTTCAGATTTTGTTTGTCTGAGCTTCATTTAGTACCACTGACGACACTGGCATAAAGCAAGAAATCTCTCCAAGTGATTTGTCCATAAACAACTGAGATCCTAAGTTGTTATCCAAAAGGAAAAGTTGGTCTCTCCACTTCTACTTATTTCGTAGCCATTGTGTGGGAGGTGGGAGTTTTAAAATTAAACTGTAGTACTTCCCCTAAAAGGCAAGGTGTGGATTTGACCTGAATTTTAAAAATGTGGGTGCATTGACCTGAAGATGAAAATGACTAGCCTCAGACCTCTGCCCCCAATTCAGAAAAGCAATTAAGCATCTGCTTAAATCCACTCCTATTCAAGAAAGAACTCAAATTTTAAAACAGCATGCTTAAAGTTAAAGACGTGTTTAAGAGCTTTCCTGAATCAAGGCCTCAGTTTCCTGCTTTACACCAGCTGATTAAACCCACCAATACATTGGTGCAACTGGCTGCGAAGAGTCAGAGGACTGGGTCAGACTGGTAAGCAAGTCATTTCTTCGGCCACTCAGTAGTCCGAATCAAGTGGAAGTTCCCACTAGCTACAAAATTCATAGCTGCCTGAAATTTATTTTATGCCAAAACATCTGCTGCATTCAATCTAGTCTGTTTCCTACACTTCTTTGTGGTATGTTGCTACGTTTTCCTAATCTACCCAATCTATATAGTTGTGATTCTTTACTTGCCTCACTGCACTTCTAATGAACTGGGAAATCATGTCTGCATACTAAGCAATAAAATAATGCTTAGGAGTTCCCCCTTTGTGAATCTGTATCTCCGTGTATAATAAGAAAAACCTGACTCATCATAATCTGGTTGCACACAAAAAGATATATACAACTTTTCAAAACGTCTAGTAGTTGTATATTTAAGAGGTTTTCATTGTTTCATGTACAGTGGAAATGTATTTGATTGGATTTATATGCAGTATATTCACTGAACAGATCTATTATTTACTGAGGGAAATTCTTGCATGTGGATTATTCCTTTAACATGTGTTCATTTGAAATGGTATCTAATATTTCAGGTGCAAGCACAATTTTGGGTAGGTCATTCTACTTTCTTCCATTAAATATACAGAGCCTGTAACCATGCTGAATTTGTGTTTAAGGATAGGAAAGATTATTGCAATGCCCTCTCCTGAGCTCTTTAAACCAAAGTGTTTTATAATTATTGGTGTTGGACCAGGGAGTTTCTGGGGGTACACTCAGGAGCAGGACTGTGGTCAGCTTTGTGTGTGCGTGCGCGCACACACACACTATTTGTGAAGAAAATAAAATTAAAAAAGAATCAGAAGACAACACGGGATATTTGTCCAATTAGTATTATTCTTTCATCTGTTTCTAGAAGGAAACCTAGTCATATGCACAACAGCTAATTTTACAATACACTAACACCTGTGCACGAGACATGGTTTTTCTTAACACATGAAAGAACATGCACAAGATTTGTAAGTGCTTATACGGTACCTTACCTTTTTGGTAATTTGAATGGTCTGGCAGGTCTGGAAAAAAAAAAAAAATTATTGAACATAGACAAAATGCACTAATACTTGTGCACTAATATTTTTTCCCTGTGCAGTTCCAGGGAAGAAAATATTTTAAATTGGCATATTCTAGCCTGGCATTATTCAGAAAAATGGAACCCCCAAAGGTACCCAAATAAAACCTATTTCAACTGCTAATGTTGTTGCTTCTTTATTAGAAATCTAGCTCTGCCAAAGTTATTCTGAATAGCAAGAGAGAATAGGCACAAATGTATTGTTGGTAATACTTGCTCTTCTTCAAAACTGATCTTATTTCATGGAGTAATAATCTTCAGTATACACTTCATATTTTAAAAAATTGTAATTAAGATGACCAAAAAGTGGTCTCTAGGGGGGAAACCATAAATCTACTTAAAGATTCAATATCTATGGATATAACAAACAGATGTCCTGAAGATGTAACTAAAACCACAGTTTCAGGTAAAGCATGAACTTGGTTTACTTTCAATAGTCATCTTTAATACTGTTTTCTATATTCCGCAGATAGAAGACACTAACCAAGAGACCATTTTTCACAAAAAATTCTCAGTTCTCTGACAGAGTACAGATTTGCTAATTCCCATACCACTGCATTAATGGCTCAAAATTTACGAGGGCTTCTGAGATTCATAGACTCTAGGACTGGAAGGGACCTCAAGAGGTCATCGAGTCCAGTCCCCTGCCCTCATGGCAGGACCAAATACTGTCTAGACCATCCCTGATAGACATTTATCTAACCTACTCTTAAATATCTCCAGAGATGGAGATTCCACAACCTCCCTAGGCAATTTATTCCAGTGTTTAACTACCCTGACAGTTAGGAACTTTTTCCTAATGTCCAACCTAAATCTCCCTGAAGCTACTAAAATAAATTCCAGAAACAACTAAAAAAAATCAATTTGTCTAAAAATAAGATACATTGTCCCTGCAAAAGATACGAAGTGAAATCCTGGCTCAGGGGAATGAACTGTACCATTATTAGCATCTTTGTACAGGTAAAATTGTGTCCACACTAGGGTGTTGTACTGCTTTAACTATATATGTTACTAAACCAAAATAGTTATGGTGACAAAAAACATAGAAAGAAAAACCACCCGTATATAAAACAGTCCTTAAAAAGTTAGGACTCTTTTAGGCAAAGCAGAAAGCATCATCTTATGTAGAATAACTCAACATATCACTTTACACATATGCTGACCAGCACAGCTGTGATAAGAAAGGAATAATCAAAAATATGTTTTTCAAGCAATACTCTAATTCAAAGCATCAAATAAGCTACACATTAGCATACCTATTACTGAGCATCACCAATGACACACTCCTTACATCAGCTGTGAAGATGAAAGAACAGATAAGGCTAGGCAAACTAAACCTAGTTTCTAATCCATCTTTTAAGCATCATGGTTAAGTGCTTGTGGTCTGTGTCAAATGATACAGAGAATAATTACAACTCTTAACTATTTAATTCCTGATAAATAGATGAATATAAAGATTAAATTAAAATGACATAGCATTTTTAATGTAACTGTACTTTAGAAATGCAAAGGAATCACAAGAAA
The DNA here is from genome assembly GCF_003597395.2 of Chelonoidis abingdonii. NCBI lineage: Eukaryota > Metazoa > Chordata > Testudines > Testudinidae > Chelonoidis > Chelonoidis abingdonii. Next base: position 167,001,948 of record NC_133771.1, read on the forward strand.
ACAAACATTTTCAGTTTATAACCAAAATAGGATGAAAAGGCATAAGTCCTTAAAAAACAAAAACAAAACTAAGCCTAGTAGACAGTTATGTTTTACTGTAGGTTGCCCTCAGCTTTTAGAATATTAAATAAAGCATTTATTCTCCTACTGTTATGCTATAGAAACTGATATTTTGATTAAACCCAAACTGATGACTTCAAGAAGTTGAACACATATTTGTAAATAAACATGGAACTCATCACTATTGATGGAGCAGGTGCTCGTAATTCCCAGAATTTATAGGGAAAACGGAAAGTCTCATTGCATTTGGTGCTGAACAAATTGGGAAACTTGAGGTAATGGAAGACTTGAAAAATCCATCTGCCACTGGAGGGTAAGCAGCTTTTCCTGACGCACAGAAGAACCTATGCCAAATTCTGCAGAATTTTAGTTTTCCTTTGACTTAATTAAACAAAGAGTTTCTATCCCTTGTTCTTGCGAAGATTAAATGCATGTCACATTTGAAAGGTTAACAATGCAGTGTTGTCTTGCTGGGTCTGGAGAGAGACAGAGGACTGCAATACCCCTCTGCTGCTGCTGGTCCTGCTCCTCAGAGTTCTATGATTTAACAGAGTGAAAACAGACTTGATAGCTGTTAGTTTTTACTGCTCCTATTCTGAAAACTGAGGGCAACCATAAACTGACATCCCATCAATTGTAGTACTGCTTGAGAAAGCTATGAGCAGCAGTGGAAACAGACAGCAGAGCTATTAACTGGGATATAAATGGGGGGAATATAGATTAGCAAACACTGCTTTGTGTTAGCAGCCAGGAAGCTGGAGGGAAGTGGTAGAATGGCAGAATGCCCAGTGCCCAGCTACAACAGCCAGGAAGCTGAGGAGGCATTGTGGAGCCCCTTACCTATGCAGAAGATAGGAAGCTTTGGGATGGGAAGGAGAAGAGAGAGAATGTGCCTTCCCATCAACAGCCAAAGGGGGCTGGTAACTGGCACATTTGAAACCTTCCTTTTAGCTGGAGGGTGATATGAAAGATGGAATCTCTTAAGTGGGATTTAGGAATCCATAAGCAAGATATAGTAGGAATCTCATCACCCTTCCCCACTTCTGTGAGTAGAGGGATTGGACTTCTCACCATGGTACTACCTCTGGACAGTGGGGCCTTCCCACCTTTCACAATGGACTCTGGAAAGTAGATTAAGTTCTCTGGCAAATAGGTGCCTGCAAAAAATTTTTAAGCCTTGATGTAACAACCTTGATCTAGATTCAAAACTCCCAGCCTATACGGTAAACTCTGTCAGGCAATCACTTGTCCTTTACTGTCTCTGAAAAGCATGACACGCTTATAAATCTCTATACAAATGTTAGAAGAAAAAAAACATCTCCACGGACGAAGTTAAGATAGGGTATTATTTTTCCACCTACATTAGACACCTACTTAGAACATCAATTTTACGTATAGGTTTCTCTGTCGTGTTCATCATTGTAGCATGTAAGCATCACACGAACAGTAAACCTGCACTTATTCTCACAACATCCATAGGGAAGGATTATAATTCCCTATTTACAGATCAGAAACTCAAACAGAGATTAAGGTCAAAATTATCACACGGTCCACTAACTTTGGGTGTCCAGTGTGAGAAACTTAAAACAGAGATGCTGAAAATTCTCAACTTCAGATGAGGTCAATGAAGTTACCTCTGAAAACATAATCAAATTAGAAAGCCAAAGTTTGTAGCATCTAAAACTAGTGGACTCTCTCAAAATGTTATGCCTAAGTGACTTGCCCAAGATCACACAGGAATTCTGTTGCAGAGTTAGGAACAGATCCCAGATTTACTCATTCCCAGTATAAGACCATCCTTCCTCTTTCAGCCCAGTTGGCAGATAGCTGGTTTTTAGAAGTCAGTGTGGCTGAGTGCTCTGAATGTGGTAAGGACAAAGTTCTGCAGACCACTCTCAAGGTATCACCAATATATGGAGAGGTTTCTACCCAAAATTATTTGAATCAGCTTTGAGTAGCAATAAGACCATGTATGAAAAGGCATGTATGAAAAGAAATGTTCACATAAACCAACAAGCTTTTGGATTACCTCAAAGCCAAAAGGCTTATAAACAAGAATAAACAAAGGACAAATTAGCTAGAAAGCTATAATTAAGTGCTCAAGAATTTTTCAGAATGACAGCCACTCTCAATTTAAGATATCATTCATATAACTATACAAATTATGAACCTCAACCTTCATTCATGTAATAAAAAAGGTCAAAGCTCTGATGGCATGATCAACTCTTGAGTAGAGGACTGAAGGAAGAAAAAGGAAAGATTTTTGAAATCTGACTGTACACTCAGGTTGAAGTACAAGAGGGAGGTGGATATCTACACTCTTAGTTTTAGTACATTGACCCAATGACCAACCGATTTCTAGCCTTTAGAAATAAAAGATTTGCATTCCAATGCACGTTCTTTCACCTGTGAAAATGAATTTCATTCTCTAATCTGGACATTACTACAAATAACTGAACCGCCACATTATTTGGCACATGTGGCAGCATATAACCCAGAGAGATCAGTCTCATACTGGAATGGTATGGGCTGTTGCAAGCAGATTTGTGATGTGTTGGCAAGGTTATGTAGAGAAGTTTGCCAAGCACATGCCTGACTCGCATCAATTCCAATAGCCTTCACTTTAATCAGTAGATAATTAAACCATAAAAAAGAAAGATTAAGTAAGTGGCGGCTCTATAGAGACAAATACTCTCCTCTCCACAAAACTGGCTTTCCACTGAGGTACTCCAGAGACCAGAACACTCCCCTTTCCCCAACCCTCCATTCACCTCAGGCTGCAGAGCCGCTCCAGTAGTTTCCATGGCAGCTATCCCCTCTCCTCAACCCTTAACTGGTTCATCTGGGTATCATGGCCACACCTGTACTCCTGTCCCCAAAATACCCGCAGAAGGTGGTCTGGTTGGAACAATGTATTTCTGAAGTATGCTGTCACACCTTCCCAGCAAAACTGCAACAGCATCTGCTGCCTGCTCAGTCAGACAAGGCTGGATAGGGAACTGTGTTCATTTTGCACAATTATGGCTCACTGAATATTTCCATTAAAAGTCTATAATGAGGAGTCTTTGTACAAAATGTTTTTCCCAGGCAAAAACCTCATTTTCTTTTATATGGAAAAAAACAAAAACAAAAACACCGCCCCCTCCAACTTCAATATCTTTGTGAAACCAAAACCCCTCAAACCCACATTTCCCTTCTGCTTCCTCTCTGCACAAAGTATATTCAGTGCTGAACAAATGAGGATGATTAAGTTCTTCAAGTCTGGGAAGGTTAAAGGTCACACCTGCTATCAAATTTTTTTTCAAAAGGCACGCATAAAAAAAATTCTGTGTACACCAGAATGAATTCCAACAGTGTAACCAATACCTTGCAGCTGTTACAATATCTTTATTACACTAGTCAGTAGGAAAAGTTATCCCCACAAACTTCACTAACAAATTCTTTCGTTATGTCCTAAAATACAGAAATGCATAGCAAAATGGATCTTTCCTTCTTAATTAATTAATCCTGTGTGCGGTTTTTAAAACACTGTACAGTGTTTACATAACTCTATTAAACTCTAAAGAAAGTTTTGGTGAAGAAAAAGATTGTTGTTCAATCTTTATGAGAAAGGAACTCAGGTTTTGCAATAACTTCACTGAACACACTAACAATGTACGTAAAAGTAACCCATATAAGAAACCCAGCTGGAAAGGATTCAGATTCAACTCAAAGCTAAAATACCTCTGTGCTTAGCACAACAGGGGTAATGCTGAAAAGTGATATGGCAAGGATTTAAGATGGGACAATGCAGGATTGAATTGCTGCATCACAGCACTAGTACAATTTCAGTAAATGCTATGGAAAAGACTGAAAAGGGGACCTTGTGGAGGATCTGAACTCATCCACAATTTACTATGAGCCCTCTACCACGGTAGCTGCAGCCCTCATACCCCATTCCATCCTTCCCTAATGGTTCATCCAGAGGCACAGAAGACCATACACAGAGTTGTTTTAGGTTGTGTGCAGATTCAGCAAAAGCACAATGCATCAGTTCACATTAGAAAGATTCCCTCTTCAACTTCGACTAGCAATTTAGTTTTAAACAGCAGGGAGCACAGTGTTCTGCCATATTCTGTCTCCAATGCTCTACACAGGAGCCCAAGTCTGTTCTTAGTAACATCCAAGTATTCCCATAGACATCAATAGAGTTGCACGGATGTAACAGAGGGGACAGTTTGCCCCCAAACTCTTATCCTTTGGCTATAACAAAATATTATTAATTCACATCAGGTTTCTAACTTTCAACTGGACGTTTCCTTGCATAAAGCAATGTTACGTTAGCATGTGCCTCACTACAGAATCATAAAAATGTAGGGCTGGCAGTGACCTCAAAAGGTCATCTAGTCCACCCCTTGTGCTGAGGCAGTATCAAGTATATCTAGACTATCCCTCACAGGTGCTGGTCAAAACTATTCTTAAACATCCAATGGTGGAGATTCTCCACCTGGACCCAGGAAGGACCCCACTAGCTATGCCCTCCCAGTTTCGCAGTAAACCATTGATAACTACTCCGAGTACTGTTAGACAGTTATGCACCCACCTCATAGTAATTTCATCTAGACCACATTTGCCTAATTTGTTCATAAGAAAAGACAGTTACTCACCTTTGTAACTGTTGTTCTTCGAGATGTGTTGCTCATTTTGACACAGTCCCAAATGACATTTGGGACTGTGTGAAAAGCCTTACTAAAAGCAAGCTGGATCAATATGGAACTGTGCTAATTGAATTTAATGCTCATCAATAAAAGTTATGCATGGTCTGGTGCTTTTAGCAGTCTCTTTGGTTCTTTGACCTAAAGTGCGTTAGAGGAAAACAATTTGCAAGAAACCCAAACATGTTTAAGGACAAGTAGTACTCTTTAAAATTACATAGAGCTTTTTTCTCAGCCCTCCCATTGCACTTCTAGGTTGGGAGGAAAAAACCGTTACTCACTTTCTTGTAACTGTTGTTCTTCGAGATGTGTTGCTCATATTTATTCCAGTTAGGTGTGTGCATGCGCTGCGTGCATGGATGTGGGAAACTTTTACCCTAGCAGCTACCCGTCGGGCCGGCTGGGGAGCCCCCTGGAGTGGTGCCAAAATGGCGATCTATATAAGCCCCTGCCGGCCCGACCCCCCTTCAGTTCCTTCTTGCCGGCTACTACGACGGAGGGGAAGGTGGGAGGTGAATGGAATAGATATGAGCAACACATCCTGAAGAACAGTTACAAGAAGGTTAGTAACCGTTTTTTCTTCTTAGAGAGATTGCTCATATCAATTCCAGTTAGGTGACTCCCAAGCCTTACCTTGGAGGTGGGGTTGGAGTCAGTGAACCACAGATTGAAGACCGCCCTGCCAAAGGCTGCATCATCCTTAGAGGGCTAGACAATGGCATAATGGGATGTGAAGGTATGAACAGTGGACCACTTGGCAGCTCTGCAGATTTCCTGGAGAGGAATGTGTGCCAGGAAGGTGGCTGACGATGCCTGAGCTCTCGTGGAATGAACTGTGACAACAGGCGGAGGGACATTTGCCAGGTTGTAGCAAGCGCGAATATACCCGATGATCCACGACGATATTCGTTGAGAGGAGACCGGAGCGCCTTTCATCTGCTCCGCAATGGTGACAAACAGCTGGGTTGTTTTACGAAAGGGCTTTGTCCGGTCTATATAAAAGGCAAGTGCCTTTGTGACGGCGAGAGAATGGAGATGCTGTTCACGTAGGTCAGAGTGCAATTTCAGATAGAAAACCAGCAAAAAGATATCCTGGCTCACGTGAAAGCACGACACCACTTTTGGTAAGAAGGCAGGGTGGGGTCTTAGTTGCACTTTGTCTTTGTGAAAAATGGTATATGGCGGATTACAGGTGAGAGCCCTTAGTTCAGAGACCCGGTGTGCAGAAGTGATGGCCACTAGGAAGGAGACCTTCCAGGAGAGGTAGAAAAGAGAGCAGGTGGCCAGCGGTTCAAAGGGGGGACCAAGTTGAGGTCCCACGCAGGCACAGGTGGCTTCACTGGAGGGTGGATTTTCTCTAGACCTTTGAGGAAGCACCACACGACCGGATGTGAGAACATGGAGCACCCCGTCATGCCTGGGTGGAACGCAGAAATGACTGCAAGGTGGACCTTAAGGGATCAGAAGGTTAGGTGCTGGTCTTTTAGGGACCTCAGATAGTACAAAATGCAGGAAATGGAAGCTCAGAGCGGGTGCACTGCCGCTGAGCGTACCAGACAGAAACCTCTTCGATTTCACCTCGTAGGTATGTCTGGTCGATGGCTTGCGGCTTTCTAGAACGACCTGTCGTACCAAGGCAGAGCAGGCTCATTCAGTCTGGTTCAGCCACCGATCCTCCAGGCTGTGAGATGGAGCGATTGGAGGAGTTGACCGTGGTTCTGGGATATGAGGCAGGCGTATGAGAGTCTGGATGGACAAGTCCAGGAGAGTCGGGAACCAACACTGTCGTGGTCAGACTGGGGCTACCAGTATCACATCCCCCTTGTCCCGTTGAATCTTGAGTATTACCTTGTGAGCCAGCGGGAATGGTGGGAAGGCATACAGCAATTGGCCTGACCACGTGATCTGGAAGGCGTCCGCTAATAAACCCAGGCTGTGATTCTGGAAGGAGCAGAAGGCTGGACACTTTCTGTTGGTCCGCGAAGCGGGTCAATTCGGGGAAAGCCCCAGTTGCAGAAGACAGAATGGACTATATCTGGATGAATGGACCATTCGTGAGTCAGAAAATGCCTGCTCAAAGTGTCCTCCAGGACGTTCTGGGCACCCAGAAGGTATGAGGCCTGAAGGTTGATGGAGTGACCTGAGCAGAAGTCCCACAGAGAGAAGGCTTCTTGGCATAGCGGCGATGACCGGGCTCCGCCTTGTCTGTTCAGGTAGAACGTGGCCGTGGTGTTGTCCATTAGGATCGCTACGCAGTGACCATGTAGGTGAGGAAGAAAAGCTTGGCAGGCAAGACGGATTGCCCTGAGCTCTCTGATGTTGATGTGCAATGACAGCTCACTCTTGAGCCATAAGCCCTGTGTTGTCAGGCCGCAGAGGTGAGCCTCCCATCCCAACGCAGACGCGTCTGTAACTAGAGTCAGAGTGGGCTGGGGAGGATGAAAGGGGATCCTGGCTCCCACCATCTAAGGGTCCAGCCACCATTGGAGGGATTTGAGTATGTGCTTTGGGATCATGATGCCCATGTCTAGACTGTCGCGTCCTGGTCAGTAGGTTGAAGCCTGAAGAGGCCTGAGTCTGAGCCTGGTGAGCTGTACAACCTATGTGCAGGATGCCATGTGGCCCAGCAGTCCGAGACACTCCCTTGCTGTAGTGGTTGGAAACCTGCTGAGGTTGGTAATTACGTCCGCTATGGCCAGACGCTGTGCCTCGGGAAGAAAGGCTCTGTCCTGGTCTGTGTCCAGGACTGCTCCTATAAATTCTATTACTTGAGTAGGGGCGAGGATGGACTTGCTGAGGTTTACCAGGACGCCTAAGTGAGTGAATGTGTCCAGCAGTAGGCGCACATGCGACTGTTCTTGGTGGCAAGATCGGCCCCATATAAGCCAATCGTTCAGGTATGAGAAGAGGCGTACGTGATAGCAGCGGAGGAAAGCAGCCATGACCGTCATGCACTTGGTAAAGACGCAGGGGGCTGTGCACAAGCCAAATGGAAGGGCTGTGAATTGATAGTGCGTCTTGCCCACTACGAAGTGGAGGAACTGTCTGTGGGACAATGGCAATGTGGAAATATGTGTCTTTCATATCGAGGGCGGCATACCAGTCTCCAGGGTCCAGTGAGGGGACGATGGTGACTAGCGAGACTATGAGGAACCCGAGGTTGACGATGTACTTGTTGAGTCCCCTGAGATCCAGACTAGGTCTTAGGCCTCCCTTTGCCTTGGGCACAAGGAAATAGTGGGAGTAGAACCCCTTGCCCCTGAGGGACTTCTTCCACTGCCCCTAGGACGAGGAGGGATTGAACTTCCTGCATTAGGAATTGCTTGTGAGAAGGGTCCCTGAAGAGGGACGGAGGAGGAAGGGGGCGGGGGGATGGAATGGAACTGGATAGAATATTTTCACCATGCGGAGGACCCAACAGTCCAAGGTAATATGGAACCAGGCATGGTAGAAACATGATAGCCGGTCCAGAAAGGGACAACTCTCCTGGGTGAGAACTGGCAGTCCGTCTTCTAGTGCACCTTCAAAACGGGCGCTTAGGGCCCGGGGGCAACTTAGATTGTCCTTGACCTTGACCAGAGGGAGAGTGAGATGACCTACGTCGGGAATATCTGTTTCTTTGACAAGAGGGGTCCTGTTGCGGCCTCGGTTGAAAAGGGCGTTGCTGATTGGTCCGCAGTCTAAAGGGTTTCCTCTGGGTGGCCAGGGTATTCATACCTAGGGACTTAATAGTGTTTCTAGTGTTCTTTAAGGTATGTAGATGGGAGTCAGTCTGATCCGCAAACAAGCCCTGGCCAGGCACTCTGCTGCATGGCAACTCCCGAAGCCAGGGTGCGTGCAGCTGCATCCGCCACGTCGAGAGAGCCCTGGAGGGAGGTCCTAGCAACGAGTTTACCCACCTCAGCAATGGCGCCCACTTCTCTATGAGCCTCTGCTGGTAGAAGATCTTGGAACTTTAGGACTGCAGACCAAGAATTAAAATTGTACCTGCTGAGGATCGCCAACTGGTTAGAGATCTACAGCAAGAGACCCCGAGTGGAATGAACCTTTCTCCTAAAAAGGTCCATTTGCTTCGTTTCTTTTGACTTGGGAGTGGGCCCCTGCTGGCCTTGCCTCTCCCTGGCATTCACTGCATACTATTACAGGGAACATGGGGCAGGGTGGGTAAATAGGTATTTGTGACTCTTGGTAGGGACCAAGTATTTTCGCTTCACTCCCTTAGCCATGGGGGGAATGGAGGCCGGAGTTTGCCAGAGGGCTTTTGCGTTGTTTTGAATAGTTTTGTTCATGGGAAGGACCACACTGGAGGGCACTTCTGGGCCTAGACTGTTCACCATTGGGTCCTCATCCTCCACAACCTCCTCAACTTGTAGGTTCATATTGAGGGCGACACGCCTCAACAGCTCCTGGAGGACCCTAAAGTCCATGGGGAGGGGGTCCAGAGGAGGATGTGCCAGCCACAGCCTCGTCAGGCGAGGATGAAGATGATTCCACAAGCAGGATGGGAGGAGGTGGAACATCATGATCAGAGGTGGCTGGTTCCTCCTGGGGAGCCGAAGTAGCCTGCAGTGCAGGTGCTGGATCAATAGTCTGGTCCCTGTCCTGGGGAGGGCGACTAAGTGCAGCCTCAGGAGGTCTGCTGGTAGGAAGAGACGGCAGCCGGACAAGTGGACGAGTGCCCAGGGCTTGATGGTATGCCCAGGGCATCCAAAATTGCCATTGGGGTTGCCAGTAGGTTGCTGGGGGAACTTGAGCCAGGCTTCCTGGAGCAGAGTGTGGAATGTCCAAGACCCCAGATGCCCTCTTTGACCTGCCCGAAGGAGATCTAGAATGCGACAGCCATGGGAGGGCGGTGCGGGAGTGGGCTAAGGCATGCATCGAGTCACTTGGCCGGTACGGGTCGCGGTGCCCAGTTGGAGAGCGGTGCCGAGCTGGAGAACAGTGCCGATGTGGGGAGTGGTACTGGGATGTGGAGCGGTGCCGAGCTGGGGATTGGTGCCACTGTGGTGGTTGCTGACCCGGAGATCGGGAATCTGCAGCAGGTTGGGCGAGGTCACAGATCGAGATCTGGACCTCGAGCGGGACCAGGAGTGGGCAGTCAAAAACAACCCTGAGCGTGATTGGCTCCGAGGTTTGAGACCGCTGGACCAGCGCCGCAAGTCATACTGGTTCCGTGAGACAGACTGAGACCTGTGGTGGTGCCAGGACTCAGAAGGGCGCCGGATCTGGGGCTGGCAGCCAAAGCACCGCCAGCTTTCCCTCAGATGGGACCGGGACCTGAGTTGAGGCTCGTGCTGGTGTCGGAGGTACGGGGGCTGTCATCTCAATGAGACCCCTTGCCACCTCGAAGGTATCCAGTGTAGAAAGGAAGATGATCTCTTCCACCTGTGTCATCCCATGAAGAGGAGTGAACGTATTAGGAATTAGTCCATGGTCTTGCACCGTTGGGCCTTTGACCTCTGTCTCGAGTCTACGAGATGGTCCCGCCGGAGGTTGCCTCTTGGCAGCAACCGGGGAATGGGATCGGTGCCGAGTTGGACATTTTTGCAGCCTGGGAGAGCATCGGTCCTCAGAAGAGCGTGGGATCTTCTGTGGCACCGAGGCTGATACCGCCCGGAGAGCGCTCCGCACCAAGTCACTCGGGCCCACATCCTGAGATGGTCGCAAAGCTGATTCCATGAGAAGTTGCTGAAGGCAAAACTCCCTCTCCTTGCACGTTTGGGGTTTGAACGCCTTACAAATCCTGCACCTATCAGCTTGATGTCCCTCACCAAGACACCTGAGACAGGAATCCTGGGGGTCGCCCGTGGGCATGGGCTTGCCACAGGACTTGCAAGGTTTGAAGTCCTGGGTCGACATGCCCCAGGGCTCCACAGGGACGGCTGTTTACAAGACCGACCTCTAACAACTAACTACACTTAACATTATAAGAGAACAATTAACACTTACTAACTACTAACTATTTACAACAAGAGATAACGCTAGGGATAAGTGGAACACTTGAAAAAACAAGAGACCACTGTTCCAACAACTGTCACAGGCGGTAAGAAGGAACTGAAGGGGGGTCAGGCCAGCAGGGGCTTAAATAGATCACCATTTCCATGCCGCTCCAGGGGGCTCCCCAGCCGGCCCGATGGGTAGCTGTTAGGATAAAAGTTTCCAACATCCATGCACACGGCATGCCACACACCGAACTGGAACTGATATGAGCAATCACTCAAAGAAGAACTCTTTTTACTCCACAGATAGGAACTGTCACACTGGATCATTACTAGATGCTCCAGGAGGTGCTAGAAACGCTATCGAAGGCCGGTATGGATTAACCAACACAAAAGGCCATGGGAAAACAAGCAAAATAAGCTGTGGTTTGAAACATGTTTAATCAATAAATTTTCACTTTAAAAAGGATTTTCCACAGTGTAGACAGTGCAAATTGTGTTCAAAAATGTGTTAGCTGGGTTGACAAATGACCAGTCAGCATTTTTTTTTTTTTTACAGCATGACTTGCCTTTTGTACGCTAATGTTTAAAAACCGTTAGCTAAACACATTTCAAAACACAACCTACTATAGGCATAGCCAGTTCCTTCCAAAACTTTTTAAAAAAAGTGCTATTATAACTATAGATATTCTTGTTTCTCACATGTGTTCAAACCTTCTCCAAATCCTGCTAAATTCCTGACCTTTTCAAATGTTACCTTATGATAATTTAATTGAATGTCCCCTCATTAATGTATTATTAGAAAGAGTGAACAGAAGTTCCTGACCCACATTCTCTATACCATTCAGTAATTTGTATGCTTTTATTAGATTCTCTCTCAACTGTCTACTCTTCAAGATAAACAGTTCCAGTTTATTCTATTTCTCTTCAAGAGAATTTTTCCATGACTAACTATTCTTGTCACTCGTTTCTGAACCTCCTCTATTTCTGCTACATCCTTTTTGAGATGGGATGACAAGAAATGAACCCAGGATTCCAAAAGGGGAGATATTGACTTATAACATTTTATTTTAGCACTATTCTTAATCATATTCCTTATACAGTCTAACATTCTGTTCCCGCCCGCTCCCCCCCCCCCTTTTTTTTTTTTTTTAACACCTGCCCCACAACCACCCAAGGAGTTCATTAAGCTCTTCACTGTGATGGTCAGGTCCTTTTGTCCAAGTTGTTACAGCTAACTTGGAACTCAGTAAGGTACATGAGTAATTCAAATTATTTCTTTATATGTGCATTGCTTTGCATTTGTCAGCATTTACTTTAACTACAGTCATGTTTTTCATTTAGCTAGCATGGTTGGATCTCTCTTAAGGCCCCCCAGTCTTGACTACTCTAAACAGCTGTACGTCATCTGCTAATTTTGACACTTCATTCTTCACCTCTTTCCTCTGATCACTAAACACCAGCCTTAGCATGAAATCTTGTGGACCCCACCCTTATCCTTTCACCAGGAGAACTGACCATTTAAGCTTGTTTTTTCTCTCTCTTAGCCAGTTTATGATCCAGTCCATTATTTTGCCTCTCACTCTTAGTTTCCTACAATGACGCTTCGAAAAGGTGCTAAGACAATACTACTTTATACTTTTGCCATAGAAGTCATACACATATAGAGAACTGGCATCTGGTTATTCCTGGCAGATCTTATAGATGGTGGGACAAGAATATGGGTTCTGTTATATTTGTGTACAGTCTCTTAGTACAATAGGGGTCTGTCCCATGATTAGGACTCCTGTGTACGACTGCACAAAATATAAACAAACAACAATTAAAGGAATTTACATACCCAAAAAGGCTTCGTATACAAAATTAGCCTCAAAGTAATTTTAGCTACTAACAAAGAAATGTCCAGAGCCCTTCTGTTTCCAAATCACGTAACTAAGGTAAAACAAATCTTTAAACTTTTGTTCAAGCTGTGCTGAGCACATATCTGTCTATCTAGGATCCCATATGTCCCCCATCATTGAAATAGCTTAAGCATCTCCCAAATATTTAAGGATTTCTCCTTAACATATTTGTTAAACCAGAAAGTGTTAGTTCTATTTTACCAATGGGGAACTCAGACAGAGACAAGTAAAGTGATTCACCGAAGTTCATATAAGACGACTACTGGAGAGTAAGGAATGAAATCCCCTTTCCTTCCTAACATGAAACTCAAATAAATCTTTTATCTATGCAGGCCTAATAGTAACAATTGGATTCTAAGCACCTCATCACTTGAGACACTTAAAATAAATCTAGACAAAACACTAGATATCATATTGAACGGGACAATCCTGTACTGGCAGGATAATGGCTAGACCAATCACTTCCAATCTGTAGTTCACAGAGAGTTGGCTGCTCAAAGTGCTGGCTCTTCTCCTTGGTTTCAGCTACCAGGTTATGCTAAAAGGTGAGAATACATTAAATATTTTCCACATAAACAACTGCTGCAATTGCAACAAGGATATTAAGTTATCACCAGTGAGATGGTCCACCTGATAACAAATAGCTGAGAAAGTGGTCCATGAGAATCACTCTAATGAGATGAGATGTCAGTGACAGTTTAAGAACCCAGAAGTTAGACAATTTAATAGGTCTTCTCCAGCTCCAATTTCTGTGATTAAGGTCAAAGACCGTTTATACTTTACTGAACAAGTCCCTCACCTCCATCTTCCTACTGCAACAACTTGCATCATTGCATTTCACTTTGCTCTGAAGTTCACTCTTAAGAAAGTCATAATATTAAGTTACAAAGAGCTATACTTACTGAAAGACTTATCAATAGAAAGACTCCTCTGTTCAAGGATTATGAAGTAGCTAACACTGGCATTTTATTTTGCCCAAGGGAAGTTCTCCCCTTTGTCGGTAGATCTGGTTACAAGTAGTGATAAAACATAGCTTTTTATCATCTACTACACTGAAGGATAAGCTAAAACCCTGCAAGACAGAACTAGATCTGCATCACACTGTTCATCTTCCATCAGAACTTACAACAGAAGCTAAATCCCTATCAGGAAAATAACTCTGCTTTCATCATACTGTTCACCATCAGAACTACTTCCATCATTTTTAAATGTTTTTTTGTAATTAAACTGGAAACAACATCTGATCAGTTTAAGAGGCTGAGCAACAACTCAACCAACAAATCCAGATGATTAGATCAAGTTACCCTAAAACGTTTAACAAACCCTATTGATTTAATTTTCTGTTATGTTGTATGACACCTTTCCAGTGTCAGACCGGCTCCTGAAACAGTTTAACCACGTGGTGTTTGCACCTTTATTTGTGCTTAGCTTTGCTTATTGAGATCTAGAAAACTGGGAGTCTTAGACAACACACAGCGGAACATTGCACCAATGTTGTACAAGTTCTGAAGATGCCGAATTCTTCATTTGATAACTCCTTTTGTTCTCCTCTTAGCAGAAAGCAGTAAGAAAGGTGCAGAGAAACTTCTGATCATCTTAAATGTACACTTACAAGCAGTAATTCAAAATGCTTTTGTTTCTCTCTTTCTCATGTTGTTAGGATGATATGGGACTTAAAATAATACCAACTAAAGGTTCATCATATCACAGTCTAAGGCGGTGATCTTGCAAAGACTTACACATGTGCTAAGCCTTATGCATATGAATTACTACTTCAATGAGATAGTTCACATGCATTAATTGATGCATGGATGCAAGTCTTTGCAGTACAGAGGCCAAAAATCAAATTTCATTACAATGCTGACTAAAATATACATAGCACGCACGTCATATTTTTACAACTGAGACAGCCAGACTTAAGGGGTCTCATGTTTTGCTTGTATTCTATCCCGCTTCTCATGTTCTTTGGGACATCTTCCCCTACACTCACAGTAAATGTGAGCAACTAAAATTGCCTGTTTCTGCAAGGGAAGGAAGTGGAATTAAGAGAATCAACAAAAAAGCTACTCTCTCTAAATGCTGTTTGTTACCACTGATGACTTTGCCAAGGAAACTTCTGCTCTGGTGAGTTAGTGTAGCAAATGTATTGGGAGAAATCCTGGTCCTATTGAAGTCCATGGCAAAACTCCACAAATGTCTTTCCGGTAGTAAACCTACATTAAATCCATTTGGCAGTTAACTGATCCACTTTTGAAAAAGCAAAACCACTTTAGACATCTACTGATCATGAGCTTTCAGCTGATCGCATGACATGCAGATCAGTTCAGCAGGAAAATGGGTTCTGATGGGCAACAGAAGTGTGAACAGTTTTGTACATTCTTAATTTGAGTTGGATATTTTTATTTTGATATTTAATGTCAGAGTATAATTATATACTATTTTAAAAATTAAAGCTTTATATAATGTTCAGAAATATATACCCCGTAGATAACTTTGACATCTAATTTTCACAAAAATGCTCCAAACTCTCTTTAATGCTGCCCCATATGGAAAGAACATCCTTCCTGAATTTATTTGTAAGGCCTCCGACTCTGTATTTAAGCTCCTCCAGGAGACTCATTTTTGCCATTCTGCCATCTGATTTATACTGTGATCCCTAAACACATTAACCTTTACACACGTCCCCTCCACATTCCCTAAGAATAGTCCAAGCATCACCTCATCCATTCTGTTTGCTGGTTGTGCCCCTTCCCCTAGTTTCTAGTCTGTTTACCTGCCTTTAGATGGTGAGCGTACTGGGACAGAAACCATGCCTTTTCTGTCTGGAGGCCACCCAGCACATTATGGGCGCTAATACACAAAACTCTACACACCAAGGGTTTTATTTTCCCTCTATCTCCCTTTCACTATAGTACCTAGCTCTCTCAAGTTATATTCTGAGATAATAATATATCACATTAAATGTACTCCAAACAGCTGCTCTCCAAACAGGGCAACCACTTTTAACGACAATTCTTATATACACAACAAATAAGAATATTGCCAACAACACGCTTAAAAGGTCTCATCACAGTTAACCATATCTGTAGTAATATTCTCAATGACAGAATTTATAAATTTAGCGCAAAGTAATTTCTTCTTCCTGAGACCTAAATGAAGTTTATATATTCTTTTCAAATGGCACTAAAAGCAAAGCTACACAATGCTTTGCAAGTTAAACAAAAGTTCTGAACTATTCAGGAAGACAATAAAAAGGCTTTTTATAATACCACCATAAATCACTATTTGAAAACTAGCCAATAACTAATTTGGAGCAGACTAAAATTATTTCAAGATCCTTCATAAGTCAGAAGACATTTGTCTTATTGCCTTTCTTTATAATTACAGTGAAATTAACAGATCTGTTCCGGAACTTACATGATTACTGGAGTAGTTTTCAGCAGCTTTTTTGGCACAAAGCTACTTCCTTACAAAATGTTATTTATGTAAATACACATATTAAAAAACTAAGCTGTTATGATACTTCCCAGTTTAATGTAGTAATGCAAGGTCATGGTCCCATCTTGTAGGTCTCTGATGGACAGGAAATGAACATGACGTAACAAAACATGATATACGTACGTGCACCAAAAAAATATAAAAATTATCAAATGACACCAAGGAGGACAAAATGGATGTATGTGAGCACATATTTTAATACATGCATTTCTAAACAGAAGGTTTTGCACTATTTTATTACAAGCCAAACTAACTCAAATGAAGTATGTACAACTTTGACTCTGGAATCAGAAGGCTATAGATTTTCCATGTATTAGCACTTCAGCTGGTGCATGCTTCAGTCTTCCTTCCTGTGAAGATGCAAGGACTTGTGACTGTAAGGTGCCAAAGGGTCCACTTCTACTTATTGCACAGTCCTGTGGGTATGGTAAACTTTGATCCAAATCTTTTTGAAGATAAGCAACAATCTATTAGAGTTACTTCCAAAGTGCTAAATTATGAGGATGGGAAACATTACTTTTTACCTGTCTGTATTATTAATTCTTCTTTAAAAAAACTCTGGCTTTATTTCAACAATTTTGTCCCCAGTTCAACGAAGTGCTCTGCTTAATAAGAATGGACTTAAGCATGTGCTTTAATGTTTTGCCAAATCAGGACCTTTAAGGTCACATTCTCACATAAATACACGAGCATAGCTCCCATTGAAGTCTATCGTATTTACATGTGAATATTTGAGCGGAAAATTTCACCGTATGGACTTTATAACCCTATGTATATGTCTACTCATGAGACTATGCACTGAAGGCAAACTCATACCAGTCTGCCCAGGAAGCCATCTTGCACTCAAAATCACTCACATGAGCAATATTAGCTACAATGCAAATGTAACCCACCCTTTGTGCTGGATCCAGAGGATGATAGTCAATTAGAGCGCAATTACAGAGCCTAGATCTTTATCTCAAGCTGTTGAAACTTGTGCTTTTTAAGCACAGAAGTTCTCTGGTTCAATCCCTACTGTCAGTCAAAATGGTGGTTATGAACATTTGCATGAGCATTTACATATAAATTCACATCCATTTAATGAAAATAAATCTTTGAAAGTCATTCTGGATTCTCCACAATATAAAACAAGTTTGAGATATAGTCATGTAACCGTTAATATGTAAATGTGCATACAGACAAATCTGTACAGGATGTCAATAATTCAGTGGACAGTTTAACCTAACTAAACTGCATTTCTGCTTAGGATTTTCCACAGTCATACCACAGAGCTATTCTGATATTAGAATTTTTAGTGCCACAATTACATTCTTTTTTTTTTTAAATAGCAGCATGTAACAATGCATATTCAACAGCAGTACTAAAATATTAAAATGACTTAATATACCCATTATTTTATTAAAAAAAAAAAAGATGCTTCTCTAATCCATTGCTGACTTTGGGTATGGCTACACTGGAGAGTTGCAGCACTAGTGGTGGGTTTACAGCGCTGCAGCTTACTCACTGTCCACACTTGCAAGGCACATACAGCACTGCATCTCCCTGGCTGCAGCGCTGTCTGTACTCCTGCTCTGCCTGGGGAATAACGATTGCAGCGCTGGTGATGCAGCGCTGCTCCGCCAGCGTGGCCACCAAAAGCACTGTAATTGGCCTCCAGAGTATTCGGAGGTATCCCAGAATGCCTGTTCAGCCACTCTGCTCATCAGTTTGCACTCTACTGCCCTGGGCTCAGGTGACCCGCCCTTTAAATGCCCCAGGAGTTTTAAAAATCCCCTTCCTGTTTGCTCAGCCAGGTGTGGAGTGCAATCAGAATCTTTCCAGGTGACCATGCCTCCACGCGCCAAACGAGCCCCAGCATGGAGCAATGACGAGTTGCTGGACCTCATCAGTGTTTGGGGGGAAGAAGCTGTGCAGTCACAGCTGCGCTCCAGCCGTCGGAATTATGATACCTATGGGCAGATCTCAAGGGCCATGCTGGAAAGGGGCCATGACTGGGACGCGGTGCAGTGCAGGGTTAAAGTGAAGGAGCTGCAGAGTACCTATTGCAAAGCCCGCGAGGGAAACTGCCGCTCCGGTGCTGCTCCCACGACCTGCTGTTTTTACAAGGAGCTGGATGCGATACTTGGGGGTGACCCCACTGCCAATCTGACGACCACGATGGACACTTCAGAGCAGGCGGGGGAGGGTGGAGGAGAGGAGAAGGAAGAGGGGGAGGGGGAGGAAACCAAGAGTGAGGGTACTGGGGTGGAGGGAGACACCCCGGAGTCCCTGGAGGCATGCAGCCAGGAGCTCTTCTCAAGCCAGGAGGAAGGTAGCCAGTCGCAGCAGCCAGTACTTGGTGAAGGACAAGCAGAGGAGCGGTTCCCGGTAAGCGGCTTTTATTTTCAGGATGGAAATGTTTCGGGAGAGGAGGGAGGGTTAGGGCTGCATGCATGCATGCCTAGATGTGGAATAGCCCATTGATGTGGTCTATCACGTCGCGGTAATCGGCCTCGGTAATCTCTTCAAAAGTTTCAGCCAGAAGCGTGGGCAATGCGCTTTGCACAAGTTTATAGGGAGCCACTGTGGTCCTTGTCCCAGTCAGGCTAACGCGTCGTCTGCACCACTGTGCTGCGAGGGTGGGGGGACCATTGCTGCACACAGGCAAGCTGCATAGGGGCCAGGGCGGAATCCGCATTGCTGTAGAAGACCCTCCCGCTCTTCCCAGGTGACCCGCAGCAGCGAGATATCTTCCAGGATTAACTCCTGTGGAAAATGTTGGGAGACTGTTCAGTGTAGATGCCCCCTGCAGCAGTTTGCTTTCCCCAAGCACAGAAACCCTGGCACATCCCTGAAGCAATCAGTCCCCTTCCCAGGTACTCAGCAGCGAGATAGCTTCCAGGATTAACTCCTGTGCTCCTGTTCAGTTAGATGCCCCCTGCAGTTTGCTTTCCCCAATCACAGTTTGGTATGGTGCCCCCTTAAAAATTTTATGCTCCTGTGGTTATGTGCACTCTCTTTGGTACTGTAAAGTATGCTAAAGTGAAGACTGTAAACTCCTTCACTGTCTGGGGAATAACTTCTGGGTGAGATTATAAAACAATGCTGCCTCTGTTAACTGTTGCCATTTTTGCCTTTCGAAAAGTGTCCTTGACTACTCGACTGCCTGTATCATGACTGCTCAGAGGCTACAAAACCTCAGGAAGAAGCCGCGAAAAAGCAAAGAAGACATGCTGAAAGCAGTTATGGATCACTCTGCCAGAAGAGAGTAAAAAACTGCAGGAGGAAAAAACTGCAGGACTGGAGGGAAGGGAAAGCAGGATCCTGCCAGAGAAACGCAGCAGCTAAGAAGAAAAGCACAAAGCAGCTGATAAGCATCTGGGCACGCCAAGCGGACTCTATCCAGTCACTCGTAGCCATGCAGGCAGAGCACTACGTGGTGGTCCCCCCCCCGTCCCAAAGCTCTTTCCCTTGTGCCCCAATGTCAGCTCAAAACCCACTTCCCCAGCATCCAGGTTCTTACCACCACCAGCTGCCCCCAACACCTGTACATTCACCAACCAGCCCTGAGAACTACAACCTTTACCCTCTGCACTCAACCTCCATCACCATGCAGTATTTTCATCCTGAAGTGCAGCAGCCATTGAACAGCACTCCAGACAGGACATATTCAAACCTGTGACTGTACAGTTCACCACCCCAGCCCCCTGCACTTTTAGGTTCCCAAAATGTTGTGTGTCTTTCAAGAAAGTTATTTTCTTTTCAATATATGAATTCCTGGCTTTGAAAACACTCTTTATTACTTATCTTAATGTTTACAGGTAAATAATTACCTACACAGGTGTGTTGTAAGGTGTAAATGATTTGTAAAGAACTTTGAGGTGCTACAGTAAAAGACACTACAGATTTTTATTATTGTCTCTTGAACTTTCCAGTTTGCGATCATTTTATAGTTCTCTTAATAACTACCATTTTCCCAGGGCAAAAATAGGTCTTAAAATTGTTTGCATATTTTTCATTTTTCTTTAATCATAGATGCCTGAGACAGAGAATTGCTTGTATGATAGCTGTGAGGAAGGCAGACAAACTGTGCAATAAAACAGGCACCACAGTGGAAAAAACTACAAATTAAAAGGATTCTATATTTTTAGACTTTCCAAGGTTTTCACACTGAAAGAACCAAAGACTGAAAAACTGCTTCCATGAGGAATAATCAACATTCTTCCTTTAGCCAATACAAGGATGAAAAGAGTGACCATTCATAGTATAAGCGACCAGATAGCTATGTCTCAAATTAATGTCAAATCTTTTGTCATCTCACATAATTGTCATAATGAGCAACTTATTAGAATTCCCATATAATGCCTACAATTTGTTAACACACATTGCACCTTTGAATTAGAAACAAAATAAAGTTCAGTTTCCAGTATAATTCATATTTGTAAATACTCAGCTAAGTAAATCACGTCATGCGTGCTCTCAAAAAAAATGTTTCAACCACTCAATATATAGTACATGCTTTTATATAATGGTACAGTCACCTCCTCTCATTTATACAAGAGCAATGGCAATACTATTTCAAAACTAGTTGTATTTCTGTAGAGCAGTGGTTCCCAAAGTTGTTCTGCTGCTTGTGTAGGGAAAGCCCCTGGTGGTTCAGGCCGATTTGTGTAACTGCCACGTCTGCAGGTTCGACTGATTGCAGTTCCCACTGGCTGTGGGTTCGCTGATGGGAGCTGATGGCCTGGAGCACCGAACCACGGCCAGTGGGAGATGCGATCAGCCGAACCTGCGGATGCGGCAAGTACAAAAATTGGCCTGGACCGCCAGGGGCTTTCCCTGCACAAGCGGCGGAACAAGTTTGGAAACCACTGCTGTAGAGTATGTTTAAACACATTCTATAATGTCAATGAATGATTACTAAGATTCCAGTAAACCCAGGATTACTACATGTAAAAAACATGTATATTGTTCCACTAGTGCAACTGGACAACTTGTAGAATGAACATCAATGCAATATTGATACAGATTTATTTATTTAGCAAGGGTGGTGGGGAGAAATCTCATACTGCTGTTATTGTTGTAACAAAATGAATGTCAATTACACTCTGGAGGCTCACAATTTGGTCTGAGTCTACACCTTAAATCTGGGTTGTCATAGCAATGACGTACAGTGTATGAAAAATCCACATTCTTGATCAATTTAGCTATGTCAACCTAACGTCAGTGTAGCCGCAACTAGGTTAACAGAAGAATGCTTCCCTCGACCTAGCTACCATTGCTCGTGGAGATGGAGTTCCTATACTGACGGAAAAACCCTTCCATCTACACAGGCTGTATTCTGCACTGTGGTGGCACAGCTACAGTTCTGTAGCTATGCTGGTAAAATCTCTGTAGTGTAGAAATGGTCATGCTGTTTTCTCACACACATTTATTCTCCCTTCTCTGTTCAGGTACTTTTGCTTCACTGAGAAATGTGTGCGTCAACTATTAAATTACTTGCTGCTAGATGAAGATGGAATTATGAAATGCTGTCATAGGGGAGGAAGGACAGATTGTTGGAAGGGGCTATATACAGAGAATTGTGATTATTTACAAGCTGCTTTTTGAAGTCCATCTTCTTCATCCCCCACATAGAAAAAAGCCTCAGAATACTAGGAATATACCCAGCCCTACATACAGCGGCTCCATGAGAATACTGAAAAGCAGAGAGACAGCCTTGTTGAGTCTAGTTTCTCCCTCCATCCCCAAATTGTCTAGTGTTGTCTTGCTTTGAAACTGAACCTTGTTATTAGCCTACTATAAAATGTCTGGAGAATGAAAACAGTATATTTGACCAAAAACAAAAAACCAAAAAAACAAACAAAAAAACCCCCACCACACTTCTTTTTAAACTGTCTGTTTTCTTGCTCTGCATGCACTTTCACAAACAAGCTTTATGTAATTTATGCAAATTTTAAAAGTTGTCCCAACCACAAAACCAGACCATCCTCTTAAAGGGGAGCACAGTTGATGCTATTTTTCCAGCCAATTTAGTAAACAAGGAAGGACTTGTTATGTTGTTTGCCACTCCTCTTATATTATCTGTTAATTTCTCTCTTCTGAAGACTACAGTTCAAAGGCCTAGCAGATCACTAGTTAAGTACTAACTATTCTGTTGTTCACAGAAAGGTGAGGGATCCAGGGCATGGGAAATTCATTTTCAAACACACTTGGTCTCTGCCACTTACAAGCACCAGGTTCTAAAGGTCAAAAGACTGTAAGACTCTGGTACTCTGCAGCACACAGACCAAAGCAGGAATTTTAGAAGTTCTTTTTACTATTGCATAGACACTTAGCTCAAAGCAATCTGAAGTCTAGACAGATAGCAGTGCTTATGTAGTATGATTAAAAAGCCTGAAAAAATCATTAGATTACTTAATGAATAAGTTGTTTAAGACCATTTAGTTTTGACCTGCACAGACTATTTTAATTTTGTCAAGCATTTAATTATGAATTGCCTTTTTTTTTTGCACTATGGTTTCTGCATGTTATCCCATTGCCTGAAGCTCTGTGCAAGTGTCTAATGAAACATACAGAATATTGTTTTTATAAGCAACTTATGTACAATAGTCATCATCATGGGATCTAAGAATACCGATTAATTAAGCCAGAACACGCCCAATAAATTAAGACTGAGTACGACTAATTTATAAAAGGGAAGTCGGCCTGAAGACTAAAAACCTAGGCTGACAAATTGACACTCGAAGATCAGTCAGTTTGGGGGAAGAAAACAGAGCCAACCTGAAATTTCAGTCAGAGGGACAATTCTTTCCCTTTACTTGCACAAGAGGACAGAACTCAGATTGGGCAAACCTGCCTGGTAACACAAAAGGGATGTATCAGTTTGCTTCACTAACCCTTCCCTTCCCTGGCCCATGGAAGTCCTCATTATAGGTATCCCATGGAGCAACGTGTTTCATGGACAGGGAAAGGAGCTGGCTAAATTGGGGCCCCTACTCTCCCAAGCATTGTACTTCCAGCCGCCATGGGAACTCAGAGTAAAATAATTCCACAAGAGTATGTGAAGCAGACCTTCGCGCCCCGCTCTCCCCCCATGAGAATAAAGAGATGGACGGATTGGGAATGCTTTATTGTCACCATGTAGATTACTACCACGCAGCAACTGCTGGCACATACTGTGAATTTTTAGTGCATTTATGGATGGACATCAATCCACAACATACTAGAAGCAAAGTAACTGAACAACAGAAACTGCCATTTAGCTGTTTGAATGTTGATTAAACAGATCAGAACCATCCCTTCAGGGGTGATCTGAATAAGTGATTACTTTTGGAAACGTGTATTATTTTAGTTTTATAACAAGGTTTATTGAGATAAGTCTCTGTCTTACAGATGTTTATTATGGTTTATGCACATACACTCTACACAAAGTAATTTATACCTCAACATAAAAATTAAAACAAAGGAGCCTTTAAATTTAACCTTTAAATGTGTGAAACACATTGTAAACTAAATATGTTTATATTGAAAAGTGTTTGAAAGTATGCAAAATATTTTTAAATGAGATTCAGTATAGAAGTATTTTTAGAACAGTTTTTAAATATTGCTGAAGTGAGAAATAACCTCCTAAAACATTAAAGTCAGTAATTTCTTCTTAAATATAATATATAGCAGCTCTGCAAGCACTTGAGGAATGTACTAGATAACAAATACCCTTTTCCTGGAATTGAGGAGGGAGCTGTTTCATAACAAAGTCATGTTATTATGACTGGTATTTGGCAAACCTTTCCACTCTTTTTTAAAAAGGCTTTTTAAAAACAAGAGCTTTTTATTTCTTTCTGGTTCTCAGCTGTCTGCCAAGTAACAAGCAGCAAACTGTAAAATGGATAGGAGGCAGCTAAAAAAATTCCATCACCAGTTCACAACTTTTCAGCCACGCATTTTTATAAAACACTTTTTTTTTTTTTTTTTTAAAAGGCACTCATTAAAAGGACAACTGCATTAAAGCATTTGGAAAATGCAGTTTAGACAAGTGTGTGACACCAAACTCTGAGATATAGCAGACCCTAGAATCCCAGAACTCAAGACATAAATTAGTGACCTCACAATAGTTTTTTTTTTTAAAAGTGGACTTAAATTGACTTAAAGTTACATTTGCAACAGAAGATGAATGATAGGTCTGAAAACATGAGCGCTTTCTTAGCACTTTACATATCTATGTAAAGTAGCGTATTTTAGTCTTACGTAAAATGTGAACAGTTTTGCCACTGATGTGCTACGTCTGCACTGTTGCTGAATTCTGCAGTTTTATCTCCTCTCATAAAATGTGATGTTCTTATTGAAGCTTCAGCTCCTAGAATCATGTGACAAGATGAGAAGCTCAGCTTTCATTTAAAAAGTAAATTTTTAGCACTCATGGTTGCTGAGAAAAAGATGTAAAGCTAAAGGCTAAAAAAACAAGGAAAATAAAGCCAAATTTATTATTTTTAGAAGTATCAATTTTAAGTTAATATAAAGATTTTTTGTGTGGTTTGACTCATTTTGGAATGCTTCAGGTTGACAACACTGTAATGTGACCTTAGAGCAGTGGTGGGCAACCTGCGGCACATTAGGGTAATCTGCTGGTGGGTCACGAGACAGTGTTTTACATTGACCATCCAAAGGCATGGCCACCCGCAGCTTCCAGTGGCCACAGTTTGCCATTCCCGGCCAATGGGCGCTGTGGGAAGTGGCAAAGGCCGTAGTGGCATGCTGGCCGCTGCTTCCCGCAGCTCCCATTTTCCGGGAACAGTGAACTGCAGCCATTGGGAGCTGCGGGGGGCCGTGCCCGCGGACAATCAATGTAAACACGGTCTCGCGGCCGGTCAGCAGATTACCCTGACGGGCCTCAGGTTGCCCACCACTGCCTTCGAGAAACCACCACCTACTTGCGTCAGTTTACCAATCTGTAAAATGGGGATACCACCTTCTTTCTTTGCAGAGAGTTGTAAGGCTCAATTGTTTGTATAGTATTTTATATATGTGAAACACCATGAATTAGTATTGTACTTTTAATTTTCTTTAATGCAGTGTTTTGTTCCATTTGAAAAATTAATCACATTGACTTTTGTTCTTTCTCTCTCCCCCTATATGCTGGGCTGCATAGTGTCCATCTTCCCTGGCAGCTCTAGTCCCACCAGTACTTCTGGTTGTGAAGATGGGTCATACTACCTCTCCTCCTTTTGGAGGACAGGAGACTAACAACAGTTTTGCTGATTCCTCCCCCCTTGTCTCCATCTGCTTCTTTGTGGTGAGTACCCTGACTGGCTACAGAAGCAGCTGAAAACAAAGGTACAGCAAGAATAAGACCAATGTGACTTGCCAGCGTTCTAAACACTACAGTTTGAGAATTGCTGATGTGCCCAAGCTCCACCTCTCTCAGCCTCAGTGAGGGTCACTGGGATGTGGGAGCATTTGAAAAGGGGGAGGAGGTAGAAAGTCCTCCAAAAACTAACTAAAAGTAAACCACAACCCTCCCTATGAAAAATAGAATTCAGAAAACATTGGTTTGAAAGCAAAATTTAATGTCTGGGTAATTTAATTCTATAGTTTGGGCAGGCAGCTGGGATTTCAGAAATAATAAACCATTTTACAATGAGATATTTTGCTCATGGCAAGAGAATTAATTCAAATGTTTTCTTAACCATGTCCCAAGTGTTAAGTTAATTCAGGACATTTGCCATCTCTTACCCAAGATTTTCAAATCTCAGAGCTTTGATTTGTTAAAAGGACATCGTCAGCGTCATTAGGTCCAACATTTGATCTATTTTATCTACTTCTATATGCATGGACTTTGCAAACAATTCTTCTATGCACTATACCCATCATCACAAAACTCACCCCACTCCTAACATGTTCAACGTTTCCCCCACCCCCATCGTAAAATAAAATAGCAACAGCTCAGGTCCCCCCCGAGCAACCTTTCATACACAGGTAACTAGTTCTTCCCACGTAACCACAAATATTCAGTGAATGAAAGAGATTTAAGTCTTAAAGCTGTAAAAGGTTATAAAAACTGAGTAAAATGAGATTCTAAAAGTTATTCAAAAATATATTAATTTGACAGTATTCATCTGAACAGTTCTTGTTAGATGTAGAAATTTTATTGCAAATGTAGTCAAACTACAAAATTTCAAGCTGAACACATTATAAACCCTGCAATCCAGCTCAGTTTAAAAGATGAGCACAAATGTGCATTACTTCAGTCTCTCTTCTTTATACTCTTTAATCCACAGGGATATACCAGCCCTTAATTCTTTTAAGATTAGGTCACTGACAAATGTTATGCTCTAGGCTTGAAAAACTTGACAAAACCAGCCATGCTGAATAATTGGTTACTTTCCTACAAGCTTTACATTTTAGTGAAAAGATTTGTGCAGTTTCTTTCCATATAATCTACCTTCTTCTCCAACTCCGCAATTGTAACCAATACCTGAATATATATTTATACAATTGAAGGATAGCAATGGAAGCTAGCTTGATTCTACACTAAATTTAACTAAACTTAGGAAAACTTGCATTTAAAAATACTTTTGTCAATACACACAAATGATTGCCAAATTAGTGTATGTATGAAGAAACATCTCTTAAACAGGAAACTAATCAGTCTAATTTTTGAGGTTTAAAGTATGGTTATGTTTGAGTATGTAAAAATGGCACTAACTCAACAGATCCATTCCTTTTGTGTATTCAGTGTTATCTGATCTATTTAGCAACAAAAATATGGTTTTACTGTTTTATACTTTCTTAAACACTGCAAAGCCCACAAACAGTAAATTGAACAACTGTCCTCCCCTTTAAGTGCCTTTACAAGCAAGGTCACAGGGATCAATCCCCACTCCTCAATAGCTATGAGACCATTTGTAGCGGAAGTAGTAAAACACCAGTTCTTTTGCCAAAAGCATAATTGAGGACGCTCAATTTTTTCTGTGACTGCAACCATCCCCACCACGCCACAATACATACAAGAGATCAACAACTAGATCAGGGATCGGCAACCTTTGGCACCCGGCCCGTCAGGGTAAGCCCCTGGCGGCCCAGGCCAATTTGTTTGCTGCAGTGTCCGCAGGTTCGGCCGATCGCAGCTCCCACTGGCCGCGGTTCCCCACTCCAGGCCAATGGGGGCTGCGGGAAGCAGCGTGGGCCGAGGGATGTGCTGGCTGCCCTTCCCGCAGCCCCCACTGGCCTGAAACAGCAAACCGCAGCCAGCGGAGCTGCAAGTGGCCGAACCTGCGGACGTTGCAGGTAAACAAACCGGCTCAGCCCACCAGGGGCTTTCCCTGATGGCCGGGTGCCAAATGTTGTCAATCCCTGAGTCTGACCTAGATGTACAGCAGCTAGCTCAACCAAAATGACCATGATCAGAAAGGGGGGGGGGGGGGGGCGCGGGCGTTGCACTTCAAATTATGATTAGGGCATACTCTCCTCACAGATAAGGTATCTCCCCTCAGTCCTCAGCATGGCACCCAGCCTCAGATTCCCGGTCACCTCAATAAACATAAACGAGCAGGTGAAGATCATCAAAGACATTTGGCTAGGGGAATGAGCTGTCGGAAGAAGCAAGACAAATTCAGAGTCTGACCACCTATTAGCAGTGCTGCAAAATCTCCTCTGAGAAAACATGCTCACTATAAAAGGAATGATACGTGGGGGGAAGAATGTCCCAAACATTTTCATATAATGATGGATAGAGAACCCCAACACCGATAGTTAATAGTAGCACATGCTACATAAAGTTCTAATTGCAGGGTCAAATTCTGTCCTTATTTGCAGCAACGCAACCCTATTGCTGACACAGGATTACATAGGTGTAGGAATTTACCCCAAATAACTTTTATTACTGGTGATGAGGTGCAGTGAGGAAAAAATGCAGCCTGCCTCAAGATCCCTGATGTAGCCATTAGAAAAAACATCTTTTGATTTTTAAATTGAGCAAATTTGACTTGAAAATCAATGCATCACAATATATATGGAAACTCATGACGCCCATTTCAGACAGTAAGGCCATGGCTACACTGGAGAGTTGCAGCATTGGTGGTGGGTTTACAGCGCTGCAACTTACTCTGTGTCCACACTTGCAAGACACAGCCAGTGCTGCAACTCCCTGGCTGCAGCGCTGGCTGTACACCTGGTCTGCTTGGGGTGTAATGATTGCAGCGCTGGTGATGCAGCGCTGCTCATCAAGTGTGGCCAGCAAAAGCGCTTTTATTGGCCTCCAGGGTATTAGGAGGTATCCCAGAATACCTTTTCAGCTACTCTGCTCATCGTTTCGCATTCTACTGCCCTGGGCTCAGGTGACCCGCCCTTTAAATGCCCCGGGAATTTTAAAAATCCCCTTCCTATTTGCTCAGTCAGGTGTGGAGTGCAATCAATCAATCAGTGACCATGCCTCCACGCACTAAACGAGCCCCAGCATGGAGCACTGGCAAGCTGCTGGATCTCATCAGTGTTTTTGGTTAGGAAGCTGTGCAGTCACAGCTGCGCTCCAGCCGTAGGAATTATGATATCTATGGGCAGATATCAAAGTCCATGCTGGAAAGGGGCCATGAACGGGATGCGGTGCAGTGCAGGGTTAAAGTAAAGGAGCTGTGAAGTGCCTATTGCAAAGCCCGTGAGGGAAACCGCTGCTCAGGTGCTGCCCCCATGACCTGCCGTTTTTACAAGGAGCTGGATGCGATACTTGGGGGTGACCCCACTGCCAATCCGATGACCACGACGGACACTTCACAGCAGGGAGAGGAGGGGGTGGAGGAAACCGAGAGTGAGGGTACTGGGGTGGTGGGAGACACCCTGGAGTCCTAGGAGGCATGCAGCCAGGAGCTCTTCTCAAGCCAGGAAGAAGCTAGCCAGTCGCAGCAGCTGGAACTTGTAGGTGAAGAAGCAGCAGAGGAGCGGGTTCCCGGTAAGCAGCTTTTATTTTCAGGATGGAACTGTTTTGGAAGGGGGGGGGGGGGTTATGGCTGCATGCATGCATGCCTAGATGTGGAATAGCCCATTGATGTGGTCTATCATGTCTCTGTAATCGGCCTCGGTAATCTCTTCAAAAGTTTCAGCTAGAGCGTGGGCAATGCGCTTGCGCAAGTTTATAGGGAGAGCCACTGTGGTCCTTGTCCCAGTCAGGCTAACGCGTCTGCGTCACTGTGCCGCGCAGGATGGGGGGACCATTGCTGCACACAGGCAAGCTGCATAGGGGCCAGGGCGGAATGCGCATTGCTGTAGAAGACCCTCCCTTGCTTCCCAGGTAACCCGCAGCAAAGAGATATCTGGCAGGATTAACTCTTGCAGAAAATGTAGGGATAGTGTTCAGTGCAGTTTCCCCCCACCTGCTCTCTGCTTTCCCCAATACACAGAAACCTCAGTGTAGCCCTGACTCAAGCAGTTCCCCTTCCAGGTGAGCCGCGGCAGCGAGATGGCTTCCAGGAGCAACTCCTGTGGCAAATGTAGGGGTAGTGTTCAGTGCAGTTTCACCCCCACAGCTCTCTGCTTTCCCCAATGCACAGATACCCCAGTGCAGCCCTGACCCAAGCAGTTGCCCTTCCCAGGTGAGATGTGGCAGCGAGATGGTTTCATTAATCACTCATTCCCCATTACTCACCATGTCTTCGCTGCTGTGGCCTCTCTGTGCTATGTTTGCTATGTGTAAAGGATGCTACAAATGAGACTAAAAACTCCTTCACTGTGGATTATACAACAATGCAGCCTCTGTAATAAATGTTTCCATTTCTGTTTTTTTCCTAATGGCAGTGTCCTGTAGTACTAGAATCACCCGGCCTATCACAGAACGCTGAAAGCACAGAACCTGAGGAGGAAACCAGAAAAGCAAAGAAGATTTTGTGAAAGCAGTTTATGAATCAGTCTGCCAGCGAGAGTAAGAGCTGCAGGGACGGGAGAGAAAAAATTCAGCAGTGGAGGAACAGAAACAGGAGAAAGAATTGGCTAGAAAAAAAGCACAAAGCGCTGATAAGCCTCCTGGACTCCAACAGACTGTATCAGTCACTCGTAGCCATGCAGGCAGAGCACTACGTGCTGTGCCCCCCATCCCAAAGCTCTCTTCCTTGTGCCCCAATGTCAGCTCAAACCCCTTCTCCAGCATCCAGGTTCCTACCACCACCAGCTGCCCCCAACACCTACGTTTCACCTACCAGCCCTGAGAACTACGACCCTTACCTCTGCACTCAACCCCCACACCATGTAGCATTTTCATCCTGAAGTGCAGCAGGCTTTGCACAAGCACTCCAGGCAGAAATATTCAAACCTCTGACTGTACCGTTCACCACCCTACCCCCCCGTGTCCTTTTTACTTACTGTCTTTTCAATAAATGATTTCTTGGCTTTTGAAACAGTTTTTATTATGCAGAAAGTGAAAGATACTGTACCCCAAGGAAAAAAACCACTGCAAAATATGTAACCATTGCACTTCACTCCCGTGCAAGGCACCAAACTTACTGTTGCTTTCAGCCTCAAATTGCTCCCTCAAGGCATCCCTAATCCTTGTAGCCCTGTGGCTGGGCCTCTCTAGTACCCTTTCTCTGGCTGGGCAAATCAGCATTCAGGCGTTGACATCAGAGGTCCATTCCGACTGAATGTTTCACCCTTCCTTTCACAAATATTGCGGGTACAGCACGCGGATTTTACCCAGGGATGCGCCTTCCCCCAGTCAGCTTCCCATAAGAGAACGCAGCGCCCTTTAAACGGCCAAGTACACTCCACAGTCATTCGGCACCGCCTCAGCCTGTAGTTGAACCGGTCCTGCTCCTGTAAAGCTTCCTGTATAGGTTTTCATGACCAAGGCAATTAATGGGTAAAGCGGCGTCTCAAGGATCACAATGGGCATTTCAACGTCTCTACTGTGATCTTCACAGATCGTCTGGGAAAAAAGTCCCGCTGCTGCTTCCTGAACAGGCCACTGTTCGAAGATGCTGCACATCTACCTTTCTAGGCCCAGCCTTGTACAATGTCAAGAAAAACCCCGGTGATCCACAACGCGCTGGAGAAGCATAGAGAAAATACCCTTTCTCCGATTAATGTAACTGCGTGCAGGTGGGTGGTGCCAGAATAGAGATATGCGTCCCAGTCATCGCCCCTCACAGTTAGGGAAACCACTTTGTGCGAAAGCACATCCACACTGTCCTGCACGTTCCCCAGATCACGGTTCTCTTAGCAGGATGCGGTTAATGCCCTGCAACTTGCCCATCAAACTATTCCAAAACGGTGACTTTCCCAGTCATAAAGCTGGTTTCGCGGGGACCCAATCGGTAGCTGTCTGGAGTTGCCAACTTCCAGATTGCATAGCCAACCCCTCCACGACAGGCAGCTCTCAATCTCGTGTCCTTGCGCCGCAGGGTGGGGGCGAGCTCCTCACACAGTCCCATGAAAGTGGCTTTTCTCATCCAAAAGTTCTACAGCCACTGCTCATCATCCCAGACTTGCAGGACGATGTGATCCCACCACTCAGTGCTTTTTTCCCCGAGCCCAAAGGCAGCGTTTCACGGTGCTGAGCACGTTCGTTACTGCCACAAGCAATTTATTGTCAGACGCGTCAGGCGAATCGATATCATCATCGGACTCCTCACTGTCACTTTGAAGCTGAAGGAATAGCTCAACTGCCAAACGTGATGGGCTGGCGACATTCATCAGCAAAGTCCTCAGCAGCTCGGGCTCCATTTCCCACAGAAATCGCGCTGCAGACTCACAATGGCGCCAAACTGCTAGGATGTGAAGCGATGCACTACGGGGCATTGGGACAGGAAGCGGAATGACCCGCACCCTTCCATCCCCTTCCCATAACCCACGGCGCCAAAATGGGACGAAGTGCTCTGTGAGATAGCTGCCCACAATGCACCACTCGCAACAGCGCTGCAAATGCTGCAAATGTGGCCACACTGCAGCGCTGGTAGCTGTCAGTGTGGCCACAGCACAGCGCTTTCCCTACACAGCTGTATGAAGACAGCTGTAACTCCCAGCGCCGCACATCTCCAAGTGCAGCCATACCCTAAGTTGTCTTCAGCAGCATTCAACTGCCTGATCAACAAGACCATCTTTTCTCTTCCTGCAGATCTCTCCCTTGTTATTCTACAGACAACAGCCTCTTTCACTACACAAACCTGATTCATTCCCTGAACAGTATCCATCCTGTGCACTAAGACTGTATCATACAAACACATAAAGAGCACAAATCAAGGTTGAACAGGCTACCTTAATTTTGGTATTTCTTAGACGTGCAGTGGTTGAATTTGAACCTTAACATTAAAATAATGTAGGTTTTTTGTATGTGATTTTGTAAGCTTACAAAAAAAACCCCAAAAAAACAAACCAGAAAACAAATTCATTAGGTGAAATTATACTGGCTGTCACTTGGGTCATCATCAAATTTGGGCCCACTGACTTTTACCAGTTGAGCTAACAGAATTAAGTGGTAAAGCAGGTGAAAACCTCGTTATGTTACGAATGAAAATTTGAAAAAAAAATTTTTTTTCCCCTCTTGGAAATTTATCACAAAATTGATGAAAAACCATATCAATTTGGGTTTTGAAAATAATTTTTTATTTTAAAAAGTTTATTTTCAAAACCCCAAAACATTTTCACTAAAAATGAATATTTTTACTGCCAAAATTCTGGTTCCTGGTTTTTCATTTAGATTAAACATAAATTTTCCTCTAAAATGTTTATTTTGGTTGAAAAACTAATGACATTTATTTTGACAAACATTTTGAACAGCTTTACTAATTACGAGTATCAATGGGCTGTTATTCTTTTATATTGATCAGCCATCAAGGAGGGGGGCAGGGACTACCCATACACTCTGCCAGCGCATAACTGTTTGCTAGAGAGTAGAGTACTATTGAGACTCAGAAATCCTGGGTTCTGTTCTAGAGAGGGAATGTTCTGCCCTGGTCTCCACACCCCTTCTGCTCCACCAGAAACTTCCTCCAGACTTCTAAGTCTGGGCTCCAACAAGGGCTAGCACTGAGAGCACAAGAAAGATGGTCTCCTTACTGTCAGTTTTGTTGCCCAGTGACAGTGGACCCCAGCAACCGGAAGGAGCAATTGCAAGGAAAATCCTTTTTAGCCGTGCAACAAGATCACCCACAATCCAGATGGAATCCCCTAAATATCTAGATGCCAGACTCTAACAAGCCTCTCCTGAGCACAGACGCATAGTAATTTCCCCCTCCCCCACCCCCTAGTATTAGAGCTGAGCCAAACTGAATGGCTTTTCACAGAGACAAGAAAAGCCACTTCTCTGACCCTAGGGTGAACCCATCTGGTAAATTGTAAGTGCCAGCTCTAAAGCATGGAGATGCTTGTCAAACAGTTGTAAGAATTTAATGTTGGTGAAACATTTTTTTCCCTCCCAAACCTCACTGGCAGAAATGGCTGAACCATTTTTGTTGAAACTTCTCAAAAACAAACAAAAAAATTCAGCTGAGGCAGACACCAAACATTGAGAATTTCAAGCTGAATAGTCTGACAATGTTATTAAAAAACTGAAAATAGGGTCTTATAATGGAAACTTTTAGGTAACTTTAACTATTGGAGTCTTTGCTAGGTCTGCCTATAATAAATGTAATACATTTCATTGCTGGAGCTATTTATATTCGCAAAGTTTTCTTCACATCGAATTAGGCTGGATAGTTTTTCACTACCCCAAGAAAACAGTTTTTAATCAAGGTTGGGAACCACTGATGTACAGTGAGATTCAGGAAATTAAAGTGCTAAACTGGGTTCCCTAAACCCTGTAGTCTTCACCCAACGCAGCAATCCTTCACCTGTGTCTGCGGTGCTCTATAGCTATGAAGGAACAAATACAATTTGCTCCATAATGTGTGATTCTACTATAAAAACAGGCTTCTATCCCTCACTCCTACAAAGTTCCTCTGTGATGATTTGCTAGTAACTTAACCTGTGAAAAGTTTGGCTTTTCCTCATTTTCAGGGTGCCCAATTTGAGACAGGCGGAGCCTGATTCACAAAACTGCTGATTACTGACAGTTGTAACTGACAGCAGCAGGAGCTGTGCTTTGAAGAAAAAGAGTCCTGAAGAGACTGCTATAATTTTAATAACCACTATCTAGATAAAAGCATCAGGGGGGTAGCTGTGTTAGTCTGGATCTGTAAAAGCAGCAAAGAGTCCTGTGCCACCTTATAGACTAACAGACGTTTTGGAGCATGAGCTTTCATGGGTGAATATGTGATATGCATCCGACGAAGTAGGTATTCACCCACGAAAGCTCATACTCCAAAACGTCTGTTAGTCTATAAGGTGCCACAGGATTCTTTGCTGCTTATCTAGATAAAGTGTAACAAACCTCGAACTGATTGAATTGGGAGGCTTAGGGCTTGTCTATACTGGCAAGTTTTGTTGCCAAAAACTGCCTTTTGGCGACAAAACAGTAAGAGTGTACACACCACAATGGGACTTTTGTTGCAAAAAACGCCCAGTTTTGGCGACAAAAAACTTCCACACCTATGAGAAACGTTTGTCTTTTCCCTTCCCTTTATTGTCGACAAAGGGTCAGTGTAGACACTGCTGATTGTTTTGTCGACAGAACTGGCTTCCACCAGTATCCCACAATGGTTGCCCTGATTGCTCTGCTCAGTGTTTTGATCTGTGCTGCCCTGCAGGCATGCGCCCCCCATTCCGCCTTTAAAGCTCCGGGAAAATATCTGTGTGCTGCTCCGTTTGGAGAACAAAGAGGAAATCAGTGGAATGCTCCTGTTCTGCCCTGCACAAGGAACACAGCAGCAGGCAGACTGCTGCTGCAGGGGAAGGGAGCCAGACTGCTTTGCCATTCCTCAGCACGGAGAGCTCACGGAACTACTCATGATGCTGCTCTCTGCAGCTATGGGGGCTGTGGGAGAACTCAGCGAGAATCCCAAGATACACAGAGATCAGCTCTTCTTTCCCACTATGAGATACATACCCACGGTGCATTGCTCACCCTGTCGATGATGGTGTCCTCAATGTGGACATGATCTGTCGACAGAGGGAGCAAGTGTGATCACCCTTTGGCAATTTTTGTTTTGTCGACTTTTGGGTGTTGACATAAGTTTTGTCTGCAAAACTTGGTAATGTAGACAAGCCCTAAGCGTCTGATAGATGAATGCGTCTCACTTTCGGATCCAAAAGATCAGATAACAACAGAAATACTGAATGAAAGATTGCAGCCCATTTGCTATCTGTGATCTTCTCAACTGGTTGCATAATTCTAACAATTCAGCTAAAACGATCACTATTTGCTCTCCTAGGGTATGGCTACACTTGAAATTTCAAAGCGCTGCCGCGGTAGCGCTTTGAAGTGTGAGTGTGGTTGGAGCGGCAGGGCTGGGAGAGAGCTCTCCCAGCGCTGCACATAAACCACATCCTCTACAGGTGCAGCTTGCAGCGCTGGGAGCTGTGCTCCCAGCGCTGCGGCACTGATTACACTGAGGCTTTACAGCGCTGTATCTTGCAGCACTCAGGGGGGGTGTTTTTTCACATCCCTGAGCGCGAAAGTTGCAGCTCTGTAAAGTGCCAGTGTAGCCATAGCCCTAGAAGCCCAAGAGCTGACTAGCAATGAGAAGTAGCTGTAGGTGATATCACCTGAAAGCTGTAAGTGATAACTGATCAACAGAAAGAACTGCATGACTTCCAGATGACCCAAACAACTCCAAGGAGGCTATGTTTTTCCTACACTACATAAATGTTCTTGACATGAATTAGTTCCCCCTGAACACTAGACCCTCAAATTCAAATAGTGAAATTATTAAGATAAAGTATATCATCCACACAGTCTGCATGCATTTAAGTGGGGTGTGCCTCAGATTTTATTATTGTCTGCAAAACAGTATGTATAAAAGGTTTAACTCAATCTTCTTTTTGACCTTTTCTTATTTTTGTAAAAAGTAAAATGGAATACATGGAGAATTAAGTTGCATATTGAACACCATTGAAAATTCATTCCACTCACCTTACACTGGCTACATGTTGTTGAACAGACTGATGTTGAAAATGGTCAGGCCACTGATGATGAAGGCAGAATGATGGGGAGTGTTGAAGGCAGCGGGTGGCCTGATACATAGGCGTATGTTTTTGGCAGATAGATGTTGAATATTCAGTATGTGGCTGCAGGCAGCAGGAAGTCATAGGAGATGGTGCTGTGCTCCCAGCCAGTGAATGACATTCTTGCTGCTTATTATGGCTACTTATAGGATGATGGTATGGGCAAGGGTGGAAGCATTGTGTCAACATCTGTTGAGTTCTTTCGTTGTCTAAAGGCAGAAAGGATGGTTTGATTGTACCATTAAGTTGCAGGCATCCATTTGGACTCACTTTTGCTCTTGGTGCTTCCTTGGAGGGGAGATGTTGGGCTGCAATGCCTCCATCAGTAGCTGAAAGGATGCTGGGACTGGTAGCACTGGAGAGGATGCTGCCATTACTCAGGACCACAAAATCACTATTGCCATTGTTCATAGCCATACTCCGATTGCTAGATGGATCTGCAGTATTTCTAGAGAAAATTAAATAAACCAAATTTAACAGGCGGCATAATTTTTTTCCAGTGTTCAAAAATTTGAAACAGTTTACATCAAAAACGGTTAAGACCCTAGTCCTAAAACTAGATCTCCGTATAGCCCCCAATCCATACAACTAGATCCAAGGTAGGTGGACCCTTGCCTACATTAAACAGCATGGGCTTTCTGCAGGCATAAGGGCCTGCCAGTGGATCTAACTGTATTGTTGAGGCTTAAAGACCCGATTTAGCACAGTACTTCAGTACATGCTTTTGTTTCTCCATGCAGAGTACATCATTGCTGTACATTTCTTCAATGGAAAAATAAGCATCTCTCCAAGAATCAAGGACAACCTCTTTGAAAAGGAGATCTTATATTTTAAAAAAACTGATTATGACATCAGTGGAAATGATTAAGTTAGATAACAGAATAAATGAGACAAAAAGTTAAAGCCTGATAATAAGATTACAATAAATATCACATAAGAGATTGGTGGCTTTTTTATAGTAATGATTAAAAATGCATCAGATTTTAAAAAGCTGAAGTGTGACATAATCACCTTTTGGGAGCTTAGTCAACAGGATAGTTGGGTTCTAAAGTTGATTTTATCCAACTTCCACTCTTGACTAAATAAGAAAAAAACTGTCTTCAAAGTGGTATGTAGAAACCACAGGCACAAAGCCTCAGGCAATTCAGCAGGAAACAGCTCAAATCATCAGCCTCTTAGCTGGGAGCCACTAGGTTAAAGTTCTCTAAAGCAAAAGGTGAAGATTGAATCCTTTTTGCAAGTGGGCTCTTAGGGATGTCGTGGGCTCTACGGCCAGCTTCATGGAAGGCCACGTTCTGTGGATCTGTGCAGTCCTCTTACTGCCAGCCCCAACATGCCTTCCAAATATCCTTGCAGATGAGTGCAAAGATAGCCCTTCAAGAGCTGGGCTCTCCAAATCCTGCCTCCCATTCAGGGAGCTACATTGCATACAGAAAAGAGTCAGAGGGCAGGATGAGCTCTCTCTAAAAAAAGGGACATCAGCAGGAATGGAATGAGCCATAGGCAGCTGTGTCTCTGTTTCAAAGGCCTTTTACTTGTTCAACTAAAACTCAAAGTTAAAAGTGACACCAGACCAAAATACATAATTCAAACGAACACACTCTGTTGGCTGCCTCTGGTTTACAGCCAGCTAGCTTGTGGTTGAGAAGCAGTAGTGCACCCTAGAGCTGGCTGGAAAAAGTTCACTTCAGTCAGTATAAAGACTAACTGAAAAAGTACTATTTATAAAAACAGACTTCAGTGTAAACTAAAAGTAACCATCAAAACCGTCCACTGCAGTTTGCCGACACCTTTTTAACAGTTAGTGAGAGACACAGGGCAGCCAGCATTTAGCAGTAATCAACATGGTGGTTACAGTTTCTGTCCTCCCCTCACATCAACCACTAGCCATTGAAAACCAAGCTTATAAATATTTTGAAGAGATTCTTTTTAAAGGCTATTTTAAGAAATCAAAACACTTTAGTTTGCCACCTAGAAGTCTCTGTAGATGTTTGAGATAATGCATAATAGCAGCACAAACCGTACGGTTAGACTAGGAATATCTAGCACAACCAATATGCTTTCCAAAACTTCAATTTAAAAAAAATTAAAGTATGACAAAATCCCAGGCTTAAGTTATTTTCCACTGAGCCTGTTGAAGAACTCACCCTTCTTAGTAGCAGCAATCCTGAAGACAATTAGGATGTGCACTGTGGTGGAAGCATTAGCTTAAACAGTGAAGAAAAGTATTAAAGACAAAGTTTTTCTTACAGATGATTTTGTTCTGTGTACACACTGTAAATAGGTCACAGTTACGTACATTGGAGCAGTGATTGAGAGAGGGTGGCTGAAAGCCAATGAGAGTCTAAGGTGCCAGCATCAGCTAATCTACCTCTCTTTTCAACTATAATTTTGTTTTACGATTTGAAAGAAGGCATGAGAAGATTATTTGGATAATTTTAAAAAACAAAACAAAAAGGTCTTCAAATACCACACCTAGCCAGGATAGGAATTTGTTTCACAAGTACCTTTGTAGATTATTTTGGGGGCAGTGGGGAAGAAGGGTGAGAATAAGATACTGTTAAAAATAATTGCCTCATACTTTTAAAAATAAGATAAATCAGGTCATTAAAACCACTTCACCCATCTTAATTGATTAAATACAACATTAAAATTTAGGATTAATAGTCTGACAGGTGTTAAGTGCGAGTGGTAACTTACTGGTCTGAGGCCATGTCTACACTACCACTATGTCAGCAAAATTTATGTCACTCATGGGTTGTGAAAAAAACATCTCCCCGACTGACGCAAGTTTCACCAGCATAAGTGATAGAGTGAACAGCATCATGTCAGCGGGAGAGCGTCTCCCACTGACACAGCTACCACTGCTTGTTGGAGATGGTTTAATTATGTTGACAGGCATGGGAGGCCGGTGAACTGGCCGTTGGGGGGGGGGCTAGTCCCCAGCCCCTCTTCTTCTGCCTGAGGCCATGTCCCTCTCCTTCCTCTTCTATCTTCCTCCCCCACAGGAGCCCAGAGCACCCCCCCTGTGACCCCCAGTCCCAGCCCTGGACGGCGTGGCCACAGGACCCCCAGCGGCTGGTGGTGCTGTCCAAGCCACTCTGAGTCCCAGCAGCAGGCAGACCAACCCACCCCAGCCCCAGCCAGCCTGGGCCACGGAAGAGCACTGGGAACTGCAGGAGGGCGTTTGGGGGTAGAGCATTGGCGGGGTCATGCCAGGCTGTTTGGGGAGGCACAGCCTCCCCGAGCCTATGATACCCGCCGCCCATGTTGATGGGAGACCTGTTTCCCATTGGCACACAGTGACTACGTGAGAGATGCAGCTGCATGGTACACCTGTGCTGCTCTAAGGTCTCTAGTGTCAACATAGCCTTAGACGTTGCAGGAAGACACAAACACACAGATAAAGAATGAAAGATAAGCAAGAAAGTTTAACTCGTTTTCTTCTCCTATACTGCCACTGAGCATTTAGAGGGCTAAGAATGTTCAGCCAGCTGAGCTATTCAATTGGAGGAACAACTAATACCAAGCAGAAAGTGCTTTTGCACAATGGAATGCTCTCCATGGCAAACTCTGGTCCTGCGTCTCAGATGTTATCCTTCCCAATCCTCAACTTCTAAAACGAAAGGAAAATGTAACCTCTGATAATGCACCCTATGCTATTTGTTATGGATCATATGCAGAGGCAGATTCTTTATGAAGTTAACTCTAAATAGTAACTAGTCAGAATATGACAACCGACACATTTGCTAAACAGCATTTTCTCAACAGTCCAATTCCTCAGATTCTTTCTGAATATTCCCTCCCCTGCTCTAAACAAGTCAAACCTTTTAAGAAACTTTTCACCAAGCATAGAAGAGTAAATTCAAGTGGCTGCTAAAGCTTGTCTCAGTGTGAAAAGACATCAGTTATATGAAACACTGTTGTGTTTAAACAGCCTAGTTTTCTCCTGAGCTGCATGGTAGCTTCAAAAAGAGGCTACTACAGGGAACATAGCTCAACATCCAGAAAAAGAAAGCTCTTATTGAGTTGTCTGGCTGCATTTTAGGAATTTCTGTCTGCTTATATTTGCTCATTCATGGATAGGATTGATATGCTGCAAGATGACACTGATAATTAGTTCTGAACAGGAAATTACAGTGCATCTGTATCATTGCTTGAGGAAATTGTACCTTTGATTGGCTTACAGGAGTTCTAAAGTATTTACTAGTGCTATCAATAATACAACAAGGTGTGCAAGAATACCAGATGCCTAGACACTTCAGCAGGATGAAAGCGGTTGGTTTTTGGTCTTAAAGTGCAACACATTTGTAGCATATATCAATGAATACAACACTTCTTGGAGAACTGTGATTTTGTGTGGTACGTTTTGTAGCAGTAAAGTACCACTATATCTATAACACTGGTCTACAATTTTTGAGAAGTCGTCTGCTTCAGAGATAAAATGTGGTATTTATTTTGTATTTTGATGTGCTGAATTCAAATATCACAATTAAAACAACTGATTGGCTACTGTTTCTAAGATATTTAAGTTTTTACATTTTATGTCTATGTCTATTGTGTAGATAGTAGAGTTTTAATCATAAATTGTAAACCTAGGTCTTTTCATGTGTTTATGGTTGCTTTACATGATAATATTTCACCTGTCCTGTTTATGTAACACTTTAAAAATCAGCAAAAGGGTTATATAAATAAAATTTATTATGAAACAAAAGGCAAAAAACTATTATGTACATAGTTTAGTCCTATTCAGTGTCTACTCGGAGCTTCTTGGCTTGTCTCTTGTATTCATTAAATGGAGCATCTCTTGTCACTGTCCAGCAATAGTCTGCAAGCATTGATGGGCTCCATTTGCCCTGATAGCGTTTCTCCATTGTTGCAATGTCCTGGTGAAATCGCTCGCCGTGCTCGTCGCTCACTGCTCCGCAGTTCGGTGGAAAAAAATCTAGATGAGAGTGCAAA
Source organism: Chelonoidis abingdonii (assembly GCF_003597395.2). Classification (NCBI taxonomy): domain Eukaryota; kingdom Metazoa; phylum Chordata; order Testudines; family Testudinidae; genus Chelonoidis; species Chelonoidis abingdonii. Next base: position 167,043,063 of record NC_133771.1, read on the forward strand.
AAATGTATCTTTAGTGACATGTTGCAACCAAGGCTTTTGTATGCCTTGAGGAGGTTTTCCACCAACAACCTGTAGTTGTCTGCCTTGTTGTTTCCGAGAAAATTTATTGCCACTAACTGGAAGGCTTTCCATGCCGTCTTTTCCTTGCCACGCAGTGCATGGTCAAATGCATCATCTCGAAGAAGTTCACGAATCTGAGGACCAACAAAGACACCTTCCTTTATCTTAGCTTCACTTAACCTTGGAAATTTTCCACGGAGGTACTTGAAAGCTGCTTGTGTTTTGTCAATGGCCTTGACAAAGTTCTTCATCAGACCCAGCTTGATGTGTAAGGGTGGTAACAAAATCTTCCTTGATTCAACAAGTGGTGGATGCTGAACACTTTTCCTCCCAGGCTCCAATGACTGTCGGAGTGGCCAATCTTTCTTGATGTAGTGGGAATCTCTTGCACGACTATCCCATTCGCAGAGAAAACAGCAGTACTTTGTGTATCCAGTCTGCAGACCAAGCAAGAGAGCAACAACCTTCAGATCGCCACAAAGCTGCCACTGATGTTGGTCATAGTTTATGCACCTCAAAAGTTGTTTCATGTTGTCATAGGTTTCCTTCATATGGACTGCATGACCAACTGGAATTGATGGCAAAACATTGCCATTATGCAGCAAAACAGCTTTAAGACTCGTCTTCGATGAATCAATGAACAGTCTCCACTCATCTGGATCGTGAACGATGTTGAGGGCTGCCATCACACCATCGATGTTGTTGCAGGCTACAAGATCACCTTCCATGAAGAAGAATGGGACAAGATCCTTTTGACGGTCACGGAACATGGAAACCCTAACATCACCTGCCAGGAGATTCCACTGCTGTAGTCTGGAGCCCAACAGCTAGACTAGAGCCAATCAACAATTTTAAGCATCATTTTCGTTCTCAGTGACCCAGAATTAGTAAAGTTTGACTACATTTATTTCAGAAGCATTTTGGCTGTAGAGCAGTGTAATCATACTGGATAACCAGTTAATGTAGAATCTTTGTCAGCATCATGGTCATTTTAAATCAAGTCTGAAAAGATGAAGAAATAAGTCTTTATGTGATGTCACTAATAACTATTCCAGATGAATGGCTATGAAAATACATTCAAAGTGGGTTGGAAATTGGTCTCTATAGGAAATATTACATAATGGCAGCTCTATATTATTAAGGAAGTATCACACTGTGTAAATCCCATGGATTCAGTACAGAACTGGAATTCAAGAGACCTAAGCTAATTTCTTCTATTGATTCACTGTGCACCCTTGGGCAAGCCATTTGAGCTTTGTGACTCAGTCTCCCTATTTGTAGAAAAATTGGGATGATGTTTACTTGATTGTAAAGTAATTTGAAATATACAGATAAAACAAACCATGTAAGTGCTTAAATATTTGCTATAATTATGCTATTTTAATAAATCGTATTTCAAAATGTTTTAAAAAGAAACTGTTAAATGTATATACACAACGCTTACTGGTAAATGGAGTAACTACTGTATATACAGTGGTCCATACATGGTCTTGGAAATTAGGTCCTCTGTTAAGGGAACGCCAGCTTTGGACATCACATTTATCCACTACTCCTACTACTGGGCAATGCCCAGGGAATCTTCAGCCTCCACTAAAAACATGCAAAGCGGTATCAGTTTAACATCTTCTGTGAAGACCAGATGAAATGGTATTCTAAATAGATGCTATCTCTGCTTGAATGTTAGAAATCTCTTCATGTGGAAATTCGGAGACAATCTTCAGAAAGAGTTGTTTAGAAGCTGTTTGATTTGGCTCAGGTCAGATCATATTACAGACTGCCATCTTCCACAAGGTCGTATATAAGATTTGATGGAGCTCAGTATTTGTTTAAGCACCTCTCTTGGTGACCAGACTACTTGTGAACTATTTCAAGAGATGAGGATTCTGACAGATGAAGCTGATGCATTCTTTCCTTTAAAGCACCAGAAACTTTAGTTTTGTCAGTTTTTATGGAGTCTTCCAGCAATGCGGTTAAGCGCCTGTTTATCTTGAAGGATATTAGCCTCATTCAGGTAAATGGGACCAACTACCTCACAAGCCTAAGTGCTTTGCTGAATCAGAACTGGAGAGAGGTTAATGTAGTATAAGGGTCATAAAGCAAAATAAGAGTTTGGTTTGTTTCTATTCATTAGGTTTGATGAGCTATCTTGTGCTTTTATACAAACTAAAAAGCACTTGTCAGAAGAGACCCAACAAGAAGTTTTAATTTTGTTTCAATTAGCTCATTATACAGAGGGTACGTCTACACTGTGCGATTATTTCGAATTAGCTTAAACCGATATTACAAAACAGATCTAATAAAATCGGTTTAGCGCGTCCACAGTGGGATCACGAAATCGATTGTTTGCGTCCATGGTCCAAAGCTACCATCGATTCAGGACGCGGTGCCACTGTGGTAGCTGTTCCTCAGCTATCCATAGTTCCCACTTCGGTTTGAGAGACACAGTGCCTGATGGGGCAAAAACATTGCCCCGGGTGGTGCTGGGTACAGCCTCACCCCTCCCTTGTGAAGGCAGCAGACAACCTTTGCGCCTTTTTCCCGGAGTGCATTGAGCAAACGCCATAGCACAGCAATCATGGACCCTGAGATCACAAACAGTATCCTGACCGTTGTCAACACCTCGTGTACTCTCGTGCTGACTATACTGAACAATGAACTACAAAGGCAGGAGGAGAGGAGGAGGCAGCTATTGCCGAGCGGCGAGAACAGCGATGACGAGATGGAGGCAGAATTCTCCATAACCGCTGGCCCCAGCGTTTGGAGCTACTGCTAATAACGGGGCATCTTCTACCCATTGACGCCGAATTTGGGCACGGGAAACAAGCACAGACTGGTGGGACCGCATTGTTTTAACGGTGTGGGACGATTCGCAGTGCTGCGAAATTTCGCATGCGTAAGAGCACTTTCTTAGAACTTTGTGACATGCTTTCCCCTGCCCTGAAACGCCATAATACAACATGAGAGCAGCCCTCACAGTGGAGAAGCGAGTGGCAATAGCCCTCTGGAAGCTTGCAACGCCAGACAGCTACCGGTCAGTCGGAATCAATTTGAGTGGGCAAATCTACTGTGGGGCTGCAGTGATGGCAAGTAGCAAAAGCAATCGTTAAGCTGCTGCTACGGAAGGTTGTGACTCTGGGAAACGTGCAGGTGATAGTGGATGGCTTTGCTGCAAGGGGTTTTCCGAACTGTGGTGGGGCCATAGATGGAACCCATCTATCTTGGCCCAGAGTGCAGGCCCCCAGTACGTAAACCGCAAGGGGTACTTTTCAATGGTGCTGCAAGCACTGGTGGACCACAAGGGACGTTTTCACCACATCCACGTGGGATGGCCAGGAAGGGTTCATGACGCTCGCATCTTCAGGAGCACTAGTCTGTTTAAATGGCTGCAAGCAAGGAATTACTTCCCAGACCAGAAAATAACGTTGGGATGTGGAAATGCCTGTAGTTATCCTTGGTGACCCAGCCTACCCTTGATGCCATGGCTCATGAAGCCATACACTGGCAGCCTGGACAGTGGTCAGGAGCTGTTCAACTACAGGCTGAGCAAGTGCCGGATGGTGTAGAATGTGCATTTGGCCGTTTAAAGGGTCGCTGGCGATCATTACTTACTCGCTCAGACCTCAGCAACAATGTCCCGCTTGCTATTGTTGCTTGCTGTGTGCTCCACAATCTTTGTGAGACTAAGGGGGAGACATTATGGCTGGGTGGGCTGAGGCAATCACCTGGCCGCTGAGCACGAGCAGCAGAGACCAGGGCGATTAGAAGAGCACACCTGGAGGCGCTGCGCATCAGAGAAGCCTTGAAAACGAGTTTCAGCATGGCCCAGGGTACAGTGTGACTCTGTTGCTTCCCCTTGATGACCCTCCGACTTGATGGACTTATTCAGTGTAAGCACCACCTCCCCCTTTTGATTACAGGTTGCGAAGGAAATAAATTCAGTCTCGTTTAAAAATCATTTATTATTTATAAAAGTAATTATGCATCTGTTAAAAATCATGTGTTTTCCTTACTACTTTCCCTGTAAGCAACCCACCCTCCCTTTCGATGTATTCTTTATTACAAAGGAACTATAAAAAAAGGCAGAGAATTAGAGGTATCCCTGGCTGCTGTGCTTTGGAAGGAGGGGGAAGGGAAAGGCCATAAGCAATTGTAGCGTAATTACAGCCTTTTACTTGAACTCTCCAGGGGGTGGAGGAGTAGGCGGGTGCAGAAAGCCTTCCCCCACGCGTTTCTACAACATCTGAGTGAGGGAGATATGGGACGTGGCTGCAGGGAGGTTATACAGGGGCTGCAGGGCACTCTGCTACTGCGCTGCTCTTCCTGAAGATCCACCATGCGTTGGAGGATATCAGTTTGAGCACGCAGCAGATCCAGCGTTGCATCTCGCCAACGCTGGTCTTCCTGCCTAGCCCCTCAGATCGTTCACTGGCATCTTTCCTGTACTTTGCTACCACATCCTTCCAATCATTTGTTTATCCCTCTATTGCGTGTTACTTCAATAATTTCTGTGAACATTTCATCTCGCTCTTCTTCTTCCTCCGCCGTATCAGAGCACGCCCTCGTGATGGCTAGGAATGCAGAGAAATGTGCAGCTGCATGGGGGGGAGGCAAACCAGGGTGATAAGTATGTGGAAAGATACCTTTACAGAGCAATGCTAGTACTCTTTCACATAGAACACTATCCACCTTACAGAGCACATGTGATCTCTATACAAGGTCGCATTTGTATCGTTAAAATATTCAGTGTCTCTGTGACTGGGGTGGCACACACACAGACGCAGGTACGGCCCAAAATCGATTTAAGGAGCCGTTTAACTCGATATTAATGACGACGTCGTGTGAACGGGTACAGCGTTAAATCGGTATATCGGCCATTAAACCGATTTAAAGTCGCAGTGTAGACCTGGCCAGAGTCTAACTGAAAACGTCACTGAACTATTCTGTTCTTTATTCAAAGTTCATTGGGTTTCTAAAAGTACAGGAAGTTACATAGCAAGTAGAAGGTAAGAATAATGCATTACTGTATCCAATTCCATTGTATCAGACTCTAGTGCATACACAGATTGATATTAAAAGGCAATGAGTCAAATTCTTTTCAAGGTTTTGGTATCAGGCTTAAAAAATGAAAAATTGAAAATTATGATTAAGACTAAAAATAAGATTCAGTAATATCTTTCAGAATATTCAACAGTTAACGACTCACTTCACTGCTGTATATCACCAGAATTTAGTTTTATTCAGATTTACAAATGAAAGCTTCAAAGTGATGGATGGAAACTCTAGACAGATATTGAGGCTATGGGTACTGCAGGTCACACATACCCAGCTCTAGTTACTCTTAAAGAGTAACAGTAGCCTTATCTGAATATTTAATATAGTACACATATAAATGCAACCACTGGTCTGGCTGGCTGAATGGCCAGCATTTTGAAGGTTAACGTCCACCTAGAAATGATGCCAGTTGGATGACCACCAAAAGGAAGGTGGAATTGCCTTTAACTATTGTATACTTGACAATGGAAATCACTGAAAGAAGGTACTTCAATGATACAGTCAAGGCCAATAGTTTGGAGCATTGTCATATCTGGAAGCTACTGCACCATATAAAGGCAATGTTATATAACAACAGTTTTATGAGTGATCTCTCTATTAGTTGGAGAGTTGACACTGAACACTGCTTACCCAGCAGACCTCTCTGCCGTCTGGGTTGCAAAGCCTTCAGAAAGTACCCAATACCTAAAGATGTTAAAAGCGTAGGATTTGGTGTTCCTTAACTTCCATGTTCTTTTAAAACTTGGATTAAGTTCACCTGTTACTTTGGCTGCAACTGAAAGAATTTTCATGGCTTTAAAGTTTGTTAAAAAAATGCATAGGGCTTAAAAAAAACATTAGTTCAAGAAATACCATCTGGACTAATAATGCTTGCAGCTGAGAATGACAGAAGTGCAAATTCAAATATGAATCATGTAATGGAAATTTGGTAGAAGCAGCTATATAGCATAGATAATTTATGGATCTTTAAAAGAAGTTCGGAATGTAAGAACAGCCATGTTGGGCCAGACTAATGGTCCATCTAGCCCAGTATCCTTTCTTCTGAGTGGCTGAGGCCAGAATCTTCAGAGGGAAGGAACAGAACAGGACAAGTATCAAGTGACCCATCCCCTAGTCCCAGCTTCTGGCAGTCAGGATTTTAGAGACATCCAGAGCATTGGGTTGCATCCCTATCTTGACTAATAGCCATTGCTGGACCTATCCTACATGAATTTAATTCTTTTTTGAACTGAACCCAGTCATACTTTTGACCTTCATAACACTCCCTGACAACAAGTTTCAAGAGTTGACTGTGTGAAGAAGTACTTCCTTATGTTTATTTTAAACCTATTGCCTATTAATTTCATTGGGTGACCCC
>NC_133771.1:167052356-167053524 GCF_003597395.2 Chelonoidis abingdonii
GAGATTGCTGTGGACTGTGGGATAGCTGGAGTCTTCAGTACCCCCTCCCTCCATGAGCGTCCATTTGAGTCTCTGGCTTCCTGTTACGCTTGTCACGCAGCACTGTGTAGCCTGGAGATTTTTTTCAAACGCTTTGGCATTTCGTGTTCTGTAACGGAGCTTTGATAGAACAGATTTGTTTCTCCATACAGCGATCAGATCCAGTATCTCCCGTACTGTCCATGCTGGAGCTGTTTTTGGATTTGGGACTGCATCGCCACCCGTGCTGATCAGAGCTCCACACTGGGCAAACAGGAAATGAAAATCTAAATTTCGCAGGGCTTTTCCTGTTTACCTCGCCACAGCATCCGAGTTCAGATTGCTGTCCAGAGCGGTCACAGTGGTGCACTGTGGGATACCGCCCAGAGGCCAATACTGTCGATTTCCGTCCACACTAACCGTAATCCGATATGGTAATACCGATTTTAGCGCTACTCCTCTCGTTGAGAGGAGTACAGAAACTGATTTAAAGAGCCCTTTTATATCGATATAAAGAACCTTGTAGTGTGGACGGGTACAGCATTAAATCGGTTTAATGCTGCTAAAATCGTTTAAACCAGGCCTCTGTCTTTCAGAGGGAGGTAGGAGAGGGGATTGGGGAGGGGGAGAGAGAGAGAGAGAATGAGACTGGAGACTAAGATGACTCTTCGGCTACCTCTACACTACAGCACTTACAGCGGCACAGCTGCACCGATGCTGTAACGCATGTGGTGGAGAAGCTTTAAGCTGACGGAAGAGAGCTCTCCCATCAACTTAATAACTCCTGTCTCTGCAAGAGGTGGTAGTTATGTTGGCGAGAGAAGCTCTTCCACCAGCAGACTGCTATCTAGACCAACACTTAGGTCAGTATAATTTGTGTCACTCAGGGTGTGGATTATTCAACCCCCTGAGTGACGTAAATTATACTGAAGTAACCTGTAGCGTAGACAAGGTCTTAGGTTACAGCTTGGGGAACTAGGAGGATGGTGAACTTTTCAACAATGACAGAAAGTGGAAGGGTTTGGAAGGAGAGATAAGGAGTTCAGTTTTGGCAGTACACCTCTACCTCGATATAACACTGTCCTCGGGAGCCAAAAAATCTTACTGCATTATAGGTGAAACCACATTATATCAAACTTGCTTTGATCCA
>NC_133771.1:167053624-167094070 GCF_003597395.2 Chelonoidis abingdonii
ATCTCTTTCTTTAGTGGTAACAGTTAATTTAGAACCCATCATTTTGGATGTATAGTTGGGATTATGTTTTCCAACATTCATTACTTTGCACTTATCAACACTGAATTTCATCTACTATTTTGTTGCCCAGTCACCCAGTTTTGAGAGATTCCTTTACAACTCTTCTCAGGCAGCTTTGGACTTAACGATCTTGAGTGATATTGGATCGTCTGCAAACTTTGCTATCTCACTGTTTACCTCTTTTCCCAGATGATTTATGAATATATTGAACAGCACTAGTCCCAGGACAGATTCCTGGGGGATTCTGCTATTTACCCGGTACTGAAGTTAGGCTTACTGGCCTGTAATTGCCAGGATTGCCTCTGGAGCCTTTTAAAAAAATTGGCGTTACATTAGCTACCCTCCGGGATAGTTAGGAAACAATTAATTAGTTTATTTAACCATTTAAGAAAATGTATCTCTCAAATCTGTGTCTTGCACCAAAATATAACCCCCAAACTGGTTTATAATAGTTCACTCCTTTTAAATTTAGGGCAGGATACAGCTCAGACTGCATTTTAAAGTATCTAAAACATTCCAGAACAGGAGCTGCAGACATCCTCCAGACAAACAGCCTATTAAAACTGTTTTTTTTGTTTTTTTAAGAGAACAATAGTCCTGATAATAAGCATGATACTTGATGTGATGAAAATCTCTTTCCATACCAAAAGTTTGTCTGAAACAATTTAATCCTAAATGTTGCAAGTGACACATTCTTAAACTGAGCAATATTTAACAATCTTAGCCATCTATTAGTCTCCTTCCAGAAGAAACAGTATAATGGATTCAAGTCCCATCACATTACAGATTTTTTAGTACATAAGTGTGTACCTTGTTCTCAGTTCTATAAACTCAGATAAATCCTTCCAAGACTCCATTTACTATACCATTAATTCAATGCACAACCATTTTGAAGAGGCCTTTCTCCCCTTTCACTTCACCAAAATTATTTTTGCCATTGCTCCCCCCCCCTCCAAAGTTCACAAAAGTAACAGGTGGCGCCTAGTCTTTGATACTGTCTTTCATAGGAGAGCCTAATTCTCTATCAAGGCAGTATTTGTTCAGAAGAAACTTTTAAATGCTTTTTGATTGTTGATCTGTTTTTGGCTCTCAGATGGACATTCCTAAAATTCTCTAGCATCTAATTTTTGTGTGTTCACAATATGTGGGAGTTGGTTTCTCTCAATTTCCTGATCCTTGCTTTTTATTTTGGTTGTAAACCGCTAGTTCGTCCTTGAAAAGCTTTCATAATTTAGTTAAGGAAAACTACCACAAGATAACAAAAAGCAAAGGTCCGTCCTCTCCACATGTAGAACACTTTTCATTTACTTAGTTTATCTCTACTTTAAAATTTATCATCTGTGTAAGAAGAGACATCTTTTCAGTTTTTATTCAATAGCAATTGAATAAAAACTGAAAAGATGTCTCTTCAGTTTTTATTCAATAGCAATTGTTTATAAGAAATTCTTAGCAATTTTTAAAACACTAACTTTTAAACATGTTACAGTCTTTTTAACATGTTGAGTATACCAGTGTTAAACATTTATGAATGCTACAGCTACATTTTGGATGTTTGATGGTACTAAACTTATATATTTCCTATTTGTCTGGCATTTTTGCATTTTTTTCACTGTACAGCAACTAAGTGGACCATAATCATAATAATCTCACTTTTGACTACATTCATGCCTTTCTTTGCTGATAAATAGCTTTTCAGTAATCTAAATATTTGTGACAAAGTAATGGTTAGAGTACAACCATAATAAAGTATGTAGTTGTTGCTACCTACCCAAGCCATACGAAAGAAGAAGAAAGCATCAAATTTACAGAATAAAAAATTCTTCCTCTTCTCTTGCCACATTCAGTACCTATATTAAACTGTTTTTCCTCCTTCCCCTTCAACGGCTTGATATGCTAACAATCTGGCCTGTCTTAAACCTGGGACACCATGATTTCATTTCCTGCATTGCAGGCTAGGTCAGGAATTGCAATTCCTGTGACAGGGAGTTTCCAGATGTCACCAAGCCAGGATCGTAGATCATGCTCCAAATGGGCACCTAGTGAATTGATTTCATTCAGCTGGCACACTAAGTAACCCATCAACAGCTAGGAGGTGAAAGAGTGGGGATTGCGGAAAAGAGCCAAGGGTGGGGAAGACAATATTTTTAAGACCTTCATAAATATCTTATTAACCAGACGTTAACTTGTTTAGCACAAGCTATGAAAAACAGATTATTATTGGAACCGTCTGTGGTGCTTTGACAAGCCCTTTTTTCTGAAGAGAGGGAGGGAGAGATAGAGAGTGTGTGTGGAGGTGTGTGTGTAAGTAAAAAATAATTTAATACTTTTGTTTGCTCATACAAAAACTACCTGAAGAGGATTTACCAGTTTATTGCAGTTTGTTTTTAATACCATCACATTTGCGGTTTAACAAAAAACTAAATGCACAGGGAAGAAAAAAAGGAATTATAATAGGTCACTGCAAAAATCTGTGTTTTGAAAAAAGGCATATAGCTAGAGACAAGTGTGATCACTACAAAATGTTTCCTTTACATCTATTTATCTCAGTGTATTAGTAGAAATAGCTCAGCAAAATGTAAGAGCATGGAAAGCAGTAAAAACTCATTGCCTGCAATGGAAGTACCGTCCTTACACTTAATCTTATTCATAGTTTAGTGACTTTCTATTACCATATAAAGGGTACTTAAGTTTTCATAATCACTGATGCTCTTATCCAAAATAACCCTACTCCATGTACACTCAAAAATCAGAATCACTCTTTTTGGGTGCGTAAAAGGAGTTACTTATACTAAAAGAGTCAAAGAGATTTAGTAAATTGTATAATGGGGTTACCATATAAATATACCTGCAGAATGTCACCAAAAAGAACCCCCCTGCTACGGTACAATTACTGCTATAACAAACCACCACAATGCCCGTTTGAAAGATATGTTATGTAACAGGTTAAAAACCTGTATATTTTACAAATTCATTATACAGGAGTGTGTTGCACTAACAAACTCTCTGTACCTAAAAAAATTCTGTTTCTCTCTTGATTATACCATGCCCACTGATTTGTAATTATGATATAAACTGGTAAATTTTATGCTGAAATTTTTTTAGTACACATCCAAATTTCAAAACAAAATTATATTTGGAGATCCTTAAAAAATCCATTACTAATTATTTTAATTATTTTCTCTTAAAATGAGAAAAATGATGTGTATTAAATATGCAACCAAAGTGATAAATATGCATGTCAATACACTTCAAGCAGAGATATTATAGCCACTACATCAGTTTACTTGCTAATAAAAATAAAATGCATTATCCATAAGTAGTAGCAGATACTTTACTAAAGCCATTGTATGTGCAAAAACAGATTAAAAAGAACATTCATTACACTTTAGCAATATTTTTCTTATTACGCTAGACATCCTAATAATAATTTTTTGGAATACACTTTTCAATGTACTTCATCCCTGCATTAAAATTAAAAAACAGCTATTTAATCTCACATTAGTTAATTTAGACTCTGAAAAACAAGTGAGAAACTACATATAATAATGCTATAACAAAAGATCAAAACTATCTACTATAGTAACAATGGATATTTGTATTAGCCCTGTTCTGTTCCAGGCACTCAAATTTTTCTGAACAGCTGTAACCTTTTACAAGAAAGGAGTCGACTTGTTACAGTCAGCGTAACATTTTAGTGCAAATAAAGTGAATATACATCAAAGTCTTAAATCTACATTTGTAATAATTTCTAAAATATCAAATAGTTTAATCTCTAGCCTAAAATTTATTACAGAAAAAATGGTTGGATTTTAAATACATTTCCATGTAAAATACTTCCCATGCTTCCTAAACACAAATAAAACAGATTAGTAGTTATAGAAAGAAATGCTACCTTGAAGTTGACTAACAGTATCTCCAAGGTACGACAATCATCTTTTATGAAATCGTCTGGAAGCAGAGTGTGATTTGTGAACTGCTCAAACAGCAGCAACACAAGAGAAACAAACAAGCTGGTTAGAGCTGCTCTACAATACTGCAGAGACAAGCCTGAATGACAAGCATACGCAGATTGCCTTGAATTGGGCATGTTAGGGGCTGGAACTTTCAGTATTTGCTCTCCTATAGACAGCTGAGTTTCTCTCCCACTTAACCCTTGGGGGCAAGATCTTAATGGTTACAGCTGGTATGGTGAGGGCTTGATCTCAACACAAGGTCGGGAAGCCAGGATATGAAGGTGACATGTAATTTCTAGCTTTTTCCTGCCTCTACAGAGTATTCCACCAAATGCTGCTGTTAGTTATAACTTTCTTTGATCTTTTTGATTTAGGTTAGTAGATTAAAGCCTGTTGGATGGTGTTATTTGATGCTTAGACTTATTTTAAGTTGTAGAGATTCAGCTTTCTAGCACATCAGTTTTATCCCTTAAGTTTATATGATCAGTTATTAAATCTGTGTATATTTCTATGTATTTTGCAGACCAAACTCTCTCTTACCTTTACATTCTAAGGGGGAAAATATAAATGGATGCAACTTGCTCCAAAAACAAGTTATTTATTTATTTTTGACAGGAGAATAATTTATGGAAAATGGATACCAAAGATAGAACTGGTTACAATATGCTCCTTTCAGATTCACTCTGGTCCTTTCTTATCTCCTATACCACAACTCTCAAAAAGCCCAACAAATCTGACAAACCATGCAGAACAAGTGTGTTGTTTACAGATGACACAGGAAACTACTGTATCTCACCTTTCCTAAACAAGTAAAATCTAAAAATTCCAACACCTTAAAAAGCAAAAAGTAAAACTCTTCCAGAAAAACTGGTCGACTAATAATTGAAAAATGTTGTCTCTAAAACTAAAACAATTGTGGGTGGGGCAGATAGAGATTCTCATGCATATAAGCCATATCAGTGCTTCGCCTTGTGCTACTTTTTAAATTGTGAAATGTTTTTTTGGTTACATGACTATTAAAAAACAAGGATGCTCAACAAGCTAAGTTATCAGACTTGGTACTGCTATAGTTTTCAGAACTCTATAGGTCTTATTCATAAGTATTTTAGCAAAACAACAGCCAGAAGAGCTTTTATCTTTAGTCTTGGCTTCCCATTAGGCTACAACATAGCCAGCTAACATGACTTCATCATCATTAGACTCTTATCAGACCCCGTCTACACCTAAAACTTAGGTCAACCTAGCTACAATATTCAGTGCTGTGAAAAATTTCACACCCTGCGTCATGTAGTTTGGTTGACCTAACCTCAACTATTGAAGCACCTAGGTTGATGTAAGAATTCTTTTGTCAACCTAGCTACCCCCTCTGAAAGGTGGGTTACCTGCATCAACAGAAAAAAACCCTTTGCCATTGTAGCCTAGACATACCCTCATCATGCCTGCTTCCATTCCATCTTTGATGCTTAGGAAAAGATTTCCTCATCCAGCAGGCTGAACTGCCATCAGCTCTTAAAATGCCTTAACACATTTCTTCCTCAGTCTTTCAACAACAAACAAATAGGCACATTCTAATGATAGGTTATTAGACCACTCTGAGATCAGAACTTCTGATCATCTTTGTCACCCAGTGTTCAGTGTCAGAATTATGATCTGTCCAACCCAGACAAATCTCTTTTGGGGCATGAGCTGTGTCTTCTGTAATTTGGACCATGCTTTGAATGATGACAGTGCTCAATAACTTTGTTTATTTTTACTATTTTGTTTATTTCTTCAAACTTCTTTAAAGCACCTTTCCCAACAGTTCTAGGCACTTTTATTGATATTTAAAATATAAGAGAAGGCATACTACTTGCTAATGTAAAATAGTAAAGACAAATTGATATCTTCCCTCGTCTATTATGGATTAATGAGCTGTTGTCTCAGCACTACCAGCTAAAGCAGCACTGCAGTTCCAATTTTTCATTTTAGGAACACAAACAGAAAATTATTTTATTCAGTAGTGTTTCTTTTGGGGAAAGCTCCCCAAAACACTTAAAATATTGCCAGAGTACAAAGATTGCACATATAGATTGAAACACTTGTTAGAAGCTACAGCATACCTGATAACCATACCAAATTATCTTTTTAAAAGATTACATAAAAACCACACATCCATTCCTGATGTATGACATTTCAAAATGTACAATCTTAAAATGTTTAAGCCAAGTTGGATCTGAGTACTACTAACTATGACTTGGATGGGTCTTTTTTCACTGAATACACAAATCTCTGCTTGTGTCCTGGAGCTTCCACACCTTCTTAAGAAAAGCATGGAGTGTGCTGGGCTCCTATCTCACAGGGATTTAAGAGTTGTGAAGATAGCATGCTCTTTCAATGAGAGTAATAACCTTCACCCAAGCACCTGAGATACTGGATATGCTGGTCCAAAAATGAACTATCTGGGGGGCAAAATCCATTTTCTACTAAATGCTAGAAAACATACATGCCGTCCAAAATCCCAAAACTCACATTAATAACTAAATTAAGAATAAAAATCTAAGTTAATTTACTTAACTTTCTAAAAAAAGAGAGCCCAGTTGCTTAGACACATTCCCCTCAGCATCAACCTGGCTATAGGAGTGCTGGTTTCCATGCTACACCATTCAAGGCCAGATTGTGGCAGTAAAGAAGTGAACACTGGTTTAGCAAAGGAATTTTTTAGCCATAAACACAAACTCTTCAAAAACCAAAACACAAACAAAATACCCCACGCAGCATAAGAGAGTTACAGATCTTAGGAAACAATTAACTCCTGAAAGCAACACCTCCTTCTTACTATGACCTCCCCAACTGTATAAATCCTTGGTTTAGTCTAAGTCCTTAGACCAGGCAGCTCTTCTGCTGGTGGAAATGAAATGACCTCTTTTCATAGAGAAGCACTAAGCAGCATCTTTTAAAAACACAGTTTCACACCTTTCTTGCCCATGCACTTCTGCTGGGGAATTTCCAGGCCTCCCACAGCTGCCAGGTAGAGTTGCTCAAAATCAATTGCCCTGCGAGTAGAAAACCCATTGTTCCACCAGACTGGAGCCACGCAGTGTTGATGGCCTTTAGCTGCTCTATCCTAGCTTCCCGGACACAGTCTCTCCACTGGGACAAGGACTACACTACAGTTTAAGTCGACAAGTTATGTCGCTCAGTGGTGTGAATTAGCCAACCCTCTGAGCGACAAAACTTATGCTGACTTAAGCGCAGATGTGGACAGTGCTATTTTGACAGAAAAACGTCTCCCACCAACATAGCTACCACCGCTCGCAGGGGCTGGAGTAACTAAGCCAACGGGAGAGCTCTGTAAGCCGTTGGCTTAGAGAGGCTCCATTAGAGACCGTGCAGCTGCACTGCAGTAAAGTCTCTAATGTAGCCATAGTTTAGGTGTCAAGTCCCAACTACAAAATGGATGCTCTAACTCACACTAATGATTACATTCAAAATTTGAGTTGATAGGGAAAATCCCCCCCCCCCCATTGTCTTAGGCCCTAGGCCTTTGAGCAAAAATAATTTAGAGCCTTAGATTAGCTTGTTTTTCTGTACAAAGGGCATGCCAAGGCAGAAAGATGTAGTCAGGGCCCCAAAAAGAGGAACTAGAATTGGATAAAGGGGAACCAGGAGATCTGTTAAGTTACAATAGCTGAGCCTGCTGTCTGGACTACAGAAAAAGTGCTGGAACGGTCAAACCGCAGACTTGACTGGCAAAGACAATAACAGGAAAATAGGAAAATGTGTAAGAGTTGCTTGCTAAATAGCAATATGTATGCCATAGGGTAAATATTAGTCATGTTTTGCAGCATTAGCAATTTGTATTCCAAATAAGGCTGTATCTATGTGTGACGTTCTGCGGTTTTAACCTTTATAAGCTCAGTAACATTTGTAACAGGCATAGCAGCTTAACCCTTGCTAGGGTGAACCTGTCTCTCCCTGCATATATGCTTGTAATCAATAAAGGTGCCTCAGGTTATCTGATTCAAATTCAATAGAGTGGTGGTCTTTTCCCCAACAGAGTTAAACATAACATTCACAAAAGACAATGGAACGCATAATTTGACCCAGATACATTTCCCAAATCGCCACAAGCAGAATGTAAGAAAGCTAATCTCAGTCACAGAAAGTTAATTCACCAGATATTTTTGCAAAAGCTGCCTAACTTATATATCTCTGTTTGTGGTCATTAAAGATCACATACACCGCTACCCCGAAATAATGCTGTCCTCAGGAGCCAAAAAATCTTACTGCGTTATAGGGGAAACTGCCTTATAGAATCATAGACTTTAAGGTCAGAAGGGACCATTATGATCATCTAGTCTGACCTCCTGCACAATGCAGGCCACAGAATCTCACCCACCTACTCCTGTATCAAATCTGTGTCTGAGCCATTGAAGTCCTAGAATCATGGTTTAAAGACTTAAAGGTGCAGAGAATCTTTCAGCAAGTGATCCGTGCCCCACACTACAGAGGAAGGCGAAAAACCCCCAGGGCTTCTGCCAATCTGCCCTGGAGGAAGATTCCTTCCTGATCCCAAATATGGCGATCAGCTTAACCCAGAGCATGAGGACAAGACTCACCAGCCAGACACCCAAGAAAGAATTCTCTGTAGTAACTCAGACCCCACCCCATCTGACATCCCATCACAAGACGCTGGTATATTGAACTTGCTTTGATCCGCTGGATTGTGCAGCCCTGCCCTGCACCCCCCTGGAGCACTGCTTTACCACGTTATATTAAAATATACGTTATATTGGGTTGCATTATATCGGGGTAGAGGTGTACCACTTTTATAAAGTCAAAAAGTTAGCCACAATGTTCTGGCTAACAACATAATGCCAACTGCATAAAACCAGTTCTTCAGATATTTACAGTTTCATCTGGATACAGTGTTCTTCTACACTTCCTGTCTTAAACTGTTGTAAATGTTGCTGTACATTTCCATGCAGATGCTGTATTTCACCTCTGGGATGGGTCAAGTAATTCACTTCCATACATATTTGTTAACTATCTCCCGGAGTGAAGAGAGGCTTAATATTTGTAAAGCACTTCGATATCTTAGAGGAAAAGCACTACAAAAATCCAGAGTATGACAATCTATTAAAATGTTCCAACACTACATGCACTGTTCAAACCAATGTTACTATGTCTTGGCTCATGTACAAGCGATAGCCAGATTGTTTCCTAGGATGATATTAAAATGAAAGTATAACACATATTTATGGATTATTATTAATAAGCTTTCTATATACATTAGTTTTAAACATTATATCATAAATTTGAATTAAAAATTTTCCAAGTCAGTAACTGCCTGAGTATTACTCAGCAGCATCAGTGGTTGCCCAAAGGCGCAGGGCAAGGGGCCTCACCAAGCCCCCTCCCAACAGAAAGAAGACCGCACTTTTGCAACCCAGGAAGCACAAGTACATCAGCAGCTCCAGCCAGTACTGCCAACTCCAAGCATTTTTTAAAACATCATGGGATCATCTTAAAAATAATTTTTTTTTTCAAAACCTGGGGGTTCATTTATTTGCTTTCTGATACTGAAGCCTTTAGAATACACTCAAGTCAAGTTTTCAAGTTTTTCTTCTATGAATGAGGGCTAGAAACTTACTTTAAAAAAAAAGTAAAGCAGACTTTCATCAAATCACATGCTTCCAGCACCTGGAGCTTCAAGAAGAGTACCAACTTCTGCAAGAATTGCAATAATAAAATTGAGAGAGTTGGCAACACTAAGAATCTAAGCTATTATTTGGGATTGGTGGACTGGCTGTTGGGAGGGATAAAGTATGGCAACAGGCCCCTCTCTGCAGGAGTGAAAGTAAAGTGGTACGGGCCAGTACAGCACACTGGTAAAAAGTGGCCGCCAGTACTGGTCTGTACCCAGCTGACTTTAAAACGCTGCCATGGCAGTGCTTTAAGGACCCTGCTTAAACTGCTGCTGCAGCAGTGCTTTATGTCACTGCCCCTTTAGGCCCCCCCCCCCGACACCAATGGGGGGAGGGCAAAAGGAGCAGTTGCCCCGGGCCCTTTAAATCACCACTGGAGCCCTGGGTGGTGCAGGCCAGGCAGCATGGAAGGGCTGGCTGAGGGACGCTGATCCCTAGCCCAGCCCCTCCCGCCTGAGGCCCTGCCTCTTCCAGGGCCAGAGCTGGCCCCCATACCGGTAAGTCTTTGGCTTTACTTTCACCCCCCTGCCTCTCTGGCATCTTCACACCATTCGAAAAATTAGACTATATGCTTTACAAGTGATCAGTTACTCTGTCCTCTTACGCTTGCAGGGACCAATCCCCTGAACTGCGCAGAGAGAATCGCCTAGCAGACTAATACCTAAGTGAGTCAGGCATTGTGGGGGATCTCCTTTCCCCCCAGGAAATAATAAATTGCTAGGTCCAAGGGAAGTTGTGAATAGCCTCAGTGGATGGGAGGCAGGGAAAATGTACAATAGGCAGAAAGCCTAATGTCTCTTTTTCTGGTATACTGGAAGATGGGGTAAAAGTTTTAATGCAAACAGCAACTCACAGTTGGACAGGGAACTTTTAAAGTGAAAAATTAAAAACTGAAAATATTGCAAATTATCATCAAGTTCAACACATTGTCAGCCTACATAAACCACACTATGTAATTTTGGTAACCTCATCTTTCTGTTCTATTTGTTACTCACTCTGGTTGCATCTTCTACTAGTTTGACCGAAAAAAATCTATAGGACAGAGATAATGTGTACCTGTGCTTGTAAAGTGCCTACCACAATGACGTACCAACCTGACCAGAGCCTTACCTAGAGACTTGAGTAATAAATTACTAATCCACTATAACAACCTATTAAGTACTGTTTTTTGGTCACATGAAACTGAAAAATCTCTTGGAAGGTACAAAGAATCTACAAAATTTAACTTATCAGTCTTATTTTGGCAGTGTTTCAACACATGTAAGATAAACATACTGCAGCTAAATAGCTCCATTGCTAAGCATCTCATTATGATCAGTCAAGTGCCAGTGTGCTCAGGGCTGTACAAAACACAAATAAAGACTGTCCCAAAATAACTTAATATTTTATTATCAATTAAGTGAGGTTAAAAGAATTAGAATGAGAACAATTCAGATACAGAATTCTTTGTTAGTCTAGTTGCTTTGTAGAGCAATGAAATCTCCAGCAAAATATGAAACCTACATCAACCAACTGTTGAACTGGGGATTAAAATGTATACTTGTTAAGTATGGTGGAGTGGTCTTAAACTGAGATAAAGAAAATAATGAAATATTCATGGAAACTGCAGTTCATATACTCCAAAAATTATGGCACTGAGTATAGTTCCAGAAACTTGTTTCAAATACTTAAGTAAAACCCCTATATCTCTGTGATGTTCTTGAAAGGCAAAGAATAAGGTTATAATCGGGTTTCAAATCTTGAGAAATTTAGGAGCAAGAGAGCTGGAAATGTGAATTTGAGTTTTAAAAACAAAACAAAACAAACAAAAACTATGGAAAATGTTGCACCATAAGGAAGTTTAAAATTGTAATAGTTGCTATAAAATGTTTGTTTCTATTTCTTCAGTGTGGACTCTATTTGATAGCAATTTAATACTGCTAATGTAGCATTAACTTGTAACAAATTTGATCTAAAAATTTTAAAATTATTTTCAATTATTTTTCTAAGAGAACTCATCTGTGTATAACACATACAAAAGCACAAATGTAGTAGCTACAGGAAGGAGGTGGTTGACAAACAGATGCTGTTTGATGTTCCTTTCCTTCACTAACATGTTGAAAAACCCTCAGAAGTCTGGAGAGAAAGCTATCATGATTTTTAATAATTTATGGTGAGATTTTCAAAGCTCTTTGTATTTGCCTAACTGCGCTCCCATTGGCTTGAATGAAAGCAGAGTAAGGTCAAAAGCTAAACACTTCTGAAAGTCCCAACCGCTGGGCCACCTGAATAACTGCTATAATTTATTAATATCTCTTAGCCCTGGTCTGCACTACAGGGTTAGGTCAAATTTAGCTGCATTAGGTCGTTTTTAAAATGAATGCGTCTACACAACCAACCCTGTTCCATCAACCTAAAGGGCTCTTAAAATCAACTTCTGTACTCCTCCCTTTGCTGGATCAAATTTGGGGTAGCGCAGATGCAATTCGATGACACTAGCCTCTGAGAGCTATCCCAGAGTGCTCCAATGTGACTACTCTGGCCAGCACTTTGAACTCCGATGCACTAGCCAGGTACACAGGAAAAGCCCCAGGAAATTTTGAACTTCATTTCCTGTTTGGTCAGTGTGACGAGCTCAGCAGCACAGGAGACCACGCTGTCCCCCTAGAATCAAAAACCAGCTCCAGCATGGACTGAAAGGGAGACACTGGATCTGACTGCTGTATGGGGAGAAGAAATTGTACAGGCTGAACTCCGATCAAAGAGAAGAAATGCTAATATATATGCCAAAAATTGCACAGGGCATGGTGAATAGAGGCTACAACAGGGACACACAGCAGTGCCACATGAAAGTTAAGGAGCTCAGGCAAGCCTACCAAAAGACAAAGGAGGCAAATGGTCGCTCCGGATCAGAACCCCATACATGCCACTTCTATGATCAGCTGCATGGCATTCTAAAGGAGAACTCTACCACTACCCCACCACTGTCCGTGGACACCTGCTGGGGGAGTTTCATGCAACAGGGAGGAGGATTTTGTGAACAAGGAGGAGAAGAATGCACAGCAGGCAAGTGGTGAATCCATTCTCCCTGGTAGCCAGGACCTTTTCATCACCCTGGAGCCAGTACCCTCCCAAGGAAGGATCCCCAACCCAGAAGCTGGAGAAGGCACCTCTGGTGAGTGCACATTTGTAACTACAGTACAGGGTTTAAAAGCAATTGAGTTTAATGTCTGATCTGCCCTGAAGAATTGGGATGCATTCGTGGCCAGTATAGCTACTGGAAAAGTCTGTTAACGTGTCTGGGGATGGAGCGGGAATCCTCCAGGGACATCTCCATGAAGCTCTCCTGGAGGTATCTGAAAGCCTTTGCAAAAGGTTTATGGGGAGGGCTACCTTATTTTATCCTCCACGGTAGGACACTTTACCATGCCAAACCAATAGCAAGTAGTCTGGAGTCATTGCAGCACAAAACATGGCAGTGAATGATCCTGGGCGTTGGTCGCATTCAAGCAACATTCAGTTTATATCTTTCTGTGTTAGCCTCAGGAGTGATATCGTACATGGTCACCTGGTTGAAATAGGGGAATATTAGTAAGGGAACAGTAAAAGGACCCCGTTCATGCTGGGCTGTTTGGCTTGGCTAAAAGGGATCATCCAGGAGAATAGCCACATGAAGGGCTCATCTCAGAGAATAGCCACATGGTGAGGTGGGGGGAAGGTGTGTGCTGCACATCCACCTGAAAACCACAGCCCATAAACAGATAGCTAAGGGTTAATGTCTCTTTCACTTGTAAAGGGTTAACAAACAGTGACCTGCAACACCTGACCAGAGGACCAATCAGAGGACAAGATACTTTCAAATCTGGGTGGAGGGAAGCTTGGATGTGTCTTTTGTTCTGTCTGCTGTTCTCTCTGGTTTCTGAGAGTGACCACAGCTCATGGTTGCATTTGGCAGCATTCCCTGACCCCGGGAGGGGGGCGCCAGGCTGAAACCGGGCTGCAGCGGCGGCTTTGACCCCCGGGGAAAAGTGAACCCCAGGGAAGGTTTTGGGGAGACCAGAGTTTATCAGGCACTCAAAGTCCTGATTGGTGGCAGCATATCAGATCTAAGCTGGTAATTAAGCTTAGAGGAATTCATGCTAGTACCTCATTTTTTGGACTCTAAGGTTCAGATTGGGGAAAGATACTATGACACCCTACTTTTAAATGGCAAACCCAATCGCATTGCTTGCTATGGGAAATGAGGGTGCTGCAGTTTGAAACCATTCCCACACGTTACGAAGGCATAAGAAGCAAACCCCGCGTACCCTTTGGCTTACCATGGCCACTTGGAAACCGAATTCTGTTGCCCAGCCGTACATGATGTGTCACCAATATGGCAGGCGCTCAATATAAAAGGCAAAATGTGACCTTGTACCTAAAGTACATGTGCTGTCTGCTGTGAATTGCTTGATTCACTGTGAAAGAGTCTCCCTTTTCTTCTCAGAAATATATCATCTTAAATTTTACTCTCCCCTTTTATTCCCCCATAGGTGCAAATGTTTCTATGATCCCCCTATCATCTCTGCCCCGAGGTTATCGCAGATTAGAAGGCGAAAAAAAACCACACTCATGATGACATGTTTTCTGAGCTCATGCAGTCCTCCCGCACTGATAGGGTACAGCTTAATAAATGGAGCCATTCAGTGGCAGAGGCCAGGAAAGCATTAAGTGAGCACAATGAGCAAAGGCAGGAGGCGATGCTGAGGCTAATGGGGGAGCAAACGGACATGATGAGGTGTCTGATGGAGCTGCAGGAAAGTCAACAAGTGCACAGACCCACCCTGCATCCATTGTATGACCACCTGCCCTCCTCCCCAAGTTCCGTATCTTCTTCACCCAGATGCCCAAGAACGCGAGGGGGAAGGCTCCGGGCACCCAGCCACTCCACTCCAAAGGATGGCCCAAGTAACAGAAGGCTGTCATTCAAACAATTTTGATTTGTACTGTGGCTACAATAAGCAATGTGGCCTTGTCCTTCCCTCCTCCCCCATCCCACCTCACCCGGGCTACCTGGTCAGTTATCTATTTTTTTTTTTTAATTCATAAAGAAAGAATGCATGGTTTCAAAACAATAGTTACTTTATTTCCTTTGCCAGCTGTGATCAAAGGGGGGAGGGTGGTTGGCTTACAAGGAATTAAAATCAACGAGGGGGGGAGGTTTACATCAAGGAGAAACACACACAACTGTCACACCATAGCCTGGCCAGACATGAAACTGGTTTTCAAAGCCTCTCTGATGTGCAGCGCGCCTAGCTGTGCTCTTCTAATTGCCCCAGTGTCTGGCTGCTCAAAATTGGCCACCAGGCAATTTGCCTTAACCTCCCACTCTACCATAAATGTCTCCCCCTTACTGTCACAGATATTACAGAGCACACAGCAAGCAGCAATAACAATGGGAATGTTGGTTACACTAAGGTCTAACCCCGTCAGCAAACAGCGCCAGCAAGCTTTTAAGCGTCCCAAGGCACATTCTACCACCATTCTGCACTTGCTCAGCCTATAGTTGAACTGCTCCTTACTACTGTCCAGGCTGCCTGTGTATGGCTTCATGAGCCATGGGAGCAAGGGGTAGGCTGGGTCCCCAAGGATAACTATTGGCATTTCAACATCCCCAACAGTAATTTTCTGGTCTGGGAAGTACGTCCCTTCTTGCAGCTGCTCAAACAGCCCGGAGTTCCTAAAACCTTTCCTGGCCATCCCATGTTGATGAAAGGTCCCTTGTGATCCACCAGTGCTTGGAGCACCATTGAGAAGTATCCCTTGCAGTTTACGTACTGGTTGGCAAGGTGGTCAGGTATCAAAATAGGGATATGCGTTCCGTTTATCGCACCAACACAGTTAGGGAACCTCACTGCACCAATGCATCCAGTATCACCTGCATATTTCCTAGAATCACTACCTTTGATAACAGCACATCAGTGATTGCTCTGGCTTCTTGGATCACAGCAGTCCCCATAGTAGCTTTGCCCACTCCAAACTGATTCCTGACTGACCGGTAGCAGTCAGGCACTGCAAGCTTCCACAGGGCTATCGCCACTCGCTTCTCAACTGTCAGGGCAGCTCTCATCTTGGTATTCCTGCACTTCAGGGCGTGGGAAAGCAAGTCACAAAGTTCAAGGAAAGTGCCATTACGTATGCAAAAGTTTCACAGCCACTGTGAATCATCCCATACCTACAACACTATGCAGTCCCACCAGTCTGTGCTTGTTAGCCGGGCCCAGAATTGGCGTTCCACAGTATCAACCAGCCCCACTGCCACCATGATGTCTCAACTGTCACAGCCCGTGCTTTCAGGAATGTCTGTGTCCATGTCCTCACCACAATTGTCCTTGTGCTGGCATCTCTTAGCCAGGTTCTGCACATACTGCAGGACAATGTGTGAGGTGTTTACAATGCTCACAATAGCAGCGGTGAGCTGAGTGGGCTCCACGCTTGCTGTGCTATGGCGTCTGCATGGGTAACCCAGGAAAAAAGGCATGAAACAACTGTCTGACATTGCTTTCATGGAAGGAGAGGAGACTCACGACATGTACCCAAAACCACCCACGACAATATTTTTGCCCCATCAGGCATTGGGAGCATAACCCAGGATTCCAATGGGCAGCGGAGTCTGAAGGAACTGTGGGATAGCTATTCACAGTGCACTGCTCCATGAGTCGATGCTAGCCACGGTACTGAGGACGCACTCTGCTGACTTAATGCGCTTAATGAGGGAGTACACAATCGACTGTATAAAATCTATTTCTAAAGATTGACTTCTATAAAATCAACCTAATTGCGTAGTGTAGACATACCCTTAGTCACTTACCAAACAACCTATGACCCTATTTTTCACCTTCGCCATATTACTTCCACATCTACCACCTACACCACACACACTTTCTCTCTCCACTTTCAACGTCAAACTCAGAGCAAGTACAGTAGTTAGAAATGGATGTCTAAGCTTTCAGACCATTGAAGCAGATAGCTAGTATGAATGGTATACACTTTTAGTTGATAGCTATACTTAAACGTGCTACATTTGAAATGGTTACCACTCTTTCGCTGGTAACCAAGGGTAGGTCAGAAGGTAGTGAAGAAGTTCAGGGAGATAGCAACAGGGTCTGGGAACTGGAGCAGATACTGTTTGTAAGTTATGAGGGTTCCTGAGCTGGAACCTGGAGTACAGTGGGAGCCTGGGTTCCCCTACCAGCCACTGGGGAAGGGTACAATCTGGGCAATAGAAAGAAAGAAAGACTTCCTGAGATAGATAGTTTTGAGGGACTTTGATACCTCAGAATGGAAAAACTATAATGACCTAGTGAAACCAGACATAGGGGGAGCACCCTGAGTTACGGAGAGGAATCAATCGAGTCCAAATAGAGAGAAGGAGAGACGTAGTGTGAGGAACTAAAGGAAGGGGCATCAGACTGGTCAAAAGCTAATCCCCAGCCACATGGAGGCGTCACAGCAGTGAGTAGTAAACCCAATGACAGGGTCACTTCTAGGATACTGGTCACAGGTGAGGCATTGACCAGACCGTGTGACTGATACCTTTCCAACATGGCAGCAGCTCCTGCCTACATCATCTTCGCTGACTGCCTCCTCACCCTTCTCTATGCCTAGCACGCCTATGGGAGAAGCATTACAGATACCCTTTGACACGGCAATGTCTTCTGAAGGAAGAAAGCTACTCACAAAAAGGGGGCTGAAGGACTTTGCTGGTACTGGATGCTAAGAGGAAAGCTAAGGGTCTTTGTGGGAGCTCTGCACACTTCTATAGCCCTTCAGGTTTACTCTGCAGCCAGAGAGGAGTTCAGGTGCTTTGGGAATGCTGTGGGAAGGAGAAAGGGTGCATGAGGTAATATTTTTTACTGGACCAACTTCTGTTGGTGAGAGAGACAAGCTTCTGAGCTTACACAAAGTCTTCTTTGGGGGAAGGAGGGGGCCAATGGGCTTTACAGGACACTGCAGAAATGCTGTCAGGATATTACAAGAGGCTGAAGGACTGGGGAGAAATAAGAGAGTGGTGGATTAGAGAGAAGAGATTTATAGATAAGAGGAAAAAGGTTAATCAAAGGTTAAATGGCCAAGATAGACTTGTTCCATATGAGATAGACAATAGTGTGCAAGTATTTTAAATGTCTTTACTTTTTTTTTTTTTTTTAAATAATTCCTCTCTCTCTACTAGAGTTTACTCATGGTATTTTTCTTGGGTAGAATATGCTTATTGCAACTTTGATGCCAATATAAAATACAGAGTCAGCAATGAAGCTAATCTTATTTATAATAAAAGGGACAGGGGACAAAGGAAAATGCAAAATTTGGCTGTGAACAGTGTTCCCTCTAAGTTTTTCCCATGTACGGAATAAATTTTGTTACATGCATCAATATGAAAGTGATGTGTGACACATCACCTCCATATCATCACTTTCATATTGGTGCACGTAACAAAATTCATGTGGCAGGGGTGGGGCCGAGGGGTTTGGAGTGTGGGACGGGGCTCAGGGCTGGAGCAGGGGGTGAGGGCTCTGGCTGGGGTTGTGGGCTTTGGAGTGGGGCCAGGGATGAGGGGCTCAGGGCTGGAGCCAGGAGTAAGGGCTCCGGCTGGGAGTGCGGGTTCCAGGCTGGGGCCAGAAATTAAGGGTTTAGAGTACGGGAGGCAGCTCCAGGCTGGGGCAGGGGGTTGAGGTTAAAGGGGGGGTGGTGAGAGCTCCGGCTAGGGATGCGGACTCTGTGATGGGGCTGGGGATGAGGGCTTTGGGGTACAGGCTGCCCTGGGTCTACGGCAGGGAGAGAACTCCCCCCAGCTCTCTCTCCCCGCAGCAGCACCTGGGCTAGGGGGGAGAGGTGCTCTCACTGCCATGGCAGCTCCAGGGCACCTCTCCCACGGCAGGGCTGGGCTGGGGGAGGGGCGCCTCTCCCGCGGCAGGTCCGGGGCAACCGTGCAGTTTAGAGAGAACTTAGGCTATGATTCCAATCAAGATCCATGTATGTTAGTTATCTGTTAAATGGCAAAGGTGCCAGATTCAAAAGCAAAGGCATTCCATTTCTGTTGGGTGGGGAATGATGGATTGTTCATTTTCACTGACATGTTATATGCCACTAAGTACTCTTGGCTGCTTATCCAATTCCTTTGAGTCAAGAACAGAGCAGAAACTGAGGCTCTCTGAAAAAAATAAAACAGAAGAGGGTAATGGTACCAGGGACATTAGATACAACAAGAAGCAGGTAAACCATCTTACGGATCTTTTCATTTCAATTGTTTGTGGTATAAAATAGATAGATTAATCAGATCCAAGCCCTTTATTTCAAAAGTCACAAGTCATTGCAGTCATAAACATGGTTTCAAAGGATCCACAAAGGCTGTTGCTAAGGTCACTCTACTCCTGTACAATCACCTGAGATGAAATCCTAGCCCCACTGAAATTAATGGGTGGGTTTTGCCATGAACTTCAATGGGATCAGGATTTCACTCCTGGTCTTAGGCAGGAAAGTCCAAGGTTTTGGTGGATTCAGGCTCCATTTAGGCTTTATCCATTGCATATACTATGTAGTAGACTGAAACTTTTAGCACAGCATGGTGTTAAACTGCATAAATAAGCAAACAACATACTAAAACATGAAGTGGAATGGTTTGGTGCTTTATCCAGGACGTGATTAGATGAGGCCACAATACATGGACGGGACTGAAAGAAAAGGCTAAAGTGGTGGGAATGGTAGGTCCTTTAGTCACCAATCCTGCAAACACTTATACACATGTAGTTTTACTCAGGTGAATAGTTACACGTTTTCCAGTATGTAAGCCTTAGAAGTTAAACTATAGATAAAGTTTTGACTTGCTTCAACTGCTTAATATTTACTATGTTTTATGTGAATTTAATTTTCCTCATCTCAGGGATGCAACAATCCAGAGGGCAAGGATCCCTTTAGTCCGTGCCTCACTAAGGAAGACCCAACCATCTCTCATCATTTAAGCTACCACTTATGTGGCAGCTGTACAAAGGGACTATTCAAAGCCTGATGAAGACTGTATCATCCCATGGCAAGGGGGTAAGAATAATTACAAGTAAAGCATGTTCCTTTGTACTATCTAGACTTTTAGAAGCTGGGGGAAAATTTAATTAAATACAAATTGTGAAAACTATTTTCTTGTATATTAGAGAAAACACTGATGGAGCAGTAACCACTTATGTTTTCCCCTTTTTTATATAAAAAAAAATAAAAGTACAAACTGAGCAACTCAAGCTACCTTATCCTAAGGGATTGGAATGGGAGAAGGAAAACAAAACTACAAAGGTACTGAAGAATGTACATATGTACTTCTCTGTAAATAAATGTGTGTTTTTGTCATATTTGTGGATTAGGGGAAAGAGCTAAGAGGTATGGTGGGAGAGAAGGGAATGGATGGAAAGGCCAAGATATTTAAAACGGTTGCTGCTTTATACTGGCATTCATCTAAATATCCTCTCTTTTCAGCAAAGTTTATACAGACACAGGTCTAATATACAGATACATATGCAAATCACTTGCAACATAGGGAATCATCATATCCCTAGGAATTAAGTACTGAGCCTTTCAGCTTTAGGCTGCCAGTTTGAAATCTCCCGTTTAGTGATGGGCCAAAAATTACTGCTATCTGATAGATCCTCAGTAGATATGATGTAAATTGGTTGTCCCAATCCAGTTCCCACTCAACAGGGCTTGATCACAAAATTTTCCACAACAGGCACCCTAAAGAAACTGAGCTTGAGAAGAATGAATGGAGTGTAGAGAATGCCCTACCAGATAAGGCCCAAGAAGCAGTCCTTCCAGCTCCAGGCAGAAAAGCATTATGGAGACGGGAGTAGGAAGGGAAAACATTACAGGTCGATACCGCCCATGCTGTAACTTCGTCGATGGATAAACAGATGCTTTCAGGCTCTTAATCTATGATGATAATTTTGGAAGCAGGAAATCCACCAAACACTAAGACTATTAAACAGAACTAGACACCTTTGATGATTTGTTTGTTTAAACACAGTGAAAAGGAAATATTTGAAGTTGCATCATCTTAAGTGATACTGAAGGCTAAGTAGTGCAGACTGAAGGTGTCTAGTTCAAAGAGTGTTGTAACAAAATAAGAATTGAACTTCTTAGGGCTGTGCCCAGTACAAGTGGTTTCAATGCTGACTGGAGTAGACACTCAAATCACTATGGGCATGGCTACACTTGCACATGTAGAGTGCTTTGAATTAAACCAGCCTTCATAGAGCACAGTAGGGAAAGTGCTGCAATCTGTCCCACTCTGACAGCTGCAAGTGCACTGGAGTGGCCACATTAGCAGCTCTTGCAACGACCATAGAGAGCAGTTCATTGTGGTAGCTATCCCAGCATCCAAGTGGCTGCAACGTGCTTTTCAAATGAGGGGAGTGAGGTGGAGTGTGACAGGGAGTGTGTTGTGTGTATGCAGGGGGAAAGAGAGTGGGTTTTTGGGGGGCTGACAGCATGTCAGCATGCTGTCTTGTAAGTTCAGACAGCAGCAAACCCCCTTTCCCTCTCCCCACCCCACCTCTCTCTCTCTCTCACATACAGCATTCCACAGTAATGGTTGCTTTGTCTCGGAGCAGATAACCATGCCAGCTGTCAGAAACTGAGCTTTCAAAGGGTGTATCGGTATGCCTGCTGTGATTCCAAAACAATGACAAGAGTGGCCACTTGACTTAAGGAGATTATGGGAAGTTTCCGGAGGCTGATCAGAGTGCAGTAATGCAACACCTCGTTCACACTGATGCCTGAGCGTTTCAGCCAATGCGCACCAAGTGTTAATCTTCTCGCTGAGGTGGAATACCAGGAGCGCTTTAGCCTGGAGTCAGAATGCTCTACATGCTTTGCCAGTGTGGATGGGTAGTGAGTTAGGGTGCTCGGGGCTGCTTTAATGCACTCTAACTCGCAAGTGTAGCCAAGCCCTTAGGTTCTGCAAACAAATACAGTAGGACAGAAATAGTGGTTATTTATTTATTAAATATTTTAAGCCATTCCAAGTATGACAATCATGTTTTCCTAATCTTTATATAAAATGGTAACAAGCCATTCTCTCCAGCAGGGATTCTCGGACTTGGGTATTTGAAAAGAACTTGGCTGTACCATACATCCCAGCTGTGCCTATAGCTGCATCTTACTACATAGGTATTGGCAAGGGAGACACCATGATCATGAAAGTGGTTCTCCCAGGGTGAGGCTCATCCATTCCACTGCAGGTGTGCTGACCCCTGTGACTTCCCCAAATGCGGGAAACTCGATTGCATAATTTGTGGTAGTGGGGGATTGCATTTGCGCTTTCCCCTGGCACTTGATCAAAGACAGAAAAATAAACACATAGGTATTGTATCCTACTGCTTAATTTGTTACGCACTGTCTACTTATAGATGACTAGAAAAACTACAGTATCAGTTAACTTCAATGTAGATCAAATGGAGATAAACGTTTTACTGATAATGTCCTTGCATTAATATTGACATTAATTGGAAGTAGCCCTACATTGCACCACAAAAACTACAGAGTCCTAGCTCCCAAAGAATTATGCACCACTAACAAACTAACACTCTCCTCCTCACCCCCATACATGGCCTTGGGAGCCAGCAGTTACACTTCTAAAATAAAAAAAAAAAAAATCCAAGTGATTTATTAAGCAGAAAGTATCACAAGCAGCAAATTCAGATTGAATATATTCTTGTGCAAATAATGTGGACTATGCAAAAATGCCTTCATAAATAAGGCAAAGCATGTAGGTTAAGACACAAGGTGTTAATATCTTATGTAATTTTCAAGTGATGATATGAGCGCCTCTTGTTCAAAGCAAAGCCTGTTTGAAGAGGAAAATTGATTGGTTCCATTAGCTACCTGCTAGTAATGGTACCTAATTTTTCAAAGCAAAGTTTAATAGTTCTGTTATTAACCAAAATGCATTGCATGATTCTGTAAACAGAGAACAAGTTACATTAAAGTGCAGCTGTAAAAACATATTTACACACCCTTACATACCACAAATGTATGTTTTCCACTATGAACTGGAACTTATAAGAATCTTACTTAAATATGCAAGCACAGAATATCAAACTAGGGTGTTTTATAAATGACCAAGGAGGGAAAGCTATAAAGGAGTGCTTTATCTACATACCCCCCCAAAAAAATGATGCATAGCGATATGTAACAAGCCATCCTTTGTACAACATTAATATTCTAACCACTTAATAGCATTATCTTGATGCTACAGTAAAACTGCTTGCACTTACGATTCTACAGCAAATATCACATATATTTCTGACTAGTGCAACTAATCATGCAAACAACATGAAAGTGTGCTTTCTCCTAGCATTTGGAAAAATTTAGGCAACAACAGTAGTACAAAAAAAAATGCAACTGCCACTATACCAAGTTAATATAACCACAGGAATTTTTTGTCCAAATTCATGTTCCTATTTCAGATAATAAAAATGCCTACCCTGTTGTATTAATTCAGGTATTAAGCATACTGATTTGTAAAAGGTACAGAACATTTGTGGTCTTTAAGCATCAAAAGCACTAAACAGAATCAGAATTTACTATGACCACAAAAATATTAATAATACAGATAATACATACCCTGTGGAGTTCAGAATTATTCTTTTTTGTTATTCTCCTTCATGGATGAAGGCAGAAAGTTGGAAGTGTTCAATTTAAGAGAAAATTAGGCAACCTTTGTAGCTCTCAAACATTTCTTCTATCGAATGAAGAGTTCAGACTTCAACCTGGGAGGTTACTGCTTAGTCAAAAAAACCCTGCTATGCCAAGCACTCTAATCACTTGTTTTTTCAAGGGATTTCCAAAAAGCAATGTCCAAATCTTCAAAGAATGCACGAGCTGCTCCCCGCACCCCACATTTTGTTCAGCAGCAACAGTTTATCCACACCTTTCTTGATTAGGGAAATGAAATAAGCACCAGACTACTTTTCTTCTTCAGAAAAAAGCTCCAAGTGGTTTGAGTAAACGGACACTGCTACAGCTCATACAGAAGGTTTTATTTGATTTTAGCTTTGCTGACACACTAATGAAGGCCCAAGCAGACAAGGCAACAGAAAATGTTATTTGAGCACAAATTTAATGTTTATTCACTAGACTGCTTGTCTTTGAGAGGGTTCCCCAAACATAACTCTTGCAATGCAGAGTCAATCTTTTCTAGTTGTCTCTTAGCAAACATATGGGAGCCTGGGAATTTCTCATGCATTCAGATAAATCAAGAACCAGACCTTTCAGACCACTAACATTTAGTACCTTTAGAAGGAGATGTCAGATTTCTCTGGGACTTTACATTGTTTAGATTACACCAAAGCCACCACTTTTGAAAATCAAAACAAAATTATTTCATATTCAGTGGGGACTTCTTCATTTCAAAGGCAGTTCTCTAAAACAAATCTGAGACAAACATGTTTTTACTTTTACTACTGTAGGTCTCAAACCTTATAACAGACAAACCTAAACTATTAAATATATGCATCATATCTGGCTCTTAAAATGTAATGCAGCTTCTCTATTTGTCTGCATAATTTTTCAAAAGCCAGATCTATCCTTTTTGGATCACGATTCTTACACATATTCAGAAGTCATGCCTTAAAAAACTGGGTCCAATGTTTTCAGCAAAGCAGCCGTGCTCATCAATTACCTGAAGCCAAACCACTTTGGGTTATATCCTTGTTGGATCTCCTGAACTACGCATGACTAGTTATTACTCTGATAGGAGTCTCGAAAGTCCTAGGAAAAATACCGGTGCAGGAAGTTGTATTGCAATATAGCCAAACACTTAAAACTCCCACCAAATTATTTTAAAAATCACACACACTTTTTTGCTTGGGACCAGTTCAACACACTCCACATATTATCCAGAAAGTTAGGTCTTTCCAGAATGGCCACTTGTCCACATTTTAAGGCTTGCCAAACCTTTAGTATATCTGAGATTTGGGCTTGGTATGTTCAATGGGACATCTGGCTAAGAAAAAAAGTTCAGAGTCAGGCTGAATTCTGACTATTTTGGCTATAATTTTTCAGTTAAAAACAAATCTCTGCTTGTACAATTACTAGGTAGACAAACAAGGCTACCTGTTTCGAGCTATACTTATCTGTATGAGCTATATCTATTTTTAGGTGACAGTTAATTTAATATTACATTTCCATTTACCACTGGAGAAATTTCTTTTTAAATAGATAAGATGTAACAACTCAATTCTCTTAGTACTTCCCAAACAGGAATTAAACCATCTGAAAGGGATCTAAACCTCAAAACAGTTTAACTATAGAAAAAGAATTGTACTTAAGATAAAACTTTCTTTAAATACCCTCCTCTTCCAGCACTCCCTCCCTTCCCTCCACCGCACCCCCCTCACTCCCTGGCAGGCCTTGGGATCCCTGAAAGCACCGAAACAGTTGTAGTTCCCGTGTAAGAGAGGATTTAGGAAGGCTGAACAGGGGTTTTATAGCACCCTGCACATCAGACAGTACAGCCCTGTGGGGGACCATTGTACTCCAGCACAGAAGGGATCTTGGGCATGGACCAGTGGATCCACCCAGTACAGATTCAGTGACAAAATACCATTCTCACCCTGGACAAAACATTAGGTGAGAAGTACACAGCAGCTTCAGAGATTATTGTAGCCCTAAGGGCTTGGCTACACTTGCAAGTTAGAGTGATTAAAGCAGCTCCAGGTGCCCTCACAACCCATCCACACCGGCAAGGCACTTAGAGCACTCTAACTCCGTGGCTAGAGCACTCCTACTAATTCACCTTGGGGAGAAGCATAACGCTTGCTGTGCCTTGGGTGAAACGCCTGGTTCTTGATTTATCTGAATGCATGCTCTCAGCCCCCCCAAAAACCCACTCTCTCCCCCTCACCATACCCACAACACACTCCCTGTCACACTCCTCCCCCCCATTTGATAAACACGTTGCAGCCACTTGCATGCTGAGATAGCTACCACAATGAACTGCTCTCTGTGGCCGCTGCACGTGCCGCAAATGTGGCCACGCCAGTGTGCTTGCATCTGTCAGTGTGGACAGACTGCAGCGCTTTCCCTACTGCGTTCTGCGAAGACTAGTTTAACTCAAAGCGCTCTACATTTGTAAGTGTAGCCATGCCCTAAGACAGCAGCAGCTGCAGAGCAGTTCCACAGCCTGAAGAAAAAAAACTGTTCTTCTCTTAACAACTCCCCCTTCAGCCCACTTAGCTGGGCTATGTACTGCATTCAGATTTTGGGCATTAGTAATCTTAGGCCTGGTCTACACCTCAAATATAGGTTGAACAGGTTGTGTTGCGCAGGGATGTGAAATGTCTCCCCATGAGAGAGACAGTTAAGTCGATCTAACCCCAGTATAGACAGTGCTAGGGGCTGACAAAAGAATTCTTCTGTCAGCCGAACTACTGCCTCTCAGAAATGTGGATTTACTACAGTGACAGAAGAACCCCTTCTGTCACTGCAGTAAGTGTCCACACTATAGTACTACAGTAATGCAGTTGCAGCTGTGCTGCTGTAATATTGTAGTTAAGCTGACTTAAGCCCTCCTGTAGACAGTGCTAGGTCAACAGAAGAATTTACTCCTGGGGGGATTCTGTGCCACTGCGCTTGCGCAGAATTTATGTTCCCCGCAAATTTCTTTGCTTCTCCACAGAAAAATGACTTTCTGACAGGGAAGCAAAGGGAAGCCACAAAAGCAGTCATGCAACCCTCTTCAGCAGTATGTTTTGAGTGCCCAGAGCAGCCAGCAGAGAGGTAAATCACTGTGGGGCAGGAGGTGGGACTGGTGATGACCCAGTTGGTGGTTCCTACCCTACGCTGGGCTCAGCTGGTAGTCACAGCTTGGCTGGGGAGGATGGGACTTCCTCTTCTCCTGCACAGCATCTGGGGTCAGGTCAGACCCACCCCCAGATTTCTCTCCTGGCTGCAGGAAGCTCTGCAAACTCCCCCCCGTACTCCACCCCTCCTTCCTGCACCTATTGCTCCTCAGCTGCAGGGGGAGGGATCCCAGTACAGGGAGCTACTCCTCCATCTATCCAATCCCATGCATCCAGACCCTCCTGCCAAGCCTCACTCCCCCACACTCAGAACTCCCCCAATGAGTCCCACTGCCCCCGCACCTGGACCAGCCCAACAAGCCACCCGCACCTGGATTCTCACCATACCAAGCCCCAACTAGCTGCTCCTGGATCCCCACCCCACCGAGCCCCACTCCCCCAGCATCTGGACCCCCCACTAAGCACCTCACACCCAGATCCCCCCACCAAGCTCTATCACCCCACATCCAGACACCCCCTGCGCTGAGCCCCAACCACCTTCTCCTTGACTCCCCTGCAGAGTCTCCCATTACTGTTGCACTCAGAACCCCCCAACAAGCCCCTGTGCATCCAGATCCCCCCACACCTGGATCCCCCACTGAGCTGCCCACACCCAGATTGCCCCACACAGAACCTTCTCAACCCACACCTGGTTCCCCCCACATTAAGCCCCTCCACACTTGGATCCTGCCTTGCTGACCCTGTCTGCCCACACAGAGGTGCAAGGCCCTGGGATGTTTCTGGGCCTGGCCAGGTCCTTATGCTGTGTCAGAACTGGGTGCAGCCTCACCGTTGAGTCCATGTCCCGGAGTGGAGCTGCACAATGATCTCTCACCTCTGTGCAGCTAGTGGCCTGTGCTCCCCAGTGCCATGATGGAGCCTCCACATTTATTTGATGAATAAAATTTGCAGAATTTTGCAGAATTTTAAAATATTATATGCAGAATTTTTAATTTTTTGGCATGGAATTTAATTTTTTTTGGTGCAGAATGCCCTCAGGAGTAAGAATTCTTCAGTTGACCTAACTACTGCTTCTGGAGAGGATATATTTACTACAGCAAGGGAAAAAGTCTTCTGTCACTATAGCAAGTATCTACACTACAGTACTGCAGCTGTGTCACTCTAGCATTTGTAATGTAGACATACCCTTAAAAAAGCTAAGAAGTAGCAAGCTGTTGAATAAAAAGCAGTGTTCTAATATTAAAACGTAAAGACTTTTTTTATATTAAATCTTACTTAATAGAACAGTCATGCGTAGTCTACAGTATTCAACATGCTTCAGCCAGATATTACTATACTGTACCTGTCACCACAGTAATATTGATCCTTTCCAGCAGCAATACAATTCTCAAATATTTATGTGGTACAAAAGGCACTTGACTAGTAAAAGGAGCCACAACTTTGGATTTTATACAATTTACTAAGAAGCCCATTCATAGATTTACAGTATCTGGAACTTCTGCATGCTGGAAAATTACATACTCCTTAGTTCTGTTAACTAATGTATACACAGTAAATTTCTATTCAAATTACAAGAGTTGGGTCTGTGTGTGTTATTTCACACCCTACAACCCCCCCCAAAAAAACCCTACAATATTTAAAAAAAATTTTTTACTATACAGTGTTCTTCAGATTTTAAGTTCAAAACATTCCAGTCATAAGGCAAGTTTCATGATCAATTTTCTTGGGTAGACATTTTGCTCAGTCTCAGTCCTTTACCCGTTCGTATTTTTCTTACACTAAACAAAAGGGTTATTGCAGTGGGCATCAAACTTTTTTTTTTACTGGCAACCCCTTTCAGACTGCAACCCTCTGAGTGTGACCCCCCTAATAAATTAAAACACACTGTTTAATATATTTAACACCATTATAAATGCTGGAGGCAAACAGGGTTTGGGGTGGAGGTTGACAGCTCGTGACCCCCCATATAATGACCTCGTGACCCCCTGGGAGGTCCCGACCCCCAGTTTGAGAACCCCTGAGTTATTGTGTGTTTCTAGTCACAACACTTCTTTATAAAAACCCCAAAAAGTTTTGAATTATAAAAAGCATACTGTGATGATGAGCTTTACTTAGTTTATGGTTATTTAGAAAGACTGACAGATTTCTTCAAAGTTTTAAACTGGTATGGGGCTGGATGACTCGGAACATCAGTGATTAAATTCAAAGTTTTTCACCTCCACTAATTCGAAGCTGACCCAAGTTGGCCAAAATTGGTAGATTACCACAAGTTAGTCTGTCTAGTTCCTAGCCTTTGCTTGTACTCCTCACCGGATTCACCACAAATTGCATTCTGCTGAACTGAGCAACCCTCCTATCACTAGAATTGGTCTCTGCATGTCAGAATTAAGACATTGGTGGGATGCCTGCACTGCTTCTGTTGAGGCCACACCCACTGTGAATAACTAAAGGACTTCCATTTCCAGAACTGAATCTAAATTTCTATTTTTCATTTTTACCCAAATTACTGTACTCCTCTTTCAGCATAGACATTTGTAACTGTTCAACCAGAGAGCCTAATTATCTTTATCATGTATACAGTAGCCTTCATAACATTGGTAAGTTTTTTGGTTTCTGTGAACAATGGTCAGAAAGTAAATGTCCATACTTTCAGAAGAATACACAGATCATAAATAAAATGGCTGGGCTTCTCTTTAAAGAGCCTGTTTTAAGACTATAGAGTGTCGTGAGTTAGCTTGCAAACCACCAGAATAAGAGGAACAAATGACAGCCAAAAAAAGTTGTACTGCTGACTATTTACACTGACATGTTTTTTTAAACGTCATCTTATTAGAATTCTGATGGAAGAATATTTCAAGAAAAACTGATTTACCCTGTATATTGTTGAGGTTTGTACAGGGCTTAGAGAAAGTCCCTATATCTTCTCAAAATACAAGAACAGCTAACTCCAGTTAAATTTACTACACATACCCCCATATATTTCAACAAGGAAAAATTCTTCCCCAAGGGAATGTCTCAATTTCTGGATTAAACCCAGTATTATCAGCTGCAGAATGAAATTATTAGTGACAGGTTCATTGAATTACTTCTTACAGGCGGTCACTAGAGCTTCCTCTAAACCAAAAACTGCCACTGTAAATTTAACTAATGACAAATGATTTTTAAACTTCAAAATTAGAGGTAAACATCATAAAAATTGTTTTATCACAGTGATTTTATTACTGCACTTTCATTAAAGTACAAGTTATGTTTTTGTTTTCTTCACTTCAAAGTTATAAAGTGAGAAATAGCCTGACTTACTGCATCCCCAAATATTACACTGTAAATTAAATTCTATATCCACAGTTGTGAACACTTTGTGTTAGCATTTCCAATTATTTGAAATGTGTAGATTTCCCTTCTAAAAATATAAGAAAAAACCTGAATTTAGAAAATGAGATTAAAAATCATTTTTCCAAGAATTACACAAGTTGGTTCCTGGTCATCACATTGAAAAGAATCCCCAAAAAGAAGGCATTTTCCAAAAGGGAAGGTCCCCCTACCAATAATTAATAAAACATTCATTCATAGGAGAAATGCAACAACATTGCAATCTTAAACTCAAAAAGGTAACCAATCTGCAGATTTCACACATGGGTTATTCTAGGTCTTGTCATTTAAAAGTTTCAGTAATAAAACTATTACTAATTATTTTTTTCATGCATGCATAATCTTTAGCACATAGAAGTTACTTAAAATACATAGCCTTATTTAAGAGTTTATTCTTTTCTCCAAGGGAAATTGTAATCAGGCTAACAAACTTCACATTTTCCTTTACAGGTATGCTCCAAAGTCATCCTTATTACTGAAGTGTCATTGGGCCCAAATTCACTTAATCCAACTAACGTTCTGTGCTAAAAATGAATGGAAGACGTAACATGTAAACTCAGATGCTGCTCCTTTTCAGCATAGTACTTAAATTCTATGATAAGCGTAGCACAAATACAGATAAGAGAAATACAATAAGAGAAATCCATCTGGTAATATACTTAGCAAAGATATCTAGTGGACTCACTGGCTAAATCCAGCAGTTTAGTTAAGATGCGCAAAGCAAAATGAACTCCAATAAACTTCAGTTACTTTAATGGACCACAGTTTCAGCATTCCAGTTATCTCACTCAAAATCACTTTAATATGAGACTGCCCAGTGATGAAAGCACATTTTAATGAAAGATTTAGCATAACCCCAAATAGAGCATGATGAAATGAAAAGATATACAAGACTCAGAGAGCATCAATGAAGTGTTTTGCATTTTTCTAGATAAATTAATTGTAGCCTTTTACTGTGCATGACAGTCACAACATACAAAAGAGAAACTGTCACTTTGAGTTTAAATACGTGCATATCATTAAAAGCAGAGTCATTTGCCTCTATCAATCCACAAACCGAAAAAATCCAACTAAAGGAGAGGATTTACAGGCACTGAATTATTGGACACAGTAGAAACGGAACTTAAAAAAAGGGGCACTGTAAAGTTATATAAAACAGAATTTGAACAATATTTTTCACCCATTTCATTGCCAAGTCTACAATTTCTTTAGATATTCTCCCTCTGTCTTCCTTCATCTGTACACAAGTACTTAAATACTTTTTAAAAATATTTTTAGTTTATTAGTGATGACAGATGCAGATAGTCCTGCTTGGAAACATGCATTTTCCTTTTGTCAACATAAACAGGTACAGTATGGGTAACAGTAGTACTAACCTTCCTCCCCACTTCAGTGACTTGCCAGCATGCCTTGCCTGACCTGAACAGCGACAGAAAATAAACTTAGTTCAGACATGGCCTCTTCACTTCATACTAACAAAGAGCGCAACCATGATGCCTTTGATGTAGATACTTGGTAATGACAGGCCCCCTGATGTTAATCCTTTTGGATAGTGGATGATTTCTGTTCTTAGGTTTAATCACCAAAGTAAGACTGCACCTACAAGTGCATTCTGCCATGAGCAGCAGAAAAAGGCCTGACCTCAAAACCTCACAGTTTCTTCCTGTGGTTGGTGTAGACCAGTGGCTCTCCAACTTTCCAGACTATTGGACCCCTTTCAGTACCCTGTGGTGCCCCTCTTCTGCCTCTTCCCCCCAGCCCAGGTGCTCTTGCGGAGAGAACTGGGCTGAGTCCTCTCTCCCCACCGTAGCCCTGGAACACCCTCCAGCACCCCCAAACCCCGCATCCCCAGCCCGACCCCAGAGCCTGCACCCCCA
Organism: Chelonoidis abingdonii; assembly: GCF_003597395.2. Taxonomy (NCBI): domain Eukaryota; kingdom Metazoa; phylum Chordata; order Testudines; family Testudinidae; genus Chelonoidis; species Chelonoidis abingdonii. The sequence goes on from NC_133771.1 coordinate 167,085,373, forward strand.
GCCAAAGCCATCCCCTCCACCCTAAAACTATGCTCCATCCCTGAGCCCCTCATCCGTGGCCCCACCCCACCCCCAGCTGGCGCCCTCACATCCCTGCACCCCAACCCTATGCCCCAGCCCTGAGCTCCCTCCCACACTCCAAACCCCTCAGTACCACCCCCACCATATTAATTTTGTTATGAACATCAATATGAAGGTGATGTGTCACACATCACCTCCATACTGGTGCACATAACAAAATTCATTCCACACATGGGTGGGAAAAATTAGAGGGAACACTGCTAAGAAACACTTTCCAGAAAATCAATTAGTGAGTTTCCCCTCTCACGGAGGTGACAATTTCCATTGCACCGTATTTCTTTCCTCTCATGCCACAGTCACTATCCAGCTCGAATCTCTTCCATGGTTGCTTCAAACTGGTAGGAAAAGTCCGTCAGTCCACCACCCCCAAATATCCTGTATTTTTATAGACACCTGTTAAGATAAGTACAGTAATTGATAAAGGAATATAAAAAAAATTGAGTGAATATAAAGCCCTCTTCACAAGACAGGCTATAATCCATCAGTAACACACAACGGAGTGTGTTACTGGCTCATGAGTGCATTCCAGTGTGCATTGTGGGGCCTTTAATTTTTACTTGGAAAAAACTAGGGATGGGGGAAGGGAGAAGGTAGTAGCTAAATTCTGTTTTTCAGCCAGCCGATGATACAAGTATCACAAGCCATACTTTTAGCAAAACCAGAAGAGAAGTTTTATAGGTGTGGCTCTGTGTACCAAAACCATTTCACATAGCACTGCTTGTCTACCAACAGCTGTCTCTCCCCACCCTCCAAAACATAGCACCATCTCCCTCACTCTTTCCTTCTTCTGCTTTTCTTTCCCGTATCCCTGATCACTTATTTCCATTCCTCCTTACTTTCCCTAGTGCCTTTGGACCATGCCACTTTCTGAGTCAGACTGGCAGTTCAAAAGGTTTGTTTCATGCGGTGGGCAGGTTTTCTGGAAGCAGCAGTTTCTTGCATTGTCTTTCAAAATAAGGGAGGAGAAATTCCTGTATCCGTCCTCATAGGCAGGCTCAGTATACAGTAAATCTGGCAGGATAAACACTATTTATCATTTCATAATGTTTAGAATCAGGAGACACTTCTAACAAATCACTAAAATATTTCTGTATGCATGCTGATTCCACATAACCATAACTCCATCCCATTCACCAGTTTCACCTTCTAATCATTACAGTGAGCTTCACTGCACTTGTGTTTGAACCAACACTGAAATGTCAGCCACCATACAGCTCGTTTATGAGATATATGTCAAGTTCTCCATGTTTAGGCTATAATAGTCACAAAACAATCTAAGATCATGGCTACACTACCCCTTATGTCAGCAAAACTTATGTCACTCAGGGGTGTGGAAAAAACCACACCCCTGGGCAACATACATTTCGCTGTGCATAAGCACTCATGGGCACAGCACTGTGTTGGTGGGAGATACACTCTCCCACCGACAAAGCTACCTCTGCTCATTTAGGTGGTTTTATTACGTCAACGGGAGAGCTCTCTCCCGTCAGCACAGAGGGGCTACACAAGCAATCTACATTAGTACAGCTTTGCTGCTGTAAGTTTGCTAGCACAGACATGGCCTAAACTGGTAAGAAGAAGAAGAAGAAACAGAAAATGGGAATTTTGCTGTGCTTTAAATTAGTGATCGCACCACCCTTTCTTTATGTCTGTAGTAATTTACACCCTCCCTCCTGCCACACTAGTACATATACCAATAAAAAAAATATCAACATGCAACTCTCACTAAACATTAAAAACAGTAAGGCATTGATTCAAAACAGATCCATTTAAATATATAGTAAGTGAGATATGCTTAGTGGCATCACACTGTTGTTACTAGTGTGATAGATGCACCTGTTTTCTGGAGCAGAGCAATTTCACAAATTCCACAAATGAGCCAATGATCCATTGAAATAAGAGTAAAAGAAGAACCGTGATTGTGGTCAACGCTTACAATTAAATGTGCATACCGTGTCATAGCAAACGGATTAATGTACAGATGGCAACACCTTTTTGTAATACTGTGCAAGCTTAACAGAAACCCATAATGCACAGTGCCAGCTAGAGTCAAATGCATAGTGCCATCTGAGGACCTGATATGTCTGGAGGAATCAGCTTTGCTCCAAAATGTCTGTTAGTCTATAAGGTGTCACAGGACTCTGTTGCTTTTTACACGTTTGCTTGTTATTCATTGAGGTGGGTAAAGTGGGTGCATTTTCCTCCCCTAAAGCATCTCACGCCCTTCACTGAATACATTCTGCACCCCCTCAGTTTGAGAATCTCTGCTTTAAATAACTATCAGTGACAAACTAACTTTTAAAGGAGGCATTAAACAGGTGTCCTTTGTTTTACAAATGTGACCATCATGAAAATATGTCAGTCAGATCTTTCAAAATGTGGGTTGATAGATTACAGCTAAGTGGGTGTGGTCAGAGGGTTTTTCCTCCAATATTGAAGCTAGTTTTCTTGGGGTATCTGTGCGGCTTGTTCCATGATGTGATCTACTTCCCTGGTGGAGTGTCCTTGTTTGGTAAAGGTGATTTTAAGTGTGGTGAGGTGTGTATCCCAGCCTTTCTCCTTGGATCATATTCTATGGTATCTGAGTGCCTGGCTGTAGATAACAAGATTTCTTGGTGTGTTTGGACTAATTACTCCATCTGTGAGGGTAGGTGCGGTGATCCGTGGGCTTCCCATATCTAGTTCTCTATATGGTCACATTGTTGAAACTGACTGTGGTGTCCAGGAAGTTGATGCTGGTGCAGGAGAGTTCTAGTGAGAGTTTGATGGCTGGGTAGTGGTTGTTGAAGTTGTAGTGGAAATTATGAGGGAGTTGGTTGTCTGTCCAGAGGAGGAAAATAATAATATCCACGCGTCTCAGGTATATAATTGGTTTTTGTAGTGTATTTGTCAGAAATTCTTCCTTGAGGTGGACAAGGAAGAGCTTGGCATATTGGGGAGCCATCTCAGTACCCATGTCTATTCCCACGGTTTGGACAAAACTATTGCTGAATGTAAAACTGTTATGGTTGAGGATGAAATGGATGAGTTTGGTGATACATTTCTGGTGAATTTATGAGCATTGTCCATTGTCTTGTAGATATTTGAGACAGACACTGATGCCATCATTTTGAGGAATGTTAGTGTATAGGGAAATGACACCCATGGTGGCAAGGATAGTGTTCTGAGGGAGGTGATTAATGTTGGGGTCTTTCTGAAGGTCAGTTGTGCCCTGGAGGAAGGTGGTCCTTTGTATAGTGAGTGATTTGAGGATGGTTTCTGAGTCCTGATATTCCTTCAGTAAGAGCTCCGTGAAGAGACATGAATGGTCTCCCTGGGTTCCCTTGTTTGTGTATCTTGGGAAGCATATAGAACATCTCTGGGGTGGGTTAATGGAAGATGAGGTTGTTGACTCTCTCTTGGAGCTGTTTGGGAAAGGATTTGAGGATATTCTTAAATTCCTGGGTGAACTGTGGTGTGGGATGTTTGAGTTCTTTAGAGTGTGTGCTGTCAAAGTTGTAATCATCACAGCTGAGAACTAAAATGGGACACCCCTTTATCTGCTGGTTTGACCACTATCTGGTGGTTGGATTTCAGAGGCCTTGGCTACACTGGAGAGTTGCAGCACTGGTAGTGGCTTTACAGCGCTGCAAATCACTCACCATCCACACTTGCAAGGCACATACAGTACTGTATCTCCCTGGCTACAGCGCTGGCTGTATTCCACCTCGGCCTGGGGAATAACGACTATAGCGCTGGAGATGCAGCACTGCTCCGCCAGTGTGGCCACCAAAAGCCCTGTTATTGGCCTCCAGAGGTATTCGGAGGTATCCCAGAATGCCTGTTCAGCCACTCTGCTCATCAGTTTGCACTCTACTGCCCTGGCCTCAGGTGACCCGCCCAGGAATTTAAAAAATCCCCTTCCTGTTTGCTCAGCCAGGTGTAGAGTTGCGGAGGGTGCGGGTCTTCTGCTTCCTGTCGCAACGCCCCGTGATGCATCACTTCACATCCCAGCAATCCCTGTTTTTTTTCGTCCATGTTTGGCGCCATCTTGCCTCTTCAATGTGTGTGCAGCGTGATTTCTGTGGGAAATGTAGCCCGAACTGCTAGAATATGCTGAAGAGTCTCACCAGCACATCACGTTTGGCAGTTAAGCTATTCTTAAGATCAAAAGCGATGGAGGAGTTCCGACGATGATAAGCGAAGTCCCTGACGCGTATGACACCTAAATTTCTTCTGGCATTCACGCGAAATGCCAGCCACGTGCAACACTGCTTTGGGCTCAGGAAACAAGCACTGTAGTGGTGGGATCACATCGTCATGGAAGTCTGGGGATGATGGCAGTCGGGCTTGCAGAATTCTTCGGACTGTGTGAGGACTCGCCCCAACCCTGTGGCGCAGGTACACAAGATTAAGACGCTGCCTTGCGGTGAGAATGAGTGGCCATTGCAAATCTGGAAGCGTCAACTCGACAGCTACCGATCGGTTGGTTGAAACAGTTTAGGAGTTGGGAAAGTGAGCGCGTTGGGAATCCTGTTGATGCAAGTTTGGCGGGCCATTATGCATCCTGCTAAAAAGACACCATGACTCTGGGGAACGTGCAGGACAGCGTGGATGCTTTGCATAAATGGGTTTTCCCCTAACTGGTGGAGGGGCAAATTAATGCGCAAGTTTATTCGGAGAGCCACTGTGGTCCTTGTCCCAGTCAGGCTAACGCGTACCGCCACTGTGCCGCGAGGGGTGGGGGACCATTGCTGCACACAGGCAAGCTGCATAGGGGCAGGGCAGGAATCCGCATTGCTGTAGAAGACCTCCCGCTGCTTCCCAGGTGACCCGCAGCAGCGAGATATCTTCCAGGATTAAGTCTGTGAAAAATGTTGGGGAGAGTAGTGTTCAGTGTAGGTGCCCCCTGCAGCTGTTTGCTTCCCCAATGCACAGAAACCCGAGGACAGTACAGCCCTGAAGCAATCAGTCCCCCTTACTCACCATTTCGGGGCTCCTGTGGGTTATGTGCACTCTCTTTGGTATGGGAAAATTATGCTATTGTGAAGACTGTAAACTCCTTCACTGTGTGGGAATAACTGTCTGATATAAACAATGCTGCCTCTGTTAACTGTTGCATTTTTTGCCTTTCCACAAGCAACCTTGAGATCTCGGCTGGCCGTGTTATCAACAGCTCAAAGACTACAAAACCTTCGGAAGAAGCCGCGAAAAAGCAAAGAAGACATGCTGCAAGCAGTTATGGATCACTCTGTCACAGAGAATCAAAAAGTGCAGGACTGGAGGAAAGGGAAAGCAGGATCCATCCAGAAAAACGCAGCGGCCAGGAAGAAAAGCACAAAAGCAGCTGATAAGCATCCTGGCAGCGCCAAGCGGACTCTATCCAGGCGCTCGTAGCCATGCAGGCAGAGCACTACCGCCGCGCCCCCCCACTCCCGCCGTCCCCAAAGCTCTTTCCCTTGTGCCCAAATGTCAGCTCAAAACCCCCTTCCCCAGCATCCCAGGTTCTTACCACCACCAGCTGCCTCCAACACCTGTACGTTCACCAACCAGCCCTGAATCTACGACCCTTACCCTCTGCACTCAACCCCCATCACCATGCAGTATAGCCATCCTGAAGTGCAGCAGTCATTGCACAGCACTCCAGACAGGACATATTCAAACCTGTGACTGTACAGTTCCCCACCCCACCCCCTGCCCTTTTAGGTTCCCAAAATGTTGTGTGTCTGTCAAAAGTTATTTTCTTTTCAATAAATGAATTCTTGGCTTTGAAAACAGTCTTTATATTATTGCAGAAAGTCAAGATACCTTAGCCCAGGAAAGAAACAGGCACTGCAAATCAGCTTAGAAACAGATTCCTACTAACATTGTAACCACTGCACTTCACTCCCGTGCAAGGCACCAAACATTACTGTTGGTTTTCAGCCTCAAATTCCTCCCTCAAGGCATCCCTAATCCTTGAAGCCCTGTGCTGGGCCTCTCTAGTAGCCCTGCTCTCTGGCTGTGCAAATTCAGCCTCCAGGCACTTGAACCTCGGAGGTCCATGCCTGACTGAATCTTTCACCCTTCCTTCACAAATATTATGGAGGGGTACAGCACATGGATATAACGCGGGATGCTGCTTTCCCCAAGTCTAGCTTCCCATACAGAGATCGCCAGCGCCCTCCTTTAAACGGCCAAAAGCACACTCCACAGTCATTCGGCACCGGCTCAGCCTTGTAGTTGAACCGGTCTTGCTCCTGTCAAGCTTTCCCTGTATATGGTTTCATATGAGCCAAGGCATTAACGGGTAAGCGGGTCTCCAAGGATCACAATGGGCATTTCAATCCCTACTGTGATCTTCCGGTCTGGGGAAAAAGTCCCTGCCTGCAGCTTCCTGAACAGGCCAGTGTTCCGAAAAGATGCGTGCATCATGCACCTTTCCAGGCCAGCCTGTGTTAATGTCAGTGAAACGCCCACGGTGATCCACAAGCGCCTGGAGAACCATAGAGAAATACCCCTTCCGATTAACGTACTCGGATGCTAGGTGGGGTGGTGCCAGAATAGGAATATGTGTGTCCCAGCAAGTGCATTGCCTACGCTCTGGCTGAAATCTTTTGAAGAGATTACCGAGACCGATTACCGCAATGTGATAGACCAACCAAATGGGCTATTCACATCTAGGCATGCATTGCAGCCCTAACCCTCCCTCCTCACCCGAGATATTTACATCCTGAAAATAAAAGCCATTTACCAGGAACCCGCTCCTCTGTTTGTCTTCCACCAAAAGTACCAGCTGCTGCGACTGGCTTTCTTCCTCCTGTCTTGAGAGAGCTTCCTGACTGCGTGCCTTCCAGGACTCCGGGGTGTTTCCCCCTAACCCCAGTACCTCACTACTCTGGTTTACTCCTCCTCCTCCGCCCCCGCTCTGAGTGTCCATCGTGGGCATCGGAGTGGTGGTGGGGTCCCCAAGTATCGCGTCCAGCTCTTTTGTAGAAACGGCAGGTCGTAGGGGCAAGCACCAGAGCGACGGTTTTCCCACGGGCTTTGCAATAGGCACTCGCAGACTGCCCCTTCACTTTAACCTGCACTGCAGCGATCCCGGTCATGCCCCTTCCACAAATGGTCCTTGATGTCTGCCATAGGTATCGTAATTCCTACGGCTAGAGCGCAGCTGTGACTGCACAGCTTCCTCCCCCAAACACTGATGAGTCCAGCAACTCGCCATTTGCTCCATGCTGGCTCGTTTGGCACATGGGGCATGGTCACCTGGAAAGATTCACTGATTGGCACTCTAGGCGGTCCCCTTCCCACAACTCACGGCGCCAAAATGGGACAAGGTGCTCTGTGGGATAGCTGCCCATAATGCATCACTCCCAACAGCGCTGCAAATGTGGCCACACTGCAGCGCTGGTAGCTGTCAGTGTGGCCACACTCCAGTGCTTTCCCTACACAGCTGTACAAAGACAGCTTTAACTCCCAGTGCTGCACACATGCAAGTGTAGCCAAACCCAGAGACTGTATAGCTGTTCTTGTGGCAGTGGAGAGATTGTGGTGGATGTGATTACGCATTTCACACTCAATTTTTTCCCTTGAAGCAATTAATGTAATGATCAAGTGATCAAATGTTGTGAAAGAATTCTTCTAGTTCTCCACAATTTAGTACGGTATCAGGTTCCGTGGTGGGGTCCTTTGGAAAGAGCACATAATTCAGCACCAGTGATGGGTAGTTTTGATAAATTGATGATGTTGGGGTGTCTGGAAGTGGGTCTTGGAGTCATGGTTTCTCCCTGAGGTAGTGTTCGCTGGGTTGTGGAGTTTGTCCCACTTTTTGTTTTTGTGCTGGATGACTGTCATCAAGTTTTTTTGATAGTAGTTTGGGTTTCATGTATGATTTCCAGGTAGGTTTCCTGGGTTTTTTTTCTTCTTTCCAGTGAGCAAGAGTATGTGATGATTTCCTGCCTGAGGTGATGATCCCTTCCGATAATATGCCAGATATTTTCATCCTCTGGACAGACAACTTAAACTCCTTCATAGATTTCCACCAAAACTTCAACCCCCACCACCCACCCACCAAACTCTCTCTAGAACATCCCCATATCAGCATCAACTTCATGGACACCACAATTAGCTTCAACAATGGAACCCTACAAACAACTGCATACAAGAAACTCATGAATCACTCTTACCTTCACAGATCCAGAAACCACCCCAACAAACCAAGAAATCTATTATCTTCAGCTAGACACCACAGAACATGCTCCAAGGAGAAAATCCAGGGTAGACACCTCACTATAATTAAAATTGCCTTTACCAAACAATAACATTCCACCCAGGAAGAAGATTGCATCATGGAACAGGGCACACTAATAGCCTGAGAGAACTAGCTTCAATGTGGGGATTGCATACTCCAAGCTGTCACCTAGCATCCCATAATAGAACCCATAAGGGGTATCAAACAATTACAACTCATACTCAGTGTGGACAGCATCTTGAAAAAAACCTTCTTCGAGTGCTTGCTCATATTCATTCCAAGTAGGTGTGCGCGCGCCGCGTGCACGTTCGTCGGAAGAATTTTCCCCTAGCAACACCCGGCGGGTCGGCAGGCGCCCCCTGGCGTGGCGCCTTTGCGGCACCGTATATATGCCCCTGCCGACCC
>NC_133771.1:167095154-167098681 GCF_003597395.2 Chelonoidis abingdonii
GGCCGCTCCTCAGTTTCCTCTACCGGCCCGTGTCGGTCGTGGCCGCTCCTCAGTTTCCTCTACCGGCCCGTGTCGGTCGTTTTTTTTTTTTTTTGTTCTGTGCCCATACTAGGTGAGGGGGGAAATAAAAAAATGCTTTTTGGGTTGACCCAAAATTAAAATATTTCAAAATGAAATGAAACTAAAAATATTTCATTTTTCGATTGAACAAAACTGACCTGAAATGATTAATTTTCAGGATTTAATTTAACATCTTACAAAAATAAAATCAAGGTAAAAATTAAATAAAAATGTTTTTCGAATAGAAGAATTAAAAAAAATTGTTCAGAAAATGTCAAAATGAAATGTTATGACTTTCAGACTTTTTTTCTTTAGACAGAAACAGTTCAGTGAATGTGACATGAATTATCAAAAGTTTGGGCCATAATTTCTAGTTTATAGATATGGAAATTGAGGCACTCTTAATTAATTTTTTTCAGGATCACACATCTAGTCACTGCCAGAGCTGTCAATGGAAACCTTTTGTGTTGATTTTCAGACCTTTGCTTTAGCTACTAGACCATGCCCTCTTTCTTAGTATTAACAATGCATGCTTGAAAAAGTTCTTATATTGTAAATTGTTCTGGAGGTAAGAACAGCAGGGAGGAAAACCTCTGCATTTGTCAGCTGTTGCCCAAGTTACTACAGCCTGATTCAGCTTCTGTTAAAGTCAAGTGAAAGACTCCCATGGGAATTGGATCAGGTTCTAAAGTAGACTAAATCAATTAGTGGTCTCATCTACCCAGTGGATAGACTTCCTCTGTCTGCATCTTGCCAATTATCACAACCTAAATGAAGCTAAACCGTTTTTTTGCTACAGGTTACTTAGGGACAGACTTTTAAAGGTATTTACGCACCTAAAGATGCGGATAGCATCTGGACTCAGTCAGTCACAGGTTTTAGGTGATTAACACCCATTATTTCAAGGGGAATGAGGCACCTAAATACCTTTGAAGATATGGGCCTTATTGGGATTTTTGCAAGTGTCTGGGTGATTAACTGCCATTGCTTTCAATGGGTTTTAGTCACTTCGAGACTATGTAAAATCCCACTGGGCCCCTGTCTGCATCTTTAGATATCTAAATACCTTTAAAAATGTAGCATCTCGTCTTTAATCTCTCTGTGCCTCAGTTGCCCATCTGGGAAGTGGAGATAATAATTCCTTTCTCCCTTCTGTCAACCTGTGCCTCAGTTGCCCATCTCTGTGCCTCAGTTGCCCATCTGGGAAGTGGAGATAATAATTCCTTTCTCCCTTCTGTCAACCTTTGTCTTTCTTCTACATTCAGATTTTTTTGAAGTTTTTCCGGACAGGGACCCTCTCTCCCTTTCTGTTTGTACAGCATTTAACACTATTGGGGCCCCAGTGGTGAGAAATACTGCATTAATTTTCACCTGAAAAAAATCAGTGTTTACCCATCTTTGTATTTAATCACTCCTCATTTCTTTATTGAGAAAGAACTAACACATTTTGCTATTGGCAAAGGTATATAAGGTGTATATGTGTGTGTATTGTATTGTATTATATATGGATGACAGTTGGAGTTGCTGTTGGGGATTTTTTTTTCCCTTAGACATACTCAGCAATCCTGTCCAGAGGGGCTATATACACACACTATATACAGCAACTCCAACTGTCATCCATCTCTCCTCCCACACATACAAATGACTGTTAAAATACAAAAACCTTGCTAGTGTTTTACCCGTCAAGGTGGCAATGCCAATATACCAAGAATCTTCTGAGGTGAAAAGAGAAAACAAAGATTCAGAGGATTCTCACCAAGCTCGCAAAAATCAAAAACCAAAGGCTGTTCACTGTAAACACAGTGGGAAAGAAATGCTTTGAGGCAAAAGTGGAGCTCCCACTAAGAGAAACTGCTTCCAGTCTTCATGTACATACAATGTGCTTTGACATTTCTGTAAAACAGGCAAAGGAAAATAAAAAAGCATGGAAACATATAAGTGACATATGTATTTTACAACATAAATGGGCTGGTGAATTCTTTACCATTAACCTTAATAGGACACAGAGAAAATGAAAGCCAGACACCTGCAACCAGAAACCTCACACACAATGTGTGTGTGTGCATGTTAAATCATTCGTTAACATCTCATTTAATGGTATTTTTTTTTCCATCTCAGCTGACCTTACACAAAGCAATTACTGTATGTCTCTCTAATTCTGTCCCTCAAAATCTCTCTTATACATTACTCAAAAATCAACCTTGACATTTTAGTCTTTTTTCTGAATTTCAAATTTAATGGGTTGTTCAGGATTAAAGACTGTGGGTGTTTGTTTGGATGCAATTATGTTTGGCTTCTGCATATCAAAATAGATTGTGTGCAAGTATTATAATTTTACTGTAGTTGAAGAGGCTTATTGCGTGTTATTGAGTTTTTTAAAGTTCTCAGAATGAGCTTTGTGGCGAACAAAGCTATTGTGTTGGTTTGAAGTCAAAAACAGTAGTCAGAATATCTTTTTCTGTTTTGTAGAGATTTATTTGGACATCATAACAATATGTAGTCAGTCCCAATCTGGTGTAAATTGCATCAGTTCCATTGTCTCGGATAGAATAAGGTGATTTACACCCGCCAAAGACTGGTGCCAAGCTTGTCTCTGTTTAATAAACATGTCTGACAAGCTCTAACAAGCTACTAGAGGACAAATGTAACTTTCTGCCATTAAATTAAAACAGGTCTATCCACATATTTCTACTATGTCCATCACTGTGGTAACTGTGTGTCCAAATTCTTTATTAAAAAAGGCACTATACTGACCATGAAAGGGATCCAGTTGACACCCCTAGTGAAACAGTTTAATTTTAATCACAGAACCATCAGTATAAGCTTCACCATTGTGAGGGTATCATAAGCATTCCCAAATCTGGACCTTAGCGTCCAGAAATCTGGGTGCCTGCATGAACCCCTCTAAGCTTTATTACCAGCTTAGATCTGATCTCGCTGCCACCAGCCAAGTGATTTCCAGGACTTGGCTCCTTCTCTGGTCTCCCAAAACCGTCTCTGGGGGACCCCAAGACTCAGAAGCCCTGAGTCTTTCCACAAAGGGAAGTAAACCCCCTCCCCTTGTCTCCTCTTTATCTCATCCCCAGCTCCCCCTCCCTGGGTTATCCTGGCGATACTGTACTTAAACTCCTTGAATGCAAAACAGAGACGGCAATTTACCTTCCTCCCTGAGGCTATGCAGATTCAGACCCAGTCAAGCCAACACAAGAGATTTCCCCTTCCTTCTTCCTTAGCCTTAACCAGAGAAAAACTCAAACAGGTTTTAAAAAGAAGCTTTATATAAAAAAGTAAAAAACACATGATCATGATCTCTGCATCAAGTTGACAATACACAGGGCTATTGCTTAAAAGAAAAATATGAATAAACAGCCTTATTCAAAAAGAGATACAATTTAAACATTCCAGCAAACTGCACACATGTAAATACAAAACAAAACATATAAAAGCCTATTGTTTTGCTACCTTTG
>NC_133771.1:167114882-167177724 GCF_003597395.2 Chelonoidis abingdonii
CCACACCCGCCCTCCTTCCCCACTGTCGGAGTAGCCGGCAAGAAGGAACTGAGGAGCGGCCGGGTCGGCAGGGGCATATATATGGTGCCGCAAAGGCGCCACGCCAGGGGGCGCCTGCCGACCCGCCGGGTGTTGCTAGGGGAAAATTCTTCCAACGAACGTGCACGCGGCGCGCGCACACCTACTTGGAATGAATATGAGCAACACATCTCGAAGAACAACAGTTACAAAGGTGAGTAACCATCTTTTTCCTGAACCCACTCATTTGGCCTTCAAAAAAACCCCAACAAAACAACTCAACTTTGCCAAGCTCGTCATCAGAAGCAAGCTCCTCACAGTCCACAACCCACCAACTCCAAGCGCCACGGAGACCCTGCCAGAACAGACATATCTCCACTGCCATGATGATCGACAACCCCCACAACACACCTTTCAAGATCCACGGGTTCTACATATGCCTATGACAACATGTGGGTGTACCTCATCCAGCGCATTAACTGCACCAATAACAACTATGCAGGTGAAACCAAACGATCACTACACTCTTGAATGAACTCAAAGAAAAATGATTTAAAAAAAACCCACCCTACCATATCACCTATGGGTGAACACTTTCCACAAACAATTGCTCTGTATCTGACCTCTCAGTCCTTATCCTCAAATGAAGTTTGCACAACACCTTCAAACGATGAACGTGGGAGCATAAGTTTGCTAGACACTAAAAATCATGCTCTTAATAAAGATACTTGATTTAAGGCTTATTACAACAATCTGTAACCTGATAACCCCCCTTTTTTGTCCTATGACTGCAAAGGTGTTAACAGGCCACTTCACTTTGAATGGTCTTTTACAATAAGCGTTAACTACTTGTACTAAACAATCTGGTCCACCTTGTATTTGGCTGAGACACTCTTGAGTACCTTTTGCAGACCTGAAGAGCCCCGCGCAGCTTGTTTCTTTCAGAAATTGGTCCAATAAAAGATATTACCTCACTCATCTTGTCTCACTAATATCCTGGGAGCAACATGGCTACAACAACAATGCCAACAATATGGAATAGAAATGGTTACAGCCCTAAATCAGTTTCAAACCAGACCAGTGAATTACATAAAACTGTTAACTGAGTAAACCTCATCTGTTAATTATCAAAGCCCCAGCCTTAGTTGAAACACCTGAAATCGGTTTCTAATATTTAAGCCCTTTTCACACAGAAGTTTCAAAATATTAAGACAGGTGGGGTGAGGTTTTTTAGTTGCTACGGAACTGTTTCAGAAGCTCATTTGTCTTATTTAAAGCAATTCTCTTTAGTACTAGATAAAGCTTTAAAAAAAGTTACAGGGTCAATTTGATGTTCTTACTGTTAGTCATTAAAATTCGAAAGTGATAAAAAAAAGCTTAGAAGCCTTTCCTATTTTCCATCACAAATGGGTCCTACAGTAACCAACTTGTTTCACTTCAGCTATTTCATCTTCCTTGGTCTCAGATGCATGAAACTTATTAGCTTTTTTAAAAGAGCAGACAAATTTGAAGACTTGGGCAGTTTGACTGCTTTGCTTTCAATTTTACCTACATTCCTTAAGAACCCCTAAAGATACATCATTTCCCCTCATTTAAATGCCACCTTCAGTGTCTTTATCCCAGTTACTCTCAGTGTTCAGAGTATTAGCCACAAGGATGGTATGTCTACATTGCTATTAAAACCCCATGGCCGGCCCATGCTAGCTGGTTCAGGCTCATGGGGCTATTTAATTGTGGTGTAGACATTCAGGCTGGAGATGGAGCCTGGGTTCTAAGACCCTGGAAGGTGGGAAGGTACAAGATCTCGTTCTGCAACCCAAATGAACTCCTGAACCACAGTTAAACAGCCGGAGCCCTCCAAGCCCAAGTCAGCTGGCATGGGTCAGCCACGGGTTTTTAATTGTACTGTAGATATATTCTTCAATTAACATAAGGCTCTTGCTGCTGCCCCAGAGTTGAGCCCATTGATCTGCAGGACTCCCAACCTCTGTGCATGCACCCAGATACATTAAAAAAATATTTATAGTTTGTAAATGCTACAGAATTTAGTGATTGACAGCCTAAAATACTTTAGATAAGAAACAGACATTACCAAAACTGCAATTTTCTAGGAATTGCTCTGCAATAAAGCTAAACCAAGATGTGCCATATGCCATTTAACTTTCATTGGCCTTCTGTATAATCTGAAAATACTTCACTTGCGAGTGAAACCATGGTCTCCAATAATAGTTTGGAAACTAGAAAAGCTAGAGAACCCATGCTCCACAGGAATTGTCACAATATGGTCATTAGTTTACACCACATTCCATGACAGAGACAGAAAACAGAATATACAGTACACCAGATATTTATAAACATCCTATAGAAAAGGTAACATTGGCAGACATACATGTATGAGAAAATACCTACTCTATGGATAGAGCCTTGCAAATTTGCGGGTATCCACTTTATATCCGTGGACAATATTTGTGGATCACAGCTCGGATGCAGTTTCAAATTTTATAACCACACAGGGCTCTGCAGCACAGACTCACCAGAATAGAGCAGCTGTCATGCAGCCCACAGGCTCCAGCTCAGCTCTCTGAATCATGCAGCAGCAGGGACAGCCTGCTGGGCATTCTGGAGTTGTAGTCCTCAGCTTCCTTGGATGGAGGTAAACTACAACTCCCAGAAGGGAGTGAACCAAGCACCATTTTGAAAGAGTTGTGGTTGTAATTTAAACTAGCGGGTGGCAAGGGCGCATGCTATGAAGCGAGTAGTTGTCACCACTGTCTGTACGGGCCGGCTCTGCATGCATGACAACCACCGCAGCTACACAGGGGTGTCTGAGCTGCCCGCTCCTCCCCCCAGGAGGGCGGTGCTGGACACGAGGGCCCAGGATTGTAGCCCACCTCCTGGGAGTAGGGAAGGAGGTACGGCAAAAGTGGAGCGGGGGGTGGGGAGTAGGGGGTCTCTGGGGAGAAGTGAGGGGCGGTTGGGAGTCGGGGGCTTGGCACAGCCCTGCCTCAATGCTGCATGGTGACCTGTGGAGCTGTTTAGAACCCTGCAAATCTGCAGAAAATTTTTGCAGATTGTATGCGGATACACATTTTTTTAATCAATGCAGGGCTCTATGAACCCTAGTGGAATACAGCCATGGTAGAAACTTGAGCTGTATCTCACTTGTGTTAAGACTAGAACAGACTTATTGCCAGCATTTTAATCATTATGTTGTCAGTCCGACTCAGAGCAGGTCTAGAACTCCTCCAGAGGTTATACAGATTCTAGTGGTTCTTCTGTGGAGCTGCTCCACCAAGAGTACTACGGAATGCAATATAAAGAAAAATGCTCACTTATACAAGGCCCTAGAGAACATCTTTTATCCAAGGATCTGAAAGTGCCTTACAAAGATGGGTAAGTAACCTCATTTTACAGATAGCAAAACTGGGGAACCAAAAGTTGAACGCTGCCAAAGTCCACACTGAGTGTAGCTGAGTAAGTAATAGGCCTCCTGCCTCGCACTCCCTCTAAGCAACACTGTTTGTCTTGCAGAAAAAGATCCTCAAAATTTGGAAGGATGATGTTAAGGTTGTCTTTCAGCCAGAGCTGGCTCCAGGCACCAGCTTATCAATCAGGTGCTTGGGGCGGCAACTCAGGAGCAGGGTGACACTTTCAGGTATTCGGCGGCAATTCAGCAGAGGGTCCCTCACTCTCGCTTGGAGTGAAGGACCTCCTGCTGAATTGCCACAGATCACGATCGCGTATTTTTTTTTTGTTTTGGGGGGGTTTTTTTTGGCTGCTTGGGGCAGCCAAACCCCTGGAGCCAGCCTTGCTTTTAGCTCATGAAAAAGTAGAAAGTAGCTGAAGACAAGTTACTAGACAAACAAAGCTTGACCATTAATTTCTTCTAGTTTAAGAACCATATCTGTGCTACCCTCTCTTGTCAAAACTACTTGCGGATAACAATTATGCTTTTTTTATTAAGATGTCTAGAATTTGTGACCTTTCTAAAGTAATAAATAATCTTTAAAATCTTCAGCTCATTGTGTATTCATTCTATTATAACTTTCCAAGGTTGTGCAGTGCCTCAGGTGCTGGTGAGATTTTACAATGGAGGCTGATCAAAGGGAAAGATTTCCAAAATTAAAGTTTTACCACACTACTATTATCTTTTTGTTTGATGTATTAGCTAACACACCTGTTGGCTTGGAATGGAACTTCAAAACTAGTGAGTAAAACGAAACAAAGAAGCTAAAGAAAATATATCAAAGTTAACTTTCAATTATATTTTAAATGCAGGAACCAAAGGCTCAAATAAAACTGAAGTCTGAATCAGTCTTCTTAGAAACCTTTGTTTTACCAAATAAGTCACAAGCTTTCCCATTCATCTTATTGAAGGGCTACACTGCTGAAAGATGGGCTTTGTCCTAGAAAGACTAAAAGTCTGACTGAGACCCTAACACTGTACAGGGAACATCCTCATTTCTTAGCAGCTAACAGATATGGAAGACTAAAGCCATATCCACATTAGGCAATGAAGAGAGCTAAAGAAACATGGTTAAGCAAGTTTGCAGTACAGAATAGCAAGTCAGCTTGCCTACTTAAGTTAAAAACAGTAGTTTAAAAAGCCACAGAACAGCCCATCCACACGGACTGGTCAAATTGCATTAGAAATTAGTTTAAACAAGAATATGTTTAAACAAATATTAGCCTTGTATATACTATAAAAAACATCAAGTTAAGGGACCTGGCCACATGAGAACATACATGTGTGCTTCTATAATGCTCTCCATATATTTATGCTGTGGTGCTTCATGGCACTTCAGGGAATTTTGTCCAGTCCCGCTCAGTTGGTATGATGTTAATTGCAAGACAGGACTGAGGCAACAGGGAGTAAGAGAATGAGGTAAAAGAAGACCCTAGTGGGTAAAATGAAAATAAGTAAAATGGTTCCAAAAAGGACGCCACCACATTGAAGGCTGCTATATAAAGTTAGATCCACACCTTCTTTAATTCTTCCCTCTCTAAGAAATATTCTTTTTTTATTATTATTATTTTTTTTACTGTTATTGAGGAAAAATTTTAAAACACATTTCAAAGAGAGGCACAAAAATAGAGTAATTGCAAGCCAACTTACATACGCTACAGTTCCCAAGAAAAGTTTAAAAACTCTAAAGACAACATGGCTTACCTTTTTGCAGCTAGTCTTTCACATTCGTCACCACAGACTAGACTATGAGGGATCTGAATTTCAGACATTTTGTGAAGATTATGGATGTACCTGTTACTACTGGGGGGAGGGATAGCTCAGTGGTTTGAGCATTGGCCTGCTAAACCCAGGGTTGTGAGTTCAATCCCACTTAGGGATCTAGAGCAAAAAACAGTAGTTGTTCCTGCTAGTGAAGGCAGGGGGGTTGGACTTGATGACCTTTCAGGGTCCCTTCCAGTTCTATGAGATAGGTAAATCTCCATAAATTATAATGCCTAGAAAATCTGACATTATGGCTATGTCTACACTAGCACTTTTGTCAGTAAAAATTTTGGTGGCCACGGCTGTGAAAAAACACCCCTGACAAAAGTTTTTCCAACAAAAACACAGTGTGGAGAGCGCTATCTCCCACTAGGGTGACCAGACAAGTGTGAAAAATCAGGACGGGGTTGGGGGGTAATAGGAGCCTATATAAGAAAAAGACCCAAAAATCAGGACCGTTTCTATAAAATCAGGACATCTGGTCACCCTAGTGACATAGCTACTGCCGCTCGTTGGGAGTGATTTAATTATGCCAGCAGGAGAGCTCTCTCCTACCAGCATAAAGCAGCTACACAGGAGACTTTACAGTGGTACAGCCTAGTTCAGTACTAACTACCCAAGCAAATATCTAAGGAAATGGCCAAACAGGAAAGAAACTGACAACACAAGTAAACCATGGTTGTTCACTTGTCAGACAGCTTTGTCAAGCAATTTTATCTGAGTAAAAAATAAAATATTCCCCCAATCCTGTCTGACTTAACTGATAGTGTGACTGATGAGAAACAACTGACTTCAGAACAGTATACCAAATAGGCTTCCAGAAACAGGGACACATTGAATTAGGGTCTAAAGAAAGAGTTATTGCCAGCTTTAACTGCATAAAAAGAAAAACAAGAACACATTTCCTGGGAGTTTTTTAATTGCACTTCAAGCACTACTGTTACTAATGGCTGCTCCAAGCTGTAAAAATTGCAGCCTCTGAGGGCAAAGCAATCTCACTGACTGCTCACACCATTAAGATCATTTGGGAACAAGCCTTAAGGTTATCAGAAATTTCTAGTCACTTGCCCATAATATATTTTGCAGCATTTCTGCATCTTAATGATCAGCAGCAGTGAAGCAGAAATCCTTTTACCTAATAGGTTGCATTGGAAGGTAATTTGGATAACTATGTATTTCACATCTCCAAGTGCAAAATCAGAGAAATGAAGTGGACAATAATTTAGAAACTTGTTCACTGACCTCAAGTTTTACAACGATCTTAAAATGTTTCTATAGAAATTTGTTAATCACAAAAATAGTTTCTGTGCTAGTACTTGCATGCAATACTACAATGAGAAAAATACACACAAACATACATATAAAAGTTAAACATTGTCTTAAAATTGTCTTTTTAGAGAGGCAAAGTGAGTAAGTTTCCAAGACCTGAAGAAGAGCTCTGTGTAAGCTCAAAAGCTTGTGTCTCTCATAAAAGATATTACATCACCCACCCTGTCTCTCTAACATCCCAGGACCAACCTGGCTACAACTACATTGATATCTTTTTGATTATTTGCAGAGAATAAAGTTTCATGTAGGCAGAGATAATTCAAACTGAACGAACAAACTATGTAAGCTTAATTACATTAGAAGTTGCTGCTTTGACTAATTCTGGGGGAATTCTGCGCCACTGCATGCACCCAGAATTCATGTCCCCCACAGATTTCTTAGCTTCCCCACCAAAAAAGTGGGCTTTCTGGTGAAGAAGCAAAGGGAAGCCACAAAAGCGATCACATGCCCCTCCCGAAAAATACAGGCACATCATTTCATGAGCTCAGAGCCACGGGAGGAAAGATAAATCACTGCAGGAGGAGGGAGTGGGGCTCAAGACACCTCAGCCAGTGGCTTCTACCCTGGGCTGGGCTGGGGAGGACGAGACTTGCTCTTTGTCTGCAAGGAATGGATGGGGCCAGGTCAGATCCACCCTCAGAAATCTCCCCCGGCTGCAAACTCTTCATTCCCCACCCACCCCTGCATCCAGACCACCACCCACTGAGCCTCCCACACTCAAACCCCGCACCCCAATGAGCCCCGTCCACCCTGCACCTGGACCACTCAGAGAAGCCCCACACACCGGACCCAGTCCCCACTGAGCCCCAACCAGCTGCACCCGGACCTCCAGCCCACGAAGCCCCACTACCACCAGCATCCGGACCCCCATGCTGAGCTCCTCACATGCAGACCCCCCCATGCCAAGCCCCATCCTCTCACACTCAGACCCCCCGCTAAGTCCCAACCATGGTCACCAGGACCCCCCTACAGAGTCTCACTGCCCTTCCACCTGGACCCCCCCCCCCCACCAAGTTCCTGTGCATCCAGATACCCCTGTACTCTCCACCAAGCTGTCCACACCTGGCTTGCCCAACACAGAACCCTTTCATCCCACACCTGGATCCCCCCATGCTTGGATCCTGCCAGGCTGAGCTTGCCTGCCCACATCTGGTGCGCTTGGCATGGAGGGACTGGGCCTCAGGTGTTTCTGGGGAAGGCCTGGCCCATGCGCTGTGTGAGGGTCGAGTGCAACCTCACTGCCAAGTCCCTGTCCCAAGAGGGAAAGGGGGCTGCAGGGCGATCTCCCACTTCCATGCAGCCAGTAGCCTCTGCTCCCCACCGCCATGCTAGAGCCTCCACATTTATTTATTGACAACTCAAATTAGCAGAATTCTAAAATATTGTACATAGAATTTTTATTTTTTTGGCACTGAATTCCCTTGGGAGTATTTGACAAGGGCAGGAAGTGCTGCAGAAGTCTTCAGGAAGGAGGGGCAGGAGACAACCTTATGTTGCTAAACAACTTCTGCCAATTAAGGAATCATACTGAGGACCACCTAAGTGTATACCTTCACTGCATAGTTAACCTGGGCTCTTACCTGGGGCTCCCCCTACTGTACACATATATAAAAACTTTTACCTTGGTTAATATGTGCTTTAAGACCAGACTTGCTTAATCAGCAGTGGGTATAGGTTAAAGTGAAACCCGGGCCCTAAAGTAGCCTCTAACCTGCCTGATCTGCAGCATGGACACAGGCTAAATCGCAAGTTAGAAAACTCAGGCTCCAATAGTCCTCCAATACCTTCCCACAATTCTAAGGACTCTGCTTTGCTGCCCTTCTACCTACTCACTGCTTTTGAACCAGAAGTCACTTGCCAGTTTACATACACTTAGTTGACATCTGAGTGCTCCATATTCGCTCAGCACTCAGATGCTCGGGAGACTGTCGTCCCAGTGGGAGGCTAGCTGACAGAGGCTCGCACCAGTGTTCTGGTGGACTACTGATATGAGGTCTGTAGGGTCCACAATTTGGAGTGATGTACCTTACTGGTCTGGCTGATCCCCCAAACTTCACAGTGCCTGAAATCACTACCTGTATGATAACATCACCAACAGCCTGTCAAAGAAAGAGATTAAGCTGATGGTGATTCAGCAGAGGGAGAGAAAAAACTTGAAATCCACATACCACAAGGCAAAAGACATCAACAGCAAGTCTGGAAACTCACTATCAACCTGCTCCTGCTACACGGAGTAGAATCAGGTGCTCAGCACCACCCCAACCACACAACTCACTGTTGTGCCTGACAGGCTTTGGAGACTGAAGATGTCCATTTTTGGAGTGCAGCCAGAGACCCTTGGCAGCATATAGGCATCCTGTGCCTGGAATCCACAGACCTGGTTTGCGGAAGGGGCCAGGGAACAGACCAGCAAAGCAGCAGCAGCATAGCCACAGCTGGGTAAGAGGCTACTACATCTTTGCTATTGTTTGGGGGAAAAGTACAGCACATGTGGGAAGGTTTTGCTGTGCTATGACCAATGCAATTATTGTTATGGAAGATATTATGTGTTGCGGGACACCCTTTACTTCAACTGAGCACTTGTTTGGACCCAGGCACCCACTCAGGCCTCTTGGGAGAGGACCCTTAACCAGTAGAGGAAAAGAAAAAGAATCAGGGACAATCAACTGCAGGACATGCAGAAGGACGCTGACTGCAAGTTGGATCAGCACTTAGAGATCCAGAGGCAAATGATGGAACACAGGAAGAGGGAGGCGATAATGGTGGCAGAGTACTTCAAGCACAACAGGGTGTTGCGGGAGCGGAACTGACAGCAGCAGAGGGAACTAAGCAGCTCTGTCTGTTAGCCAGAAGGCGACAGAACCTCAGCACCTGAACATATGGACTCTCCTCTACACTACCATGTTTTGCCGCCAGCACAGTCAATGGAAAATTCTGGAGGAGATGTATGGAATGAGCCAATTGATGCATTAGTGGAATGGAAGTGTATCTGGGCAGATGTATCCTGTTCACTCTACCTGACATGCAACGGCAGAGGAAAGAGAATGGCTACACTGGAGTTTGCAATTCTATTACCAGTGACACTGCACCAACTGGTGTTACTGTTGGTTTAATTTGCATGCTGTGCTCTTCATTTTTATTAACATTTACACTATGTAATGGCAGCTGAGATGCCTGTATTTTTAATTATTTGCACAACTAATCAGTGTGCAAGTGCTTGGGAAACAGAAAAAGAGACAGAAAATATCCTTTCAATGAAGTCTCAAATAACTGATATGTATAGTGAATCACCTTGCTCCACATTTCCCCATGGAAAGCTAGGAGGTGGTCACACAGCGTAACCCTTGCTCTTCTAGACCCAGCTCAATTACCAGAAGTGCACTTTGTGGTTGCCTGTACCGTACTTGTAAACCAGCACTGTCTTCCACCCAGTCCTGATAAAAGTTCTCCCCCTTACTTACACATACACTGTGCAGTGCACTGCACACCCCAACATGAATGGTACTGGACACACTGACATCCAAACAAATCTTCAGACAATACCTTCCTGTCCAAACAGGTGATTACCTGATCATCTGAGCACTATAGCGTCATACACTCTGTAAGTGCATCCCCTTTTGGGGTTCATGAACCTCCCTCAATGGTTGTCCATAATGAGTGAGTAGCATCTTTTCTGGATGACATTCATGTGCACTTGTGGGGTGAAGTGACGGGGACACAGAAAATGGCCACATGTCATTAATGGCCCCAGCACAGTTCAGGAACCCCATCTCCCAAAGTCAGCTATTATTTTGGGGGCATTAGCAATTGTCATCACACATGGGTAGGGCCCTATCAAATTCACGGCCATGAAAAATGTGCCACGGACCATGAAATCTGATCTCCCCCCATGATATCTGATCTTTTGTGTGCTTTTACCCTATACAATACAGATGTGACAGGGGAGACCTGCATTTCTCAAATTGGGGGTCCTTACCCAAAAGGGAATTGCAGGGGTGGGGGTCACAAGGTTATTTTAGGAGGGTTATTTTGTCATCCATACTTCTGTGCTGCCACCTTCAGAGCTGGACAAACAAAGAACAGTGGCTGTTGGCCAGGCGCCCAGCTCTGAAGGCAGTGCCCCACCAGCAGCACCCCAGAAGTAAGAGTGGCAATACCATACCATGCCACCCTTACTTCTGCACTGCTGCTGACAGAGGCTCTGCCTTCAGAGCTGGGCAGCTGGAGAGTGATGGCTGCTGGCTAGGAGCCCAGCTCTGAAGGCAGCACTGCCACCTGCTGCAGTGCACAAGTAAGGGTAGCAGTACCATAACCCGCCCATACAATAACCTTGTGCAGTGGTGAATTTAGAGTTAGTGAGGCCCTGCGCACAGCTTCATTTTCGGGAAACCCCCTCCGCAGGACCCAGTCAAGAAAAAGAACATTCTCTCTTATCTACCACCCGTTTTTCATTTTTTTTTATCCTCCTCCTATAAGTAAAAGAAAGTAAATGAAAATAAAATGAGGTACCTTGACTGGGGCAAGGAGTTAGGGTCCAGGAGTGTGCGCGGGAGTCAGGCTCTGGGAGGAAGTTTGGGTGCGGGCTCTGGGCTGGAGGTTGGGGTGTGAGAGGGGTCAGGGGGATGGCACTTACCTTGGGCGGTGCAGCTCCCAAAGCGACTGGCACACCCCTCTGGCCACAGCTCCTAGGCAAGGAGTGGGGCAGGGTTTTCTTTGCACCACTGCCTGCAGGTGCTGCCCCCACAGCTCCCATTGGCTGCAGTTCCCAGCCAATGGGAGCTGCGGAGTCGGTGCTTGGGGCTGGGGCAATGCGCAGACACACACACCCTAGGGGCTGCAGGGACATGCTGGCCACTTCCAGGAGCGGCATGGCACGGAGGGAGGGAGGCAGCACAGGCAGGGAGCCGCCTTAGCCCTGCTGTGCTGCTACTGGCATGTCTCTGTGCACCCCTTGGCGGGAGGGGGGCAACAGATCTCTGTTTACTGTCTGGGGCAGGGGCAACGCATGCAGCCACCTCCCGCCACCAGAGACACACAGAGACGTGCCAGCAGTCAGCTGCTTCCAGGAGCGGCATGGGGCCCCTGGCCACGCAATGCAGGCAATCTGCCTGCCTCAGCCCTACTGCGACACCGGCCAGGACTCAGGGGCAGGTTGTCAGATTAGATTTGTCTTGCATTTTGGGGGTCCCCTGTCACTGGGGGCCCCGTGCCACCACACTGTCTCATGGTAAATCTGCCTTTGACCTTGTGACCACCCCACAACTTCTTTTTGAATCTGGATCCCTATAATTACAACATCGTGAAATTTCAGATTTAAAAACAGCTTAAATAATTAAATTTACAATTTTACAATTTACAATTTAAATATCCCATGACTGTGAAATTGACTAAAATGGACTGTGAATTTGGTAGGGCCCTACATATGGGTAAACCACAATAGCTGCCTCCCAAACCTCAACCATCACAGCACCTACAGCTGACTTGACAACACTGAACTGGTTAGTCACTGACTGAGAGCAGTCTGGGGTAGCAAGTTTCCAGATGGCAATAGCAGCCCACTTCTGGACTGGCATGGCCTCCCTCATCAATGTGTCCTGGTGCTGGAAGATCAGGGCAAGCCCCTCACATAAGACCCTGAAGCTCTCCTTCCTCATGCAGTAGTTCTGGAGCCAGTGCTGGTCATCCCAGGGCTGTAGGATGATGCAATCACACTACTCTGTGCTCGTGGCCCTGCTCCAGACCAACTGGTCAGCAAAGAGGAGATTCCACAGCTATTACAACTTGAATCAGCTATCTCCACTCCATCACATTTTCATGCAGCCTTCCTCATCAAGCACGTCACCCTCAGAAGTGGTGACAAGATGCTGCCAAAATGTCATCTATTGTGTCTCAAACACTCTGCTTCTACTTGTAGAAATGGGCATTGCATTAACTACGCCAAAAGTCCTGAGCTGGATCCATGCCTGGGCACCATCTAGAATGGAGGCTGCAGGCAGAAATGAGAAGTGTGCCAAGCCAGAAGTGCAGTAGTTAACGGTGTTGATAAGCTAAGATCATTTCAATATAAGGGCCCAGGAAGAACAGACAATACTGTGAAACAATTCATAGAGCAGCATAGCTTACTGCGGTGCTCAGAATCATGGAACATGCCCCTTGAAACCCTAGCACCTAACCCAGGTTACTACAGTAGCAGTGTGGATGCTGCTCCATGGGTATGACTTGAGTGTGGCTTTGCAGCACACATACTCGCAGCAGGGCTTGGTTAGCACAGGTTCCTAGGGCAGCGAGTTATATGCCGGGCTGGCTCCAGTCACCAGCTTGGGGCGGCAGATTCTACGGGGGCGGCATTCCACCAATCCTAGGGCAGCACGGACTTTTTTATTTTTTTGATTTGCTGATTCGGTCGCCCTGTAGGGGGCAGCGGTGTGAAGTAGGGGAGCGCCCTGCTGGGAGTGCACTGTGCGCTCCGTCTGCCCCAGCCCGGCAGCCCATGTTCTTCTCTCCCCGCCGACAGGAACAGCGCAGAGCCCGCCCGGCAGGCAGCATGGCGGTCGGGGCCACATGGCGAGCGCCCCGCTGAAGCCCTGGCCGCCCCCCTTCTCTCTCTCCTCCTCGCTCCCTCCCCTGTCCCCCACTAGCCGGGGCACGTCTGCAGCGCAGGAGTCCCCCTGCACTCTGGCTCTGGTCACCTTGCAGGTTTGTTTTTCTCCCTCTGCTTTGCTGCTCCGGCCGTGCTGCAGGTTTCCTCTCCCCCTTCTCCCCGCTTTGCCACTCCACAGGTTTTTTTTCCTCCCTGCTTTGCCGCTCTGGCCGCACCGCAGGGTTTTTGGGTTTTCTTTTGCTTGGGGCAGCAAAAACGCCAGAGCCGGCCCTGGTTATATGGGCCCATGGTGCCTGTAAGCCAGCAAATTCAGGGCCTGGGGGCCTGGCTCCACCGATGTTCGGGGCCGGTCTCTCCCTCAGCCCTGCCTGCTGCCACTGTGTGCCTGCCCCAGAGCATTCCTGCCTGCCCTGGGCAGCGGGCAGAGAGTCACCACCTGCGGAGGGACGTGACACACATGTGATGGCAGGCCCCTGGTACCCACCACAGGGGAGGCGAGGGGGCTTCCTGGACCTGAAAGCAGCCTGGCTCATAAAAGCACATGCAGTGACTGTGCCAGGTGAGTGTGCTGCCGGAAGGAAGGGGAGGGGAGAGGAAGAGTGGGGCCCCTCTCCTGGAGCTCGCTGCTGCCGATGGGGAGAGGTTTGGGGGTAGGGACTATGGAGTCCTCCTCTCTGGCCCCAGCACTGGGGCAGCCTGTCTGCGCCCCAAACTCCTCATCACAGCCCCATCCCACCCCAAAGCCTGCACCCCCAGCCAGAGCCTTCACCCCCCCACACTCCTACACTCTGCCTAGCCCTGAGACCCTTCCTGCACTCTTCACCTCTCATCCCTGGCCCCACCCCACAACCCTCACTCCAACTCTCTGCCCTAGCCCTGAGCCCCTCCCACACCCCAAACTTCTCATCTCCAGCCAGACAGAGCCTTTATCCCCCAGCCCACATTGTGCAATATAGGGAAACTGTGAAACACTTACTGTTTCCAGTCCATTTTTACATTATTTTAAAATATATATATCAGCTTACAAGGCAGGGGGAGACTTGGACCTGTTCGGGACACCACCAAAAGTTATCTAAACCTGCCGCCCCTGCAGGTTCCCACACCCAGGTAAATACTGCTGTTAAGATATATCCTAAATAAATCAGACCCACCATCCTTTCAGCTGATAGATGGAGTGTGATGAAGAATCTCAAAGTGTTAGATGTGTGAAGTAGAGGAAAATACAATATGATGGCGACCAGGAATATTTGGGAAACAAAACAAAATGACAGAAAAAAAGATAAACTATCACAGAATCCCCTTTAGAGGCACAGTAGCTACACATGCCAAGAAAGCTCATAAAAGGTGCATTAGTGGAGCCACTCTCCTTAAACCTATTATTAATAGAGACTGCTAATCATACAAGAACTAAGTTTTCTCCTCAACTACTAGGACAAAACTAATCCATTAAAAAAAGGTTTAATTAGCAATTAACTTCTCTCTCTGCCAGTTAATGTGACCTGACCGGTGTTGGACATGTGACTAGATTTAACAGCATCAGTCTTTTACAGGTGATGTTTTGGCACACAGAAAGTTTTTGTCTGAGTTGCCTCCATGCCTTGGTGATCCATCCTATTCAATAATTTTTTTCTTCCTCACTGTAGATTAATTGCAAATGAGAACCAAAATATATTTAAGACATTACTGCCCCCAAAATGTAGATTTTGTAAAATAAGGTTTTACAAAGCACAATATTAAAATAGATGCTATTAGGCTTTTAAAAATGCCATTGAATACAGTTGGTTTGGATTTATTCATGCCTCTGCAGCATTTACAACCCAAAAAAGTGCAGCATTTCTAAGGCAAAAGAACCAGAAAATGAAGGCGGCCAGTCTGTTTACTTCTTTTTTGCCTACATTATTTTGCTTAGTTCAGGCATTAACAAAGAGCAAAACCAGCCAGAAGTGAAATGAAAAACATTTATAATCTCAGGAGTTGTAAATGAGACTGGTGAGGATTTTTTTTTTTATCCTGACAGTTCTTTTTAACTGAATATAAACATTGAGAACCAGTAAGATACCAGAACACTAATTTCAATTCCTTGCACGCTGAATAGTCCAGAAAATAACTAAGTAGTACAGGGATTAGCAATGGGATATAAAGTTTTTTTAGCTCTAAACGACTAGTTTATGTCCAGCACAGGTCAATAAGGATCAAAAAATAATCAAACCATTTTTTAGATGCTTATGTAAAATGAATCTGTGTTCTCCATTTACAGTACAATTGATAGTCTTTGCAAAGGGTTGAATGAATTCTTGGGCAACCATCAAGCTTTTTCCTCACTACTGGTAAAGTTTAGGGCCATGGCTGTTTAAAAATAAATAAAAAAATATAATCTCATCTCTCCAAAGCAAAAAGATTTCTTCTCCTTAGAGGAATGCCTGAGAAAACAGATAAATCTTGCTCTGCAGAGTACCCTGAAGACTGAACTTGAGCTCCACCGGATTCAGGGTGGATGTGGAACATGCAGATTTTAGAGTCAAGGACACTCTGAGGAGCATACCCTGCACTAAGCACCTAGATGTACAATTCTGTAGTCTGTTAACTCCATTGCTCTGCTAATCTCATCTACCATATGAACAGAAAATTCTCCCAGCCATCCTCAAAAATGTAACTAAATTTGTTATCTTAAACAATAAAAGAATATGCAAGTATATTAATGTGTTTTAGCGGCAGACCTCTAGTATTCTTAAAAACTGATTCATGTCAGGAATATAGTCTCAAATCTACAGATTCTTTACTCAAAGTGGTGAATATAATGCAGCTGTAAACACATTTTTGCTTGTTACCCAAGACCACACCTTTTTTGCACAGAACATTTTATGAAGCTCCCTCCAGACAAAAGTTTTTAATTAGAAGTGTGTTAGAAAACTCTGCCTCAAGCTGTCTGAAATTTTGGAGCATTACTCTTTGGATCTCAAGGCACAAACTGTTTCTTGAAATTTGGAAAAAGAACATTAAAAGAAGTACCTGTACCTGGATTAGTAATGACAGACAGAAACACAGCCTGCAACTATGAGTTTCATCGGGCAGGAAGGAATCTCAGTGCAGAAATTTCTTGCTGGAGCTGTTTTCTGGGAGTTTTCAACACTTAAACATTGTCCCACTACAAAGTGTGGGACGTCTGTGCTGATCACAGCAACATAGTATTCAGGAGGGGAAAAGTTGTATCAGTGCTGCAAACAGAGTATTTGAATAAAATATGGATTTTTTTTAAAACGTGTGGGGTATAAACACTCTAGTATTAGATGTGTGAAGTAGAGGAAAATACAGTAGGATGGTGATCAGGAATATTTGGGAAACAAAACAAAATGACTGAAAAAAAGGTAACTACCACAGAATCCCCTTTAGAGGCACAGTAGCTACACATGCCGAGAGCGCTTATAAAAGGTGTATTAGTCGATCCACTCTCCTTAAACCTATTATTAGTAGAGACCGCTACGCATACAAGGACTAAAAACTCTAGTACCAAAGACTACGCGAAAGCAGTTGAAGTGTCCTGATTTTAATTCATGAAACTTAATTTTCAAGCTGTAAATCTCAAATCTCTGAAAACAGCATGTCTTTACAAATTAAACAACTTTATTACTATATGGAAATATTTCCTCACTAATTTAAGTCTGTTTTTAAAATTTAGCTCTCATAGCCTAGGCAGCTGCCTGCTTTTTTTTAAACTGCGACTGATAAACTAAGACAGGACAGGAATATGAAAAGAAAAGCCAATTTGGTGATTAGGTGAGTAGCAAAGCCCTTTTACTGTACATCTGCCATCTCCTTGCCATCTCAAGATATATGCATAACAGAGTATTTCCAGCAAATATTTTTCCTGTTTTACTTCTGAGCATGAAAGTAAAAAATGCTACTGTGAAATAATTTATTGTTTCACTTTGCAGAAATTACGAACTATTTCTCTTCAGACCTTGCACTTAAAATATCAAAGCAAGGCAGTTAACGGCAAGGAACAATACAAATTCAAGTCAGAGCACTAACAAATCTGATCTAAAAATTTCTGCAAACATTGAAAGAAATACATTTACTAACAATGCAATGATCACTGCTCATAAAACTTATAAACATTACTTCTGATTCAGAATGTTTTGTTTGGAGTTTGTGACCATTTAACTGTAAGGTTGCATTCACATTCAGGTATCTAAACAGGTTAGATAATTAGTTTACCCTGGAGACTACTCTCCCATTAACAAGCTAAGCATTTATAGGCATAACTCTTTTCAGCATTATATGCAGTTAAAACCCACACACGTTGATGGGACAACAGATCCCTTTGTCTACACAGGTCTCTATCTGCCACAGAAATACACCAGAGGTGCTGCAAAGGCCTAGATTTTCTACACACATATCCAGTGCAATTCCTTGTAAATACGCCACCTGATGCAAATGTAACTAAAAATGTTACTGTTAAGATGAGTTCCTGTCTGCATCCTGTAGAACTTGCCATACCGGTATTGCCCTGGCCTCTTCTTTTGTCATTCAGTGTTCCTCACCTTTTGGGGGCAAAGCCAGACTTTTAGGCACCTGCTCCCCTACTTGGTGTAAACGTTGCTTGTGCCAATCAGAAACGAACACACGCAGGTTTTGGGCCCCGTCCCCTATGACACTTCTGTGATGTCATAGTGAGTACTTTAGGCCGCCCTGCCATGTGCAGGCAGGGAGAGGAGAAAGAAAAACGAATCCTGTGTACCCTGTATACCCCCGTAACCGAGCCTGATCACCTCGAAGCCTCTCTCTCAGCTCACGTGTTTCAAACAGAGTTTCTACGTTTGCCGGTCGTTATGCGTTGGTTTGTATTTGTAAGTATCGGTTATTACTAAATGATGCATCCTTGTTTATAAATATTGTTAGTAGATATTTTAGTCATTGTGTGTTTTAAGTTTTATTAACTCTATTAGCTAATCATACGCTGCTCCCTTACCCCTTGTAACTATCCCCAATAAAACTTTAAATTGATTAATTTTAGTTGTGTGTGTCTGCAGTTTGCATCGTGGTCCATACTCTCCTTGCATCCCTTACCTATACAGTCTGTTGCCACGTGCAGCCTGGTAAATAACAGGCCTGCATTTTCTTTTGCCCCTGCAAGTACGTGGCAATCTACAGTTACCATAAACAATATCGTGCTAAATTCCTGCAACACAGTAATAAGGCCAATGAGCTGATTTTCTGATTAAACAAAAACTATAGTTAAAGTGAAAAATAAAGAAATAAAACACAGGTAAAGTGATGCAACTGTATATTCGGGTTTTTTCCCCCCAGGTTAAAAGTCTTCTTTAAAATTTGAATTCTAGTTTTATGTAAAATAATATAATTTCTCAAGGCCATGTCAACACTAGCACTTATGTCAGCGAAACTTTTGTCGCTTAGGAGTGTGAAAAGCAAAAAAACCACCCCTGAGCAACGCAAGTTTTGCCGCCTTTAGCCCTGGTGTGCACAACACTATGTCGGCAGGAGACGCTTGTTGAGCTGGTTTTATGTTGTTGATGGGAAAGCTCTCTCTCATCTGCATAAAAGCTACAAGAGTGCTCTTAAAGCGGCACAGCTAGATCGGCACACCTGTGCTACTCTAAGCTTATAAATATAGACACGGTCTGACATGTCTTGTAAACACAGGAGGAAGGTGACTCTAGAAGTTCATCTCTGCCAGTGCTAACTGAACGGTGCCAGCAGTTTTGGTGGTGGAGCCACACTGCTAGTTAAAATCTTTGCCTGAAAAGGTGTTATAAATAGTGCTGGGGTAAAATTGGCCAATGGTGCAACATAATCAACAAGCTGTCCAGATAAGATGGCAGCTAGCCACTTATTTTAGTGACTGTGAGTTTGTTGGCATTAACTTTAATTATGAACACCGGATTTTTTGTGGGGGAAGGAATAGGAAGAGAGAGATGGAAATCCATATTATAAGGCCTAACTCTAAAAATAGAGTCCCTAGTACTCTACATTTATAACAACTATCAGAGGAATGTGGAATTTTATAAACATTAGCTCTCAATGTCCACATCAAATGGACAACAGTACAACATTTTGCAGCCTGGCAATTCACTTTACTTCTCTGCATGTCAGTTTACCCAAGGCCAAATGCAAGTCAGAGGCAGGGCTGGGACTAGAAACCAGGGGTCTTGACAGGTTGGACTATGCCTATTGCTCACCTGCAGAGGGACAGCACAGCCTGCACAGGCTGGGAGGGGAATGCTTATGTTGCCCATGGCTGGTGGAGTTGAGGAGCATCAAACTAGCGTAAATGTTAAATGTTATTATTTATATTAATACCTAAATCCTGCTTTGAATCTTAAATTCTCTGCCTCAGTACTACCCTTGTGGCAGTCAGTTCCGCAGCTTAGTTGTGTACTGTGTAAAAAAGTATGTCAATTTTTAAAGAAATGCTACCAGTTTGAAATCTAATATCTTTTAGAAAATGAGTTTAAAAGTATTTTCAGTTATAAATGGAGACCCGCTGCAGTGGAACTCTGCAAGTGCAGAGCCTCAGGGTGTATTCCAATAGAACCCAATGCAGGACTGGAGACTAAGGGCCAGGTTTTTAAAAGGTATTTAGGTGCTAAATGATTATATAGGGGGAGAGCAATGAAAGCATCCCTCTGCATATAGTTAATTAAATGTACAAAGCACAAAAAACTGAAGAGAAAAAATAAATCGAGTTTTTAGGTATTATAATCTTGGATATTACTTGGATAGAACTGTGATTAAGACCATATTCCTTGAAATATGTTTTCTTTTAATTTAATTGTGTGTCTTCTTGATAACACTTATATTTCTGCAGACTCACCATTTTGTTGCAATTCCTACACATTGTATTTGCCAAGACTAAAGACAAGCAGTTATTTCTGATTTAAAAAACAACAACACAGGATTAAGGGCTGTGAAATGCAGCCAGACATCTGATTCCTATATAGTCTGCACCTGTGACATGATCACGGTTAAATGGTTGAAATTAAGCAGCACCATGACAGGGACACACAGCGTTGAAGCAATACATACTTTTCTACACTTCTCTGCTTTACCATCATGTGAAAAATGCCAGTTACTGGACACTTGAGAAGGCTGAAGTTACTTGTGAACTTGGGATGCAAAAAAACTCACCGAGCTTCCGCAACCAAAACCATGCTGAGATGCAATAGACTAACACACTAACAGATGTAGCAAATTACATTAAGATTTCAAAGACAAGCTCTCAAAGCTAGGAAATGAAGAATTGAAATTGTCCATGCAACCTTAATTTGAGCCTCCTTTGCATGTGCATTATGATCCAGTCTTTAGTTAAATGATCACTAGCATGTTTTCCACAGGACCCTTGCCTCATTCATTTCACAAGAGGGACAGTGCTCGATGAATGGGTTGCTATCTAATATTTATTTTTATCTTTCTCATTCAATGTGCGCCCTCTTGTCATATTTACTGCACTCTCTTCAGACACAGCTCTAAACACTGAACTGCTAATTTCCTCATGGGCTTATTTATGGTGTTCACCATAGGATCTGAGTGTTTCACAAACACTAATGAATTTAGCTTCACAATTCCCCCATGAAGTATTGTGGTATTAATATCCCCATTTTAAGGATGGGTAACTGAGGCAGAGAGACACTACGATAAAAAATTAGCTTTAATTTTGGGTGTCTGACGTGTGTCCAGTAGCTGAAATGCATCTACCAATCAGACTTATGCCCTGAGTCTTCATGATATTTAGCAGTTGGCACTTTTTAGGTTCAGAGCACAGATCCCATTGACTTCAGTTACCCTTATGAGTGTTCAGCACTTCTGTAAACTGGTCCCAAGCATCTGAAGGTGGGCACCCAGAGAGAGAGAAACATGTAATTAGTAGCCACCTGTAAAAAAAAAGTTTGGTTTCAGTGACTTTCCTAGAATCATACACAACCCTGATTCATTCCCTGAGCACTATCCATCCTGTGTACTGAATAAGGTAGAGTGTCACAGGTGTGGGGGAGGGAGCATATATCACACTGCATATGCACAAGGGGGTGACCCTTAATTAATCCCCTTGTGCATATGCATAAGGGGATGCAGTTTTAATTCTAGCACTTCCTGGTTTGAGTTCTTAATTTTGCAACAGTAACATTCTTTGAACATCCTGATCCCCATGTCAGTCATCAGCCCAGTTGGAACCTTTAGATCAGGGGTCAGCAATCTTTCAGAAGTGGTGTGCCAAGTCTTCATTTATTCACTCTAATTTAAGGTTTCACGTGCCAGTCATATATTTTAACATTTTTGAAGATCTCTTTCTATAAGTCTATAAAATATAACTAAACTATTGTTGTATGTAAAGTAAATAAGGTTTTTAAAATGTTTAAGAAGCTTCATTTAAAATTAAATTAAAATGCAGATCTCCCGCAGACCGATGGCCAGGACCCAGCCATTGAAAATCAGCTCGTGTGCCACCTTCGGCACTCATGCCATAGATTACCTACTTCTGCTTTAGATCTATACCACAGACCTCTGCCTCTTGTGCCAACAGAGCAACTGATGGCAGCAGGTCCCATCTTGTATGTGGGATGGGGGACCCCCACTAAAGCGAGATCACATTTTCACAGCTATTTCCTGACAGCTAGGGACTGTTGAGAATGTAAAAGGAAAAATACCCTACTAAATAAAAAAAATGGAGCATATTGCAGAGGAAAGATTAAGGATTATCAAGTATACATTTGTTAAAATCTTTTACTATTTGGCAAGTTTTATTCAATTAAACTAGTTGTGAACAGTCAGACAAGTATATGGGCCCAGCCTTCCTCTGATCAAGGAGAGGTTACCGCAGTACAGTTCTTAAGAAGGAGCTGATGTAAATCAAAGTGGTCTGTTGGCAAACACAAGCACTTTCTTCTATGAAGTAGTGCAATGAGTGCCACAGGCTATTAAACTAATTTAGTTTTCTACTTAAGAATTTCTCCTCATTTGGTGAAAATAGGAATCTACGATAGAAGTTTTCTTTGAGTGCTTCATGAGGCAAATTTTATCTTTTTTCTGCAGTCCCATTTCTGTAGGTCTCACTACACTTAAAATGCCTTTGAAGAACTAACTGTAGCTACTGCTGGGTGCTGACAGAAGGAAAGCGCTATTCAAACTAGGTCCAGAGCAAAAATACCCATATTCTTGGCATGCCTATGGATTAAGATCCCTAGCAGACCATATTTATTGAAAGTTTTACTGCTGTGCTCCTGGACTTGAAAGATATTTCGTATGTATCTTTTACAACCTACATAATTTATACAATGCACTTATGAGTAAACCTAGCAGAAGGCCAAATCCCAGTCAACCTAAGAGTTGTCCTATTTTACTAAAATGACTATGAGAAGTGTTCAAGAGAAGACATTAGAGAACAGAGACTATAAAAGTAAAAGTTTATTTTCCATATGATCCCGATAACCAAGGTAAAAGAAAGGACCTTGAAAGAGTGATATAGGTCTTTCTGCACTAAGGAATCCACTGCAACATGTGCTTTTTGCACGTATCCTATATTAAGAGTGTGTTTTCTAGAACCACACATCAGGAGATTTTAAGGATGATGAGGTGGGAGGGAAATCAGAGAATTCTCTTGTTTTGGAATTACTCCATGTGCTGTTTGTCAAAACTGTTTCAATGCAACTCTCATGACTGCATGCTTTGGCTGTTTTTACTATTAATGCCACAAATGCTCATTATCAGATCTTATTCTTAGTTTTCTGATCTAATTTATTATCTGCTGGGATATTCTGTTTTCTGATCAAATAGGTAGACATCCATTTTAGCATCTAGGCCAACTGGCAAGCGTGCTTTACAACAAAATGTATCTGATTATGTTTTTTGGACTTAAGTACCATCTCCACACCAATTACACACAAATCTACCTGTCCACTCCTGATCTGTATCCTTCCAGTCCCACATTTCAACCTGACTTCAAGGCCAGATTAAGAAAGTTTGGGATCCTAGACACACCATGACACTGCGGTCCCTTCCCTCCACCCCCATCCAATGGCCCTGTTATTTGCTTGATATGATAGTAACAGGGGGTCCCCTTCCTTTCCAAAGGGGGAGGGAGCAGCAGAATGGTGCCCTCTTCTCTTTTTCATGAGAGGCAAAGGCTCTCTGCCCTGCTGGAGAAGCAGAAAGGCAGAAGTGGCAGCAGGGGAGCCCCCAGCAGGTCAGTGTCAGAGCCAGGAATAGAGCCCAGGTTTTCTGAGTGACACCCCACTGTTCTCAGTTCCCCATCCAGAGGGGAAGGGCTTCTCCAAATGCTAGCTCACAAGGGGGCCATGGGAAGGGAGAAGAGCTCTGACCCGGCCCCCCCCAGGACAAACCCCCCTCCTCCCCACCAGATCTTATAAGAGGGGCAGGGAAATCAGAAACTCAAGAACAGTAACCCTTCCCCAGATCCAGGTTCCCACATATGGCGGAACAGAGACAGGGCAGATCACCCAAGTATAGGGCCTCCCAACACCACTCACATCAGGGGGACAGGGAGAAGGACTCACACACCCCCAGGGCCTCCCCTCCCCCAGATCCCAATACACCTGTGGGAGAGGAGAATGTGGGGTTGACAGGTGGCCCCCGTTCCAATCCCTCACACTGACCCTGACACCAACACCCCCCATGTCAACCCCTAGTGCCCCTCTATTCCTCTCCCTTAATCCCCACCACCTCTGACAGGCTAACCCCTGCTCCCCAGACTTCCCCACTAACACCCTTTTATTCCCCGCCCCCAGTTGCTGCCCTAAATTCTTCTCTCCCTATTCCCCAATTCCTCTACTCCCTAATTCCCACTCCCCTTCCAGTAAGAACAAGAATGTGTATTTTTTCCCTTTTCCAAAAAGAAGTGGAGCGCCTTCTGAACTTTCTGCTATACTCAGATTATATTTCCCCCAAGTAAAACAAAATACCATACAACAGAGGCAGATTGTAGCAAGATGCCTCCTTTTTTTACTTCAGATTTCTACCATGGGTTCGATTTGAATTCTCAGTGCCTAGGTGGTGCACAGATTTAATGACTATAGCATTCCCTCAGAGCTAGATGAAGTCCTGTGACTCACAGAATCATACAATATTAGGGTTGGAAGGGACCTCAGGAGGTCATCTAGTCCAACCCCCTACTCAGAGCAGGACCAATCTCCAGACAGATTTTTGCCCCAAATCCCTAAATGGCCCCCTCCAGGGTTGAACTCACAACCCTGGGTTTAGAAAGCCAATGCTCAAACCAGCACTGAGGGTGTGAGTAGAGAGCCCAAGGGTGATGAAAGGCACTTACGTTAGCTTCTAAGCATTAGGTCAGGGGTCGGCAACCGATAGCACGCGAGCCGATTTTTAATGGCACGCTGGAGCCTGCCGGGACTCCAGTGTGCCATTAAAAATCCTGCCGACGCGGCAAGCTGCAGGGTCCGCGCTGCCTGGCCTGAGCGTCCAGCTGAGCACTGCAATCCGCCGGCCCCTCCCCCACCTTTCCGTGGAGCCCTGCCACCGTGCGCACAGCGCTCTGGGGGCCAGGGCTGCGCGCTCCCGCGGGGCCACATTTGACTCCGTGGGGAGGGAAAACTGTTCCCCGCTCATTCGGAGCAACACTGCGGTGCGCACAGAGCTCTGAGGGGCGGGGCTGCGTGCGCGTGGCAGCGACAAAACTCCAGATGAGCGGGGAGCCTCATGGCAAGGGGTTGGGGTCCAGGGGGGTTGGATAAGGGGAGGGAAGTCAGGGGACAGGGATTAGTTGGATGGGGGGGCCGTTCCAGGGGGGTGGTTAGGGGTGGGGGGATCTCTGTGAGGGGGCAGTCAGGAGCAGGGGGGGTGCATGGTCATGGGTAGTCTGGGGTCTGTTAGGGGGTGAGGGGGTGGATAGGGGGTCAGGTCACGTCACGGTGGACAGGGAGCAAGGAGCGTCCCGGGGGGTCTCTTGGGTGGGTGGTCAGGGACAAGGAACTGTGGGGGGTGGATGAGTCGGGAGTTCTGGGGGGCTGTCAGGAGGTAGGGTGTGGAGAGGGGTTGGGCAGGCAGGGACCGGGGGAGTTGTATGGGTCAAGAGTTTGGGTCCTGTAAGGGGGCAGAGAAACAAGCCGATAAATAGGTATGGGGAGTCCGGGTCTGTCTGGGTGTGAAGAGGTGTAAGATAATGGTTGGGCAGTCAGGACAGGTAGCAGGTAGAATTCTTAGCTCAGGGCATCACAGGGACAAGGGGCATGGAGGCTTTAGATAGGGAGGGACGGGTCCAGGCAGGGGGTCAGTCGGGCAAGGGTGGTGGGGTTGGGGTTTGGGGGGCAGTCCCAGCCTCTGCCCTGAGCCTTACCCCCTCCTAAACCACAGCTCTCTTGCCCTGGTCTCCCCCACACACTCTCCAGGCCCCTGCCCTGAGTCCCCAAATGTCCACCCAACCCAGCCTTCTGACTCCTTCACCACCCCCTGCACCCCAGCCTGACTTGGCACCCCACATACTAGCCCCCCACTCTGGACACCTGCACTCCCTCATATGCCCCAGCCCTCTGCCCTTGACTCTTGCACCCGGACAGTCCCCAAGCTTTCGCCCCCACATCCAGGCACTCCAACAATCCCCACCCCACCCTGAGACCAACGGCGAGCTCCTGCACGCACCCATCTAATCACCTGCAAACCTCACCCAACAATGGGCTGACCACTAGGTAGTGCTCCACACACAAACCTCCTGACCCAACCCTGAGCCCCCTCCCCTCATTCTAGCTCCTGGCATAA
Source organism: Chelonoidis abingdonii (assembly GCF_003597395.2). Classification (NCBI taxonomy): domain Eukaryota; kingdom Metazoa; phylum Chordata; order Testudines; family Testudinidae; genus Chelonoidis; species Chelonoidis abingdonii. The sequence continues at coordinate 167,140,802 of NC_133771.1, forward strand.
CCCTCCACACCCGCCCTGTGCTCGGTCCACTCCCACCCTCAGCTCATGCAGAGAGAAAGAGATGGCCGAACCAGAGAGAGGTATAAGTACCCACTGTATGTGGGGAGGGCCGGCGCCCCAGCCGCAGCAGGATTGAGCGGATCTGGCAGCGGGATGCCGGATGGCAGGAGCCAGCGGATGGACCCCTGAGCGGCACTGGCTGAACGCTGCTCAGCCACTGTCGTCTGGAGGTCCGGCTGCAGGCTGCAAGCTGCTGCCAGTCTGGGCGTTTTGGCTGTCACGCCCTTCCCAGCTGAGGTCCCGCGCAGCCCCCACTCAGCACTGGGCGGCCTAAGGTGAACAGAACCAGACCAAAGCAGGGAACTGAGCGGAAAGCCGGGTGGCCGTTTAAAGATCAAATTTTTAATTTAAATTTTAAATGACGGCTTTTCTTAATATTTTAGAACTGAAAACCTTGTTTATTTTACAATACAACACTAGTTTAGTTATATAATATATAGACTTGTAGAGAGAGACCTTCTAAAAAACATTAAAATGTATTACCGGCACGCGAAACCTTAAATTAGAGTGAATAAATGAAGACTTGGCACACCACTTCTGAAAGGCTGCCGACCCCTGCATTAGGTTATGTATGAAGCTACACTCTCTTTTGAATGTCATTTTCAGTTTTGCTCAAGTCACTCCAAATTCAGATTGCTAACCCCACACTGCATCTCCTTGAGGCACAGCAAATTTCAAAAATCAATCCCAATGACTACGTGGGAACTTGAAGCATTTAGAAGAATCTATCTTTAAACAAAAAGCTGTTCTTACCCTCTGCTATATACTGTGTCAAGTATTTAGGCCAATGTATGGAATAAGTGGAACTCTGGCTCCTAGCCCTGTGTGCATTCCTCTAGATCACATGACCTCTAGGCGAACACTATCTCCACTTTATGTATTTTTATTAGGCCATGTCTACACTAACGAGCTTACAATGGCATAGCTGTACCTATGCAGCTGTGACACTGTAAGATTGCTCATGTAGCCACTATACCAACAAGAGAGAGCTCTCCTGTCAAAATCATAAAACTGCTTACACAAACAGCAGTAGCTATGTCGGTTTGAGAAGCTCTCCCACTGACAATGTACTGTCCACACTGGCACATCTGTCAGTGTAATTTATGTCACTCAGGCGGGTGTTTTTTCACACCCCTGAGCGAACTAAGTTATACTGACAAAAGTTGTAATCTAGACATGGCCTTAGTCTGTACCCATGTGAGAGCTGACTGAACCGCCATAATGCACATCTCAGTGCCATGTACAAGTTGGGCACTTTGTATACCACAGCAGTTCCAAGAGCTTTCTAAGGCATGCAAAGCAGCTGCTTTGCATGTGGAGACCCTCAGCTGTGCACAATACCATTGTACATTTCTGGACTCTCACATCCAGCTAGTGCTGATTTCTTAAGACAGCATGTGACACTAAGAATTTCACAGGGGTCATAACATACACAAGTTGGTTTAATATCCAAATTCCAACAGGAAAACATTCAAAAGTAGTCTAGGATACCAATCTTCTTCAAGACAGACTAAAACAAACAGAGGTTTTCAAGGCCAACCTACTTGGGAGCTACAATAAATCAAAACACACTAAACAATTAAAATTATCTCCCAAACACAGTCAGAGATGCCTCAAAGTCTCCAGAAAAATTCTACCAAGGTTTAAAAAGAAGTTTGATGTTTTAGGCAGACTGGTTTAGCTTTGGCAAAAGTAGAGCATCTAAAAATCAGATTTATACTTATAATGGAAAACACTTTTCTCCAACTAGACACAGAGGATAAGAGATGTTCTACATTTACAAAAGGTAAATTGTAAATACTGTTCTAGAGTGAAGAAAGCTTGTAGTGGGGAAGGAACTCAAGATCAAAATATTTTATGCTTGTGTAACTCAAAGCAAGCTTACAAGTGTGTAGAGAAAAGCATCTAGAAATAAATTGTACATTTTAAATTATTAACCAATTAAGATCATTTGTCTCCGATCATTTGCAATTCCCGACAAATCTGGGTTTGCTGACAACATCAGACTATGAATCATATATCCCACAAGGCTGGGGTGAAGGAAAGCCAGAGACCTATTATGGCAATGAGATATGTAACCTACAAGGTTAGAACTGCTTGTTAGGAAATTGTTTACAGCCCCTTGAATTGTGATCACTGAAGGCATTTCCTCAATTCACAGGATTTCTTAGATGAAAGAATCACTTTATATAAAACGTGGCTTCAAGTATACTAAAAGGAGAGATTTAGCACCATTGTGGAGGAGTTGAAGGGTACCAGAATTACATAAGTTCTTTTAGTCAAAGAAATAGACCTGTTTCAATGGCATAGTATGCTAGTTCAGAGACCACATCTTAGTTAAGACAGAGTTTTTCCTTATTTGGTCCAAGTTGTTCCCTTTTTAATTCCAGATGCAAGTTCCTACTGGGTCAAGCCCCAGGCAACATTCACTCTTGAAGTTTAAATCAAAGAGCAAATAATTTAAGGAAGAAACCAACCATTACAGTAATAAACAGAAATAATCCATGGCCTGTGTACATTTCCCAAAACACTATCTGGGTCTATCTAAGTATAAATATAGCTTCTAATGGAATGTCTACACTGCCGTTAAAACCTTGCGGCAGGCCAGCTGACTTGCGCTCACAGTGCTTGGGTTAAGGGACTATTTAACTGCGGCCTAGACGTTTGAGCTCAGGCCCAGAGTTCATGCTGCAGCATAAGCCTCAATGTCTACCTCGCTATTAAACTGTCTGGGCCAGCCACAGGTGTCTAATTATAGTGTAGACATACCAGAGCCACTGCCTTCCCATTCTGCATATCCTCTCCATCCTTGCTCTTTAGGCAGGGCAAACACCAACTAGCCAGCAGTGGAGAAAAAGAGCCACACCGATTAAAATTTCACCACTATGGATGGCTTTGTCTACACTATCACTTTTGTTGGTTAGTGGGCAGGAGGGAAGAGGAGTGTTTTTCCACATACAACTTAAGTTTCACTGACAAAAGTGCTCGTGTGGACAGTACTACGTCAGGAAGAGAGGCTCTCCTGCCAACATAGCTAACAATGCTCAGAGGGGGTGGTTTAATTATATATTATAAAGAGCAGCTATACAGGAGAGGTTACAGTGGCACAGCTGTACCACTGTAAGGTCTGTAGTGTAGATATAGCCTAGGTCATGCCTTCAGTTGTCTGCTCTGTACTTAATTAGATGGTTGTCAGTCATCATTATCTGACTGATCCTCACCCAAGTGGTTTGTACCCTATCAGCTGCCTGACTGATTAAGAGCAGGTTCAATAGGCAACAATCAATTGATTCTCTCTGCTAAAATGATTATTTATCATATTTAATCTGGCCCAACTTTTTTTGCTTAGTTGTTTGATCAGCTCTTAACCAACTGATTGCCTTGCTAATTAACCAAATTACTTGCCATTACATTGACTTTGCTACTTGATTTGTTTCCTCTCTGCATTTTTAGCTTTATACCTGTTCTCCCCACCCTATCCCTCTGTGCTTGCATAGGAAGAGGGAAGCCCTTACACCAGGCATCCTCACTTCCCTCCTCAGAATGTATTTCTTTCACCCTGCCTTCCACTATTAACTTCCATTCCCGTGCTGTCAACTCCTCCACTCTTTCCCTACCTCAAACTCTACCTAAACTATCAGAAGGTTTAATATACTTTTCCTATAGTAAATAACTCAGTCTTGTTTTAGTATTTCTTTCCTTTACTAAACCCCTTTAGCTTCAGGCCCTATGGTGATCTAATTTTGACTGTAAGTTCTTGGGGCAGTAACAATGTCTTTTTAGAATATCTTCGTTAAGTGCCATGCAAAATGATGGTGCTACAGAGAAGCAATACTTATATTTCTTCAGCTGTTCAATTCTACAGCCATACAAAGTTTGGCTTTCTTTTACAAAGAGACTGCTATCTAGCAAAAACTGCTGAATGTTCAACTAGGGTTAAAACAGGACAAATCACTGAAATCTAGCTGAACTTTTTCCAAACAGTATATTAGAAGAACACATTCTAATATACCAGAAAACTTTAAAGATTATGATCCAGAGGTAAATTTTTGCACTGAACTACTTTTGTTTGACACAGTGCTCTAATGTTTTACTGACTGTGGGAATACCACATACATGGTATTAATATAAAACCTTCAGTAAAGGAAGAGTACCTTCATTTGGACACTGTAGTTAGTTGACTTGTGTGAAATTGAGAGTAAAAAAAATCAGAATAAAAACCATCCCAACTATATTTAACTTTACAACATAAATGAAGAGTGATTATATTTTCAACTAGAAGGTAAATACTAAAATAACTATGTATTTTAATCTAATTCTTCCAAATTAAGGATGTGGAGCATTAGTATGCAATATTTGTCAGTTCATACATTCAATAGGGGATATTGACTTTTTTCACAGTTCATTGATTCTAAGGCCAAAAGGGACCATTCTCATCATCTACTCTGACCTCCTGTACAACACGGGCCATAAAACTTCCCTAAAATAATTCCTAGACCATATCTTTTAGAAAAACATCCAATCTTGATTTAAAAATCGTCAGTGACGGAAAACCATCACTGCCTTTGGTAAATTTTTTCAGTAGTTAATTACTCTCAGTTAAAAATTTACACCTTATTTCTAGGGTGAATTTGTCACTAGCTTCAACTTCCAGTCACTGGATTACGTTATACCTTTTTATGCTAGATTGAAAAGCCCATTATTAAACATTTGTTCCCTGTGTAGATTCTTATATACTGTAATTAAGTCACCCCTTAACCTTCTCTTTGTTAAACTAAATAGAATGAGCTTCTTGAGCTTAATCCATGTTGACTGCAGAATTCTGATGCACTCTCCACAGGCTTTATGAGACGTTATAAAATCAGTTCACAATAACCAGTGATAACACAGACACAACCATTTTGCCAAGGGAGAGCAAGTTTGGATTCTCCTTAATTAACAAACTCTTGGGACTAGATTAGTTTTGGATTATTTCACATTCTTAGGAACCCTTAATTCAAATATTTAAAGAAATAAAAACACTTTTCTTATATGCAGAAAACCACTTTGAACTATATGAATGAATACCACATTTCTATATTTTTCTGTACATAACTGCATATTCCCCTTAAAAAGAGAGAAAGTTACACACCCTTTACAAACTGGGTATAGGAGAAACAAAGAGTATAGTACAATTCAAAATGATGGTTCAGCCATGTATAAAGGTTGCAAAACGGTCATGCAGTATAACTTAGGGCTTGTCAAACCTAAAATACTATAGTGGCACAGCTGCGTTGCTGCACCGCTGCACTGTACCTATACCGATGGGAGGGATTCTCCTGTCGGTATAGGTAATTCATCTCCCCGAGAGGCAGTAGCTATGTTGACAGAAGAATTCCTCTGTCGACCTAGTGCGGTCTACTCCACACAGCGTGTAGCTACAACAGCAAGCAGCGTGTGGATTTTTCACGCTCCTGAGAGATGTAGCTATATCAATGTAGACCAGGCCTGACTGTAGATCAGTTTGGGAGCAGCCATCCTCATATAACAAGGTATGATGAACATTTAAAAAAATCAAGTCTAATCATATAAATTTGTGAACACGCCATGAAGATTTCTTGAGCTATTCAGACCTTCAACTATACTAATGTTACTATTACTTAGTCATATCATATGGGTTTCTGCAAGAGCTTTTTTTGTGTTTAGTCAGAAGCAGGGTTACATCATTTTATCAGTTTCATCACTTTACAGCTCAATACATTCACAAGTCCACTTATAATCCAAATAAATGATAATATAGTATTTAGTAATTCCATGTAGATAAGGGAAAACTGTTGTGTTTCATTTTAATACCTTAGGGTTACATTTTCCTTTTCAGTGCATATTGCTGGCTATTCCGCTCCCCCGGCTTGTGTCACAATCCCTCAGTGAGTTCATCAAGAGTTTCAAAAACACAGGAAGAGTCGAATAGATACCAGAAAAGCACTGCATGCATTAGAGAAAGAATTTAGCCCTTAGATTGCTAAGGAGGAAGTCTGGATGGTTCATATTAAGAGAATGTGGAGCTTTTTGACTCCAGAACAATCAGTATCCAGTCCCAATCTGTAGTGACTCATAGTTACTACCCTCTTAATGGCCTATAAGAAGCTAGTTCACTCCAGTTTTTAGCGGACCTATATCCATATTAGAACACACACACAAAAGCCATAAACCTCGCATCATTACCCTAATAAGTTCCCTTAGTAACAATTTCAGCACAGAAACCAAGGATTGAGAAAGCATAAAACTGAACTAACTTTTGCCACTGGCACTCTAGGTCAGGGCTGACCAGTTGGGGCAGTCTTACTTCTACTACTGTACCTGCACAAAACCTATGGCTAGCAATCCAAAATCTGTCTGAAATCTGACAATCATGATTTTCAGAATGGTTTCTACAAATACAGAGATACCAGACAGTAACGTGTAACAGTGAACGCTGATCCTGTCTCAGGGCTTGTCTACACTTAAAACGCTACAGTGGCTCACCTGTACCACGGTAGTGTTTCAGCATAGACACCACCTATGGTGATGGGAGAATTTCTCATGTTGGCATAGGTAATCTATCACCCTGAAAGGCGACCTAGCACTGTCTATACAGGGACTTAGATTGGCTTAATAATTCCACTAGGGATATGGATTTTTCACATCCCTGACAGACATAGTTAAACCAACCTAATTTTCTAGCGTAGACCGGGTCACGCACTCCACTACCATTTTCCTGCTTTTCCCAGCAGCAGACTAGTCTGCAGTGCTACAGTTTTGGATGAAATGCTTCTCAGCATTTGAGAATGAATAAGAAAGAGCTGATGCTTCATCTACTCTAAGTTAAGTTCTAGAAAGATTTGCAGAGAAAATAGATACGTTCACGTTATGCTCTATTAAAATAGAATTTGCCCTACAACAGCTTTGAAAAATCTCCTGCTTCTCTTGTGCATATTCAGCTGCTGAATATTTCCTTAGTCACAGAGCAAATATAACTCCCCGGTTCATTAGCCATTTTTATTTTATTCATTTTTTTCCAAATCCATTTACATTTTTCATAATATAAATAATATTAAAATAAAGTAGCTTGTCTTCTTTATAAGCAAGTTCAGCAAATCCTATCCTTTATCAGCTTCATTTGTTAAGTCTTAAAATGCTTTCCAATTTTGGGGCAGCTTAAAGTTTTGGGAGCCTTTATACAACTATCCAAAAACACCTCATAAGAAGTGTAATGTCCCTTTAAAAGACTTATTTGTATTACAGCATGATTATGTCACTGTCTGTTTTGTGGATAATTTATTATTTCACTTTATAAATGCAAGTGTTATTGTAATTGTTTTCCTCTGTTCCTTCCCTCCCAAATCTCCACGTATCATAACACTACACAATGTAATCTTTTGCACTTTAAAAATCCAACATCTTGCTTGGAAACTGCTTTGAAAAGTTGGCATCTAGCTGACTTGCAAATGATACTACAATTTAAATACCTTCCCAGCAAAGTTGCACATTAACTTCAAAATACTCTGGGATCACCCATTAAAATGTTTTTGTTTCAGTTACAACACTAATGAAAACCAAATGTCTGAATATATTTTAAGCTGGTCTAATGCACTAGGGATTTCACTTAAAAGAGAAAGGTCTGAATCAACTTCCATTTACCCAAATGAACACAGATTAGTCAATACTACACTATGCAGATGTATGGCCAACACTTGGAGTAAGATTAAATAATTACAAAGAACATTTCAACCACAGATTAAATGAAGAAAGTCTGTGTAATTGGCTGAATTTGATTCTTCTCCTAAATCTTTTAGTTACAGTCCGCTAAAGCTATTGAGCTGCAAGCTTACAAAATCCCATTTACAGGTGGATTCAGGACCCTAAACCTCTGCTTTGCTAATGTCTAAGCCAGTGGTTCCCAAACTTATTCTGCCGCCTGTGCAGGGAAAGCCCCGGGCGGGCCAGGCCAGTTTGTTTACCTGCCGTGTCCGCAGATTCAGCCGATCGCGGCTCCCAGTGGCCGCAGTTCGCTGCTCCAGGCCAATGGGAGCTGCTGGAAGCAGTGGTCAGTACGTCCCTCGGCCCACGCCGCTTCCAGCGGCTCCCATTGGCTTGGAGCAGCGAACCACGGCCACACCTGTGGATGCGGCAGGTAAACAAACCAGCCCGGCCCACCAGGGGCTTTCCCTGCACAAGTGGCGGAACAGGTTCAGGAACCGCTGATCTAAGCCATTGCAAAATACAGATTTTCACCTATCCATGGTAAGGCACATCAACTGATCTTGCTCTGTAAGTTTAAGCAACCCCTAAATATTTGCTTGCACAACAAAGACCTTTGAAGGAACCTATACATTCTACCAGAAAAATGAGTTTGTCTAAGCTAACCCTTTATAGGAATGATTTCAAATACTGCATTTTAAGAGGTCAGACAGCGAGGACAACCAGAAAAATAGGTTATACCCCTAAAAGAGTGATTTTATGTACTGGATTGTGAACCAGTAAAAGAAAAAGAAAGAATTTTAACTTTAGGATTCCGGACTTGTGAGTTTCCACCAGAATTTTGTCAAAATAATTATTTTGACAAGTTCCTATTAAGTGTTCAAAGGGTAGAGGGTAGTCTTGTGGTTAAGGCATAGGACTGGACTTAGGAGATTCATTTCCTTGCTTTGCCAGTGACTTCCTGATGACCTTGGCATATCACTTTATATCAAAAACTCAGTACTCTGTGTGTAAAATAAAGTTAATTCTTCCCTACTTCAGAAGGGTTTTATGAGGATTAATGTTTAAGAATCTCAGATATCATGGTGAAGAGGGCTTCGTAAACAGATTACCCAATTTACTTAAGGCCATATCCATATTTCTGAATATCAGTTCTCTCAGGCTACAGCAGAATTTCTCATTGTTGTCCAAATTACTTCCAATCTAATTCTACCTTTGAATTTTCACTATAAATTCATGTATTTGTTGCATTCATTTCTTCAAGGTCATTCCCCGCAGCCAAAAGAGAACTATTTAATCCCCCCAAAAAAGAACTGTTTAATTGTCCAGTGATTATTATTGCAGTCTTGTGGCTAATTAAAGAGAGCATTAGACTGAGAATACAGAGTTAGCTTCTAGCACAATCATCATATTTTGATGTGCCACACCTTTATCGAAGCCTCAGGAGTTACCAGGTTTGAAGAGACATTTTAAATAACAATTAAATTAAACATAAGCTTTAGGAATAAAGAAGAAAAATTCAGTCCTGAGTAACACTACAGTAGGTCACACGCACAAAAGAATTATTTCTTTCTATAGCAAAATTAACCGCTCTGTTGTTGAAAATAATTAAAAAACCCAGATCTTTAAAAAGTCAACTAATTAATGACGAACTACATTTCCATTAACTTTTTAAAAAAATTAATAGTCAAGGAATTTAAAAAAGAAGAGTACTTCTCACCATTGTATCAATGCTTCTCCAAAAGTCAACCTAAAAATTGCATTCCGTAAACAATGAATACTTTGTGTAGGAGATATAGCGCAAACTATGAAATGCAAGTTACAAAATAGCTTTTTTAGCCAAGAATCAAGACAACCTGTTGACAATTTATTTCTTTAACAATTAAATTAGAAATTTAACCTATTTCAATGAAAGCTATAATGATAATTGGATATGAATCATAAAGCAAAATTTTTCCCTGAAGAAATACATCGTAGAAAACCCTGCAGGTACCTTTCCATAACAAATACTGTACATTTCTCTGAAAGAACCAAAAACTCAGCACAAGCTATCCCAGAACTTATACCAATATCTAATTTTTCATGACATGCTCTGACAACATTGACGACTATGGTCCATATTTCAAAAGTTTAGAACACAGACCACCTGTTTCTGACTAGCATTCAAATTGTTTCTATTGTACAATCAACAACAGCTGCTGAAGGGTCTAAAATATCAAGGATTAGAAACGGACAATTATTAATGGCTATATTATACTAAGACAGGTCAAAAACTTTCTGCTAAAGATGTATATATTTCATATGTACATTTCACGCTGCTTTCTTTATTTGTTCTTAAGACCATTTACTGTAATTCAAACTTTAGGGTTGTTTTACCTGCAAGAACAGCAAATAGTTGTGCCACTCTGATTGTGCTAGGGACAGCAGAGGAGGTGAGCTGTGCAGAACCCTGCATGTAAGCTTCCAGATCACTGCATGGTTAAGAAGTTCTTAACAGGGGATTTTCAAATTCTCATGTGTGTAAATTAATACTTGTTATTCATCCAAGAGGCTGTACAATATCTTACTGTTAGAACATTTTTGTGGACAGATTAAAAAGTCTGCAGCGACAACAGGAACTGTCTCACCCAAGCAGAGATGCTAAGCATGCACATTCCAAGCCAAGAAGGAAATCAAAGATGCAGGCAAGTGAAAGTTGACAATTTAATCAAGTAAAATCTGAAAAGTAGCATCTGGCAAGAATTAAAGCAAGAATTTTGATGTCATTTATCAAGTGGTTAATTGTTTAAAAATAAAGTTTAAGACCCAACTAGTGCTTTGCTTAAAACGCAAAGCATATTTATAAACTGATATATTCCCATCAGACTTTCAGAAGTGTGATGAACCATAAGGGCTTGTCTCCAGGTCAAATTTGTTGTGGATCAACTTGAAATGTTTCTCATTAAAACATCTTACAGCCATACGCAAAATGTTTTGTTACAAAGCTTGCTCTTTAATGGATGTTATAAAACCGGAGGTGGGTTTACTTAGATGTAGGAGGAGCTTATCCACAGCAAAATATATTTGGATACATCTGCATCCTGTACCATGTGTTGCACATCTATCAAGTCTTCTCACCAGTACCCCATACTGCTTTGCTGTCTACCTTAGTCTCCTATGTACCTCATTTTGCTCTGGGGTCATTCTGACCGGGTGACACCTCACTGTTTAAAAGATCATCCTCAGCCAGGTGCCATCCTTTGTGATTCCATCATGAGGAGTTCACACATAGGAGTGTTACACTTGTGATAACTCTCTAGTAATGCCTCATACTGCTGTTTTGTGATCCCTATGATTCTGACTTTTTAGACCTCTTGGGATAAGAACTTTATCTGGCCTGGCTGGCTGGCAGTAAACCGATATGCAAGTATCATGGCAATTGTTCAGTAAGGGGCACAACCTGAACACTTTCCAGTGCTGCAGTATAACAGAGGAGCTCCAGCTGAGACTACGGTCATTCAAAGTACAATTTGTCCGAATACAGAGGTAGCACAATCTGATCTTACTATGCGGACTTTGACTGCTCATTGCTCTATGTGTCACCATTGTACCAGTGTTTGTAGTGAACAGTCTGACTGATCCACAATGACTTAGGTGAACCCTGTGCCACTCAGTTATGAGCGTCCCACCACCTCTATTCAGAGCAGAAGGATGAATCTGAACCACAGAGACCCATACTGTGGATAGCATCAATTCCTGGAAGTATTAAAATGATACCTCAAAATACAACACAACAAGAGGGCAGGCTACATATGTTGGGTACTGTAAGGATGTCTCTATGTTGGCAGAACTTTTCACTGATTCATGGGTTTTTAAACTCCACCCCCAACGCTAAATGCAAAGGTGGCACTGGAGACTGCACAAACTCATTCATAGTAATAAAATACCCACAGAAACACTGTGTAACCTTCCTATGTCCTATCCCATACCCTCATCGCAGTACTTATTAGTCTTTCCCCCTCCACACAATCACCTCCCCTTCCTTCACAAAAAACAGTGGAATTGCATAGCTTAACAAGAAAGAAGATTCTTACTGAAAATGATCTTTTTTATTCTTTTTTTTCCAGCATGTCAGCAGGATCAGGAAGAGAAGAAAAAGACAGAAGCACATTGGATTATGGAGAGGGAGACTACATTCCTAGAGCAGATGGCCTACTAACTTTGCACAGCAGTGTAGCAGCTCAATAAAATTTTAAAATGCTTATAAAGTTCATCTTTATTTATTATTTATATTGTTTACAAAAATAATTTGAAAGTGTGTTTTCATTCATGTTTGAATCTTAGACTTTCTTATCTATTGCAAAGCATCCAGTTAAAACCACCTTACTGGTACAATAATTCCATCAAAAGTAGAACTATATTAAAGGCATAGCTTTACAAACTATACATACAATGCATTAAGAATAAAGAAATATATGTAGTGATGTTATCACATGCCTTATACAGCATATGCATTTCTCATGAGTAGGAGCACAACATATCCTTCACAATTATTCTACACACAGGCCTCCTTCCTCGCTGTTCAAAATGTTCACCATGTGTGCACATCCCACTCCCGTCACGTGCAATGCTCTCCCTTGCTCTCACAAAGGTTGTACAAAACACAGCAACCAGATATAATCAGAAGATGTCCCTCATCAGCATCCAGACTTGACATCAGGATCCTCCACCTACCGTTCAGTCTTCCAAATGCACATTCCACAGTCTTTCTGTAACTACTCAGGGTATAACTAACCAGTTCCTTTTGCCTCTCCAGTGACAGGCTTCCTAGGCCAGGAGAGCAGAGAGTAAACTATCTCTTAGAATGACTGGAGGAATGGCAATGTCATTAATGTTCATATAGACCATCAGTGCAAAAGTTCCATTTGTCATTACATGAAAATGTCCAAACCTTCTAAAAATCATGGTGTCATAGACCTTCTCAGATCACCCCACATAAATATCAGTGAAAGTTCCACACTGATCAACCAAGCCATGCAGCACCACAGAGAAATAATCCTTTCTGTTGATGAACCCTGAAGCCTGATGTGGGAGGCAAAGAATGGGCACATGGGTCCCATCAACATCCCCTATAAATTAAGAAACCCCAATCATGCAAAGACATTAATAGCTACCTGCACATTGCCTAGAATTATGACCTAGAACGACAGCACCTTCTTGATTGTGGTGCACGCCTCCATTGCAACAGTCTGATGTTTGATCTACCAACACCAAACTGGCTACGAACTGATCAGTAGCAGCCAGGGGTGAAAAGCTTCCAGATGGCAATAGCCACATGCTTCTCCATGCTGAGGGAAGCTCTCACATACCTGGTCTACCACTGCAGCTCCAGGGGCAAGCTCTGCACAAAGTTCTAGTAAAGTGGCTTTTGACATCTTGAAGTTATGCCACCACTGCTGGTCATTTCAGGTCTGCATCACTATCCTGTCCCACCAGTCAGTACTACATTGCAAAGCCAAAAAGCAGTGTTCTGAGTGAGTCTGCTCCAGTAAAAGCCGAGGAAGTACAATTGTTTTCAGACTCTTCCTTCTCAGGTTCCCGTATTATTCTGGTTGTACAGCCATTGCACAACTTGAGATAGTATACCAGCAGTCTTTATAATTATGTCAACAAAGATTGCAGTGCTCAACAACACTTCCTTCGTGTTGTCTGACAGTGCTTTAAAAGTGGCACTGGATCACAGAAACAAGGAGGCTGATGGGGTGAAACAAGATGAAACATAAAAGTTATTCTGTTTGACCACAAACCCCAGAATTCCGGTGCTTTCTGGTACAAAAAATTCAAAATGTAGAGTGCAAAAAAAAATCCCAGAAGGCATGCAGCAGCATGGCAGAACAATGATGCAATGTCTGACCAAAATGCTGAGTGCTCATTGCAAAACAGTGTTGTAATAGATGGCCACAAAGATATGAAGCAACATTAACTATTTACTCCTGGGGAGATTCTGTGCCAAAAAGTAAAAATTCTGCCAAATTCTGCATATTTTGTCAAAATAACACTATATAATCATGCCAGTTTCAATTATTTTGGTAATTTTTTTCAAAATACCTGTCAACAAGTATGTCTGTAACAAAACAGACACACACAAAACCTCCCCCAGGAGTAGTGCATTAAAGAAACCCCTATGACAACCCAGTACCTATTTCTCTGTCCCCTGTCCCCCCCCAGAGCCCAGCTGTGCCACCCCTAGCCCAGACACCTGCACCCCTCCTCCCCCAGAGCCCATCTGCGGGCTCACCCCCAGCCCAGACACCTACACCCCTGCCCACCAGAGCCCAGCCATGGGGGACCCTCCCAGCCCAGACACTCTCATCCCTCTCCCACAGAGTCCAGGGATCAAGAGGGAGAAACAGCCTGATACTAGGTCCCGGGCTTGCGTGGAGTTTCCTGCATGCTGCTTTTCTTCCTTTCAGGGCAAGCCAGGAACTGCAGCTGCCAGGAACCCTCCAGCTCCCTCTACCTTCCCAAGGCAGCATCTTTGATTTGCAAGCTGGACTCTGCAGAGTCCAGTGGCCCCTAGTGGCAGCCAGCAGCTCTGCAGCCCATTTCGGGGGGAGGGAGGAAGGGAATTCTGCATGCACATTAATTTCTGTGCAAATTCTGCATGTGCAGTGGCGCAGAATTCCCCCAAGAATAATTTAACTTGATTGCAAGATAACAATGCAGGGTGTAGAAATTAATTGTGCAACAGTTGTTGCGCATCACTTAACATGGATAAACAAAACCTGCACCAAGTTCAAAATGTAGATATACTCTCAGTTGCTTTCTCTCTTCTGTAGCCCTCCTGCATTCTAAACATAGTTGGAAACTGCAACAGTCATAACAAAAGGTCATTTTTGTTTTTTTCAGAAGGTTACAGGTCACATTTACTAAAAATCTCGACGTTATCTTTGCACTTATTACTAAAAGTTGTCACTGTTCTCACAACAAATCCAATCAATTTAAGTTGTTTGTATAGTTTAGCTTTTCTCCTCCATCAAAGCCAGAAGATAGAATTTCAATATTGAACTTAACGTAAAAACATTTAGCAGCTGTTTTACCTCTCAAAGGGAGCAAAAGGAGAAAGACAGCAAACAGGAGAAACTCTCTAGTGTTGGTACATGTGAACACCTTGTCACATCTTATAAAGAACAATTCGTGCTGCAAGAACATTGAAAATCTTTTACAGTGTCAGACACATTAAGAAGTTGAGCCTGAGTTATTGTGACCTTTTAACTAGATGCCAACCATCTGTACCCTCACTACAGACACCAGCTAAAGGAACTCTCTACTTCAAACTTCTAGCTAAATTTCTACCAATAGAATGCAGCAAATGTCATTAAGAAGCTAAGTTAGTTGCAGCATGAGACTAGTATTCACCTACACGTCACCTCTAAACACACTTGCTGTCCGCCACTCTAGGGAAAGGAAGACCCAATAAATTTCTTAACTGTGTGATAAGTTTGAACACTAACTGTACAAGACAATAAAAGCCACAGAGACTCAATGTACTGTAGTATGATTCTACAACTACCCCACCTCCCCCCCCACAAAAGAAAAGATTTTGTGCACCCAAAACCATTACAAAGTCACTTCTAAGTTTCAGTTCTCTGAAAACCTGAAGACATACTTACAAAACATTCAGTTTTAACTAGACAAAAGGTCCTTGATTAATGATCCCACTCCACTGCATGAATGTCTTCAATTCCCATTAAGGAAGTTTAACTGCGCTTCATATGCCAACACTAAACATTTAGAATGGGACTGGGAAAATACTTATTTTGTGCATTCCCTGTAGGATGTCAATACAAAGCATTTTGGATTAAATGAGTACTCTTCCCAAAGGTCAGTCTAGTTAAATAGGTCACTGCACTGACTCAGGGAAGAGGGGGGAAAGGAAAACAGAACTAAGAACGGCCATACTGGGTCAGACCAATGGTCCATCTAGCCTAGTATCCTATCTTCCAACAGTTGCCAGTGCCAAAAGCTTCAGAGAGAATGAACAAAACAGGGCAACTTTCAAGTGATCCATTCCCTGTTGTCCAGTACCAGCTTCTTGCAGTTAGATATCCCTAAGCCTCTAAGGACAAGAGGTTGCATTCCCAGACCATCCTGACTATTAGCCACTTATGGACCTATACTCCATTAACGTTTCTAATTCTTTTTTGAAACAAGCCCAGGCATACTTTTAGCATTCACAGAAGCCCTGACAATGAGTTCCACAGGTTGGCTGTGCGTTGTGTGAAGAAGTATTTCCTATGTTTGTTTTAAACATGCTCCCTATTAATGTCACAGGGTAACCCCTGGTTCTTTTGTTCTGTGAAAGGGTAAACAACACTTCCTTATTAACTTTCTCCACATCAGTCAACATTTTATAGACCACTGTCATATTCCCCTTAGTGATCTCTTTTCTAAGCTTAAACAGTCACAGTCTCTCTCTCTCTCCCTTCATAAGGAAGCTGGTCCATATCCTTATTCATTTTTGTTGCCCGTCTCTATACCTGTTTCAATTCTAATATATATTTTTTGAGATATGGCAACCAGAAATGAACACAGTATTTAAGGTGTGGGCGTACCATGGATTTATATAGCGGCACTGTGACATTTTCTGTCTTCTTATCTATCCCTTTCCTAATGGTTCCTAACATTCTGTTGGCTTTTTTGACTGCTGCCATAGTTTGAACAGATGTTTTCAGAAAACTATCCTTAATTACTCCAAAATCTCTTTCTTGAGCGGTAACAGCTAATTTAGAACCATCATTTTGTATGTATAGCTCGGATGATGTTTTCCAATGTTCATTACTTTGAATTAACAACGAATTTCATCTGCCCTTTTGTTGCCTAAGTCACGCAGTTCTCCGAGATCCCTTTGTAATATGGCAGCTTTAGACTTAACTGTCTTGAATAATTTTGTATCATCTGCAAACTTTGCCACCTTACTCTTCACCCCACTTTCCAGATCGTTTATGAGAATGTTAAACGGCATTGGTCCCAGGACAGATCCTTGGGAGACCCTGCTATTTACCCCTCTTCACTGTGAGAACTGACCATTTATTCCTACCCTTTGTTTCCTACCTTTTAACCAGTTACTGAGCCATGAAAGGACCTTCCCTCTTATCCCACGACTGTCTACTTTGCTTAAGAGCTTTGGTGGAGGATCCTGTCAAACGCTTTCTGAAAGTCCAAAGTGCACTATATCAATAGGATCCCCCTTGTCCACAAGCTTGTTGACACCCTCAAAGAATTCTAATAGATTGGTGAGGTATGGATTTCCCTTTACAAAAGCCATGTTGACTCTTCCCCAACCTAGAGTGTTTATCTATGTATCTTGTTAAAACTATAGTGAACAACAGAATTATCAAACTGCCAGGTTTTGAAGTTAGGCTTATCAGATTGTAATTGCCACATCACCACTGCAGCAGTTTTTAAAAATTGGGCTTATATTAGTTATCCTCCGAGAGTCCTCAGGTACAAGAGGCTGATTTAAGGGATAGGTTACATACCACAATTAATAGATCTGCAATTTCATATTTGAATTCGTTCACAACTGTTGGCTGAATACCGTCTGGTCCTGGCTACTTATTACAGTTTAATATATCAAGCTGTTTCAAAATCTCCTCTACTGACACCTCAATCTGGGACAGTTCCTCAGATCTGTCACTTTAAAATGGTTCAGGTGTGAGAATCTCCCTCACATCCTCTGCAGTGAAAACTGATATACAGAATTTGTTTAGCTTTTCCACAGTGGTCTTGTCTTCCTTGAGCACTCTTTTAGCACTTCTTCATCCAGTGATCCCTACTAATTGTTTGGCAGGCTTTCTGCTTTTGACAGAATTAAAACATTTTGCTGTTAAGTTTCTGTTTTTTGCTAGTTGCTCTTCACATTTTTTTTGGCCTGCCTAATTATATTTTTATACTTCACTTGCCAGAGTTTATGCTCCTTTCTACTTTCCTCAGTAGGATTTGACTACCAGTTTTTAAAGGATGTCTTTTTGCCTTTAACTGCTCTTTTACTTTGTTGGTTAGCCATGGTGGCTTTTTTTTAAAAAAAAATTGGTATATACATTTAGCTTGAAGGCAATTCATTCTTCTGACTGTTCCTTCTAATTTATGTTTAACTAGCACCATTTTTGTGTAGTTTGCCTTTCTGAAGTTAAATACTATTGTGGTGGGTTTCATTGGCATTTTCCCCCTACAAGGGGGAATTTAATTATGTGATGGTCGCTTTTAATAAGCAGTTCAGCTACAGTTACCTCTTGGACCAGATCCTGTGCTGCACTTAGAACTCTCCCCTTGGGGGTTCCAGGAGTGACTGCTCTAAGAAGCAGTAATTAACGATGTTTAGAAATTTTATTTAGTGTCCTTCTGTCTTGCATCTTTTCCTCAGGTGACATATATCCAATCAATATGGGGATAGCTGAAATCCCGCATTACTGTTGGGGTTTCTGTTTCTGTAGCCTGTCTAATCTCCCTAAGCATTTCACAATCATCATATCGGTCAGGTGGTCAGTAGTATATTCCTACTGCTATATTCTAATTATTTAAGTATGGAACTTCTATCCACAGAGATTCGATGATATAGTTTGATTAATTTAAGATTTTTACTATGTTTGACTCTGATTTCTTTCACAGAAGCCACTTCCGCCCCCCGCATGATCTATTCTGTCATTCCCACATATTTTGTATCCTGGAATCACCACGTCCCATTGACTATCATCATTTTACCAAGTTTCTGTGATGCCTATTATATCAATATTCTCATTCACAACCAGACACTCAAGTTTACTATCTTAGTATTTAGACTTCTAGCATTTGTGAATAACCACTTATAAATTTTGTCAATATTTAGTTGTCTGCCTTCATGTGATGTAATTGAGGGAGATTCTTTCGTTTGACTGTTTCGCTTCATTTCCCATCTGTACTTTATCAGTTTCTATTCTTTCTTCTTTACTAGGACCTAGAGTATTCCCTTTAATAAATCCTCCCTTAAGGGACGTCTTTGTCCAAACAGTGTGCTGCTCCACGCTTGCTTTCCCCCAGCCCTTAGTTTAAAAAGTGCTCTACAAACTTTTTAATTTTACATGCCAGCAACCTGATTCCATTTTGGTTTAGGTGGAACCAACCCCTCTGTACAGGCGCCTCCTTTCCCAAAAGGTTCCCCAGTTCCTGATAAACTTAAATCCCTCTTCTGAATACCACTGTCTTATCCACACATTGAGACCCTGCAGTTGTGTCTGTCTGTCTAACTGGTCCTGCAGGTTGAACTCGGAGCATTGCAGAAAACACTACAGTGGAGGTCCTGGACTTTAATCTCTTACCTAGAAGACTAAATTTGGCCTCCAGCACCTCTTTCCTAGTTTTCCCTATGTCACTGGTACCTACATGTACTACAACCACTGGCTTCTCTCCAGCATTGCCCATAAGCCTATATAGATGTCTCAAGAGGTCTGCACCCACCAGACAGTTCACCATGTGGCTCTCCTCGTCATCACAAACCCAACTATCTATATTTCTAATAATTTAATCCCCCATGATTATTAACTATCTCTTCCTAATAACTTGGGTTCCTTCCCCTAGATGGGTATCCTCAGTGCAAGAGGATATCCTGACATTTGGAAGGAGGGTCCCAACTATGCGATCATTTCCCTCCACTCCAGATTCACGTTCTTCTTCCCTAACACTCTGATCCTCAGCTGTGTCCCTGAAAGTTTCATCTATGTACCTCTGTCTCCCTTAGCTCCTCCAGCTTAGCTACTCTGGTCTCAAGAGCCTGTACTCAGTCTCTGAGGTCCATAAGCAGATTGCACCAAACTTACATCTGCCCGCAGGCAAGTAATTGATCATAAATGCTGCATTCAATGCAACAAACTGGATAGCCCCCAGTCTGCTGCTGGACTTCTGCCTGCGTTTTTACTCTTGCAGGGGTTTTTGTTTCTTTGTGCTATGATTTTTTGTTTGTTTGTTTTGGGGGGGGCATCACTGGCCTAAGTTTAGAGTATGTTTGTTAGGTAGATCTGGCTCTCACATGCCTTCTCTAAACTCCCCTGTTTCCTAGCTCCTCTGGTTGCTTAGAAGCTGGTTTTTTAAACTCCTGTTCTCCCTGAGTTAGCCCCGCCCCCTCATCAAGGGATCCTAAAGAGGTTAGGAATCCAAGGATAACAGGCTAGAGCCTCATTAGGAAGCTTTCAGCCTAGCCTAGCAGGAATCTAGGCTCAGCACACAGCCCTCAAGAGAGACCATACTATAAAATTGAATCAAGCAGGCACATGACAAAATACTAAGACGACAAACTCACTCCAAGGATCACATAGTTGCTCCTCTTTCACCTGGAGCACTTCTTCACAAAACTCCTATTTGCTGCTCCTGTTTGCTAGCTAACTGTCATGTATTGCTTCTAGCCCAATCAGGTAGTGCATGGGTGTAGACCCTGAACTTTCAAAAGACCTATTTTTTCCTCAACTGAGAGTATGAAGACATCTGCAGCCAACTACATTATTCCAAATACTCAAATAGGAGCTTATTCCTTTCATACAAAAGGTGCCCCTGAAAAAAGGGAGGCAGCTACAGAAAAATCAGATTAATAATACAAATTAAAAATGCCTCCAAAATATTGGATCTGTGCCCTAGCTGGCTACTGAAGTAGTTTATCTGGTTTACTGGCTCAGATAAGGAGTCACTATGGGAACTATAAAATGAAGAGGGACTAAAAGGGGAAAATGAAATTTATAAAGCAACAGTGAAATTCTCTTCAGCGTAACAGATTGATCCGAATTTTTTTCATTTCTATAACAGCTCTGTCACTTTAACAATCTGATAGATCCATAGGAATTGTGTTACAGGATCCCCAAGGGCCCCCGCACAACCATTTTCCTATTATCAGTTGCTCCAAGCAGGGTTTGTTCAATTAACTAACAACACTATGGGGTAGGGGGAAGCAGATTTGAATGCAAGCCAGAGTGGAAGTCTATATTTAAAAACATCTGGACAAAGAAAGCTACATAGACAGTAATAGGCATGCTTGAATTTGAAAACGAGAACTTCCTACCCCTTTCAGGACCCTGCAGACACTGCATTCTAGTTCAGCACTAAGATCTTGGTAAAACTTTTCCAGGTAGACAGTTATATTGGTAAAACCACCACCCCATCCCACCCCAGACACTCTTATTACAGTATACGAGTGACTTTTTAAAAACATTTAGCTTAAGTCCCTACCCAAGCAACATGAGCTAAACCGAAAAAAGCAACTATTACACAGGGATTATACCAATACAACTATATCAGCTTAAACACACATCCTAGCTTATACTGGTATGAATCTCCCATGTAGACAAGCCCTAAATGTGACAGAACTGCAGCTCTTCAAATATTCTGTTGCAAGCTTTGCATAGATTTTTTTATATATTGCCATAGTCAGCCAACTGAAAATATGCACTGCATTCTGCAGAAGTTTTCAAAGTAACACGGGAAATATCCTGGAGCAATTTTTTTGTATCATCATTTAAAAAAAACAAAAACAGGTAAAGATAATTAGAAAACTTGTGCCATCATCGTAAATGTTATAACTGTAGTGGGTTTTAGCTAGCAAAATCTTAACTATCGGTACTCACTCTCTGCAGCTAAAAAGCCAAAGAAGGAAGTCTCAGATATGCTTAGTCAGTCTCACGTCAAGGGCTCTGGTCTTCACTATGTTAGATAGTAATTCATTTTTTCTGCATAAAAAGGTTTGTTGGGGGACTTCTAATCTTTAAAGAGCTGGACAAAATTAATTCTCAGAGCACCCATCTGAGGCATTAGCCACATTCCATAGGAGGAGAAGAGAAGATTAGATTAGATTTCAGGGGATTCTGTCTCCCAGGCCTAGTCTCCCTCCAGTGATCCATACTCTCTCTTATTTTTGCATCTTTTACTTTTAATTGTTAGTTCAAGAGAAAAAGACCAGCATTTGAAATTAGGAGATTGAAATACGAAATATAACAACTCCAACTAGAGCAATAAGTAAATCAGACTGAAACCTTGAAATTTGACACGTTGTACCCAACATAATTTGATAAGTGATGTGATTTTTCAGCTCTGGGGGTAAACTTGCTCTAGGGGGCTGCAGTACAGCAGCAACGCATACCTCACTGATTGACCCCAAGATCTCATTTGTTTGTATAAAGCAGCAGTGTAGCAACAGTTTCAGTAGAAGGTTCTTGTCCTGTCCTCCTAGCTGGAGGAAAGATGCAGTAGTTCTCTTTGAGAAGGAGGGAGTAAGAATACCAGATATATAATAAAGATGTGACACTAACTAAGATACCCAAGGCCCAACATCATCACAAGAACAGAAATGCATGTTGAGGACCTGAGATTAACAACCACCATTGTATCCTTTTTATTTATATTTGTTGCATTGAGCCGTATTCTGATTCTATGCACAGTGAAATAGAAGAAAATGCCTTGCACTCAAGAGTGCATCATAAAGTGCTCACTGAAATTCAGATATAGTGAACCCTGATTTAGAAAGAAGTTGGCTGGGGAAAAAAGAAGTGATTTCAAGACAAAAGAGTCACTGAAACTTAAAGATGTCTATTAAATACCTGTTTTATTGCATAATGAATTCCAGTCTACAATATTTAAACCAGACCAAGATTAAAGCTGGAATTTTCTGAAGAATGGAACTTTCAGAATTCTGCATGACCTACCTTTAGATCAATGCCACAGCTCCGATCTCAGCTGAAATTGCTATCTCCCAACGTCGTAAAACTCACCCTCTAAAACAGTTAAGAGTATAAAGCCAAGATCCTGTGCCAATTGCTTTTACATACCTAAAAGGGAAAAGAGTATACATTTAGTCATACAATTGTACACAAGAGGCCCTTGATTGTTGTTATTTATAGTACTAAAAAATTATATCTGAAGTTTTTTTTCCCCCTCTAAAGTATGCACAAAACCAGTCAGAATCTACAGGTATACAGTGACTCAAGTTGTGTGGGAAATGATTTTGCCATCCTGGGAAATTTTTTAATATTGCAAAAAGTTTTCCCTTTCCAAATTGGGACAAGATCAAAATCTTGAAAAATTTCAAAATGAAACTAAAAAACCCAGTTTGTTCAAACATTATTTCATTTAAATACTTTTGAAATGTTTTGTTTGACTTTTATTTAAATTTCACTATAAATTACGCTTCAAAACAAAGGTATTTCAAAACAAAAGAGGGAACTTCTGCTTTGAAAGCGCCAAAACAAGACATAACACCAAAAATCAAAAAACATTTGACATGGAAATGTTTAGTTGAAGAATTCCCAGCCAGCTCTGCTTAGACAATTGTTGATCTGGTCATCTGCATCATAATAAACTAAGTGCTCAACAGCATGCAGTCTTCATATGCGACCAGTCAGTCTATTTTGGTACAAGTAACTCGTTAAATAAAGCTGCTAAAAATATTTGGCCTTGGCTGAATACTGTAATAGTACATTTCTGTTCCACAAACTCATACTAACTAAAGGACTGAGTTTAGGTTACATCACTAAACTGAACAGCATTGGTATCAGTTTCTAAATAAGTACTGGCATCCTGGGCAGGAGGAAGCATGTGCAGTCAGACTATAACATGGAAACATTACTTTTATTATTAATCAATAAATAACAAATAATAATAGCTAAAATTACTTGATTTAACTGACTGAAGATTTATGAATTAATAACCAATATAGATTCAAATACACAAAGAGGGCGAGGGGATAAGAAGTGGAAGAGTTAAAAACTACAAAAAGGGAAAAAAATTGCTGCATAATTTTTCTATTGAGTGAAACAGTGCAAGCAATACTGATACATGTTAGTCTTTTCCCATGTGCGTCAATTAAACATGAAACCAAAGCTCTTTCCTCCCACCCCCCAACTGGGATAATCTCAAATAAGGCAACTTCAAAGTAATTAGTGCCCAGTAAGAAACAGTTAATTTTAGTTTCACAACTGAGATTACATTGGAACACAACACTATTTTCTTTTGCATAATTTTATTATTGATACAACACTCATCATACGAGTCCACAATAATAAAAGAAAGAAAATTTGTCACACAAGTATGAAATAAAGGAAGACCTACACACAATCAGCCTTGGTGTTAACTCTAGCTGGGGACCTTAGCAAAACCACATAACCTTCTTGGTGACATAGTTCAGCCTTAGAAGAACTAGTCAACGTTAGCACCATTATCAGTTAATATTGTGAACTACTGAGGCAGCTCTTCACATAACCCTGCTTACAAAAAAGAAAGAACACTGCAAGACAGAGTGGACAGGCAGGAACTTTGTTGGCCAAGCTTATATACTGTTAAACACCACTGGACTCCCAGAGCAGAGAGATGTCTTAGGTCTTTCAACACTTTAAATGCTACAGCAGCACAGCTGCACCACTACAGTTGCTGTTTCACTTGCAGACACAGCTTACACTGACAAGAGGGTTCTCCCTTTGGTATAGGTAATCCATGTTCCTGAGAGGCAGTAGCTAGATCAACGGAAAAATTCTTCCACTTACTCAGCTCTGTCTACATGGGGATTTAGCTTAACAATGCCACTCAGAGGTGTGGATTTTTCATGTCCCTGACCAACATAGTTAAACTCACCTAATTTTCCAGTGCTTTGTAGACCAGGCTTCAGTCTTGTCATCCCATCAGCATAGCTTTAGCCTGGGCTTCTTACAGCACAAGAAGTCAAAGTCACAACTGCACCAGGAAGCTCTAGACAAACAATATAGCCAGACCATCTCTCTTTAGGGCTAGCGTGGAAGAAAGATAATTCCAAAAAGAAATACTGAGATCACAAGCTCACAAATGCTATGTTACTTGTACACACTTAAGTGACAGCCAAATACCAGACCCACTGCTGAATTCTTCTGAAACTCAACCTATTATCTTTGTTGGATGTACAGTTGTTAAGTGCATTTATTGGAAAAGTCAATATAAAAAGCATTATGGAAATTTCTGCATTTCTGATTTTTAAAAGATAAAACGATACAGCTCAGAAAATACAAACAACTTTCTTTTCATTTTACCGACCACATACACACGCCCCACTATAAGCAAAAGAACGCTTTAAAACAGCTGCTTAATTTCCTGGTCAAGATATTTGGTTTGTAGAACCTGAAGGTATTCAAGGCAAAGATAAAACACAGTCACATCATCCCCTTATGGAAAGACCATGGAAAAGTCTATGTTCAGATGTATGTTGGCTGGACAAATGAACGTACTTAATCATTATTCACCACCACCACTCACAAAGCAAGTACCCGTAATTGTTTCCTCAAATTGTTTCCACAGTCTCTCTCGCTTTTAACAGAAAACAAAATTACCAAGGTACCAAATTTAACCTGAAACTGGCAATGTCCACTACTAACAGTAAATTAATGCAAAAATCTATGTTAATGCAACAGTTAAGTATCTACATCAGAAAATGTCTAGCTAAAGTTGTATGTTCAGCCTTAATACAACTTCCTTCTGCACATGCATGATAACCTAATTACATGATATACTATTTCTCAAGTACAATATGTATTATTTTCTAGACTCTTAGATACAATTGTAGCATCTTGTAATTTTTTCTTCATTCTTGTATGCTTACATCGGCCCACATGGAGCTCCTCGTAGGATCAGGGTCTCAGTCTTCTTATATGATCAGAAATATCTCTAAACTAGGTATTTTAATAACTTTATCAGACTACCACAGAAACACAATGAGCTGTACTAAAAATGTTAGTATCTAAAAATAAAAAAAAGTAATAAAATTAAATATAATAAAATAAAACTAACATTTATGATTTTTGTTTTACCATGTTACTTGTGTAAAATGGTCATGATGTATATACATCATGTACCCTAGTTTCAAAGGGTCTTAATAAAATTAAAATATTGCATTATCCTAGTGTTTGATCCATTGACTTTATTGCTGCTAGTTTCTATAATAAGTGAGAATGTGTGTATAGGGTTAGAATGAAATCTGTTCTGAATGGCAGAAATTCTCCTGGTTACTTTTTCACAATGGTTTAGCATACTGTGCATAACAGAGATAGTTATTTTAGTTCACATGCAAAGTTATCTGTAATTTTCCAAGTAAATCATAGCAGTAGCAGCCTTAACTGAATTGCCTTACTTCTATTTGCCTCAAAACCTATACCAAAAAAATAAATAAATAAATAAATTGGTCCCTGAGTGCTCCTATTATAAGCATCTATATGCTAAGTAGGTCCAGTGGTTAGGGTTCTAACCTAGGACTTTGGGAAACCTGGGTTCAAGTCCCTGCTCTGCACAGATTTCCTGTGGGAGTTTAACTAAGGCCTAGCCTACGCTAGAAGCGCTGTAGTGCATCTCATGAAGACGTTCTATGCCGACGCCATAATAAATCCACCTGCACAAGAGGTGGTAGCAGCTCGCCCACAGACATAGCCCTGTCCATACCAGTGCTTAGGTCAGTGTAATTTATGTTGCTTGGAGGGGTGGCTTATTCACACCTCTGAGCAACACAACTTACATCAAAATTAAATGGTAGCGTAGACCTCGCCTTAGTCTCTATGCCACAGTTCCCCATCTGTAAAACAGGGATGATACTTCTGTATCTCACAGGTGTCTTTTAAAGATAAATACACTGAAGATTGTGAGGTGCTCAAATATTACCATAATGAAAGCCATATAAGTATCTTAGATTTTTTTTAAAAAATCTATATTAGATATATTTTTAAATTAGAGACAAAAAAATCTATCCAAAAGTTTATTTCAAGTCTAGAAACTTCTTCACTCTCTGAAACCGGAGGTGTCAGCGAACTCACCATACCTATTACAGTTGACAGTAATTTATGGCTGTGAAAGTAATAAAAGACTTGAAGGGGGATTTTTAAAATCACATCTTCAGTTTCAGCCCTGCCCTTCAGCACAGTTGTAATCTGAGATATACTATACCCCTCACATTCCAGGTGAATTGAAGTTTTATGTGAACAGTTCCCATACTTAATCTGCTTTGTCTAGTCTCACTGTTGATATTCCATCCCCTAACTAGAAATTTAATCAGGTACAAACATTTAACTATCAAACGATTTAAAGATACAGACAAATGCGGACTTTCCACATTTTCAAGTCCAGAAAAAATATTTTATGGCAAAAATAAATTAAAGTTTTTGATACAGTAAAGAAATGCAAAGTTAAATGTGATATTACCATGGAAGCCCTAGAGAAGTTTTTAAGAGTGAAAAGAATCTTTTAGTTATGTTGGTGTCATGAGATTCTATGTACCTTGGATTTATAGCTTGAGTACACACAATTCTAAATGCAAAGAGGTTCAAATAGCTACATGTCCATCTTTCTGAAAGTACTGTTTTTTAAAGTCCACTTATTGTTGGGATAAGTATGAGTAATAGGAAGATGATGGTACTGTGGGTACAGTTAGATGCCCTTGATCATAGACAAGACGCTTCCCAATATACTAGTCAAACTCATCTGAGTGGTGAGCTTCCTACTTTGGGAATAGGGAGTGACAAGCATAGCACTAGCTGTGGCACCAGGTACTTTAGAAATATGCCCCATACTACAGCCAGTAAGAGTGCATCCGTCTACTCTCGAGGTGCCAATGGCACAGAGGACTATTATGAAGTCCACATTAGAAATGTGTTTGCAACCCCCTTGCCAATCTTAGATCAAGAATAAAAGCACTGGAGATCTATATTGATTCTTGGCAATCCAGGAGCAGCAATGATCTTGATTTCATAAATGTCATTTATAGCTGAAGATAAGAAAGCTCCCTTTGCCTTGAATGCATGCTTAGCTAGGAATATAAATATTTTCTGATGCAAGCGAGTAGAACTCAAGTCTCATTCCATTGGGGCCAAAATGTCCTTTCCTACCATTTCACCTGCACATGGTGACCACTGGCAAAAGTTATGAGAATAGAGGCGAGATGCACCCAGGTACTAACAATTATAGCAAAGATTAGCGAGTATTCTGATTAATTGGTGCTCTACAATATTCAAGTCATATTTGTGTATTGTATATGCTGATTCTGTGTAAGACATAATTATGACCAAACTGTTTTCACTATTGCGTTGAGTTAGTCTGTTTTTTATGGAAAACAATTTCCATCAATATTCTTTAGAGCAGCAGATCATGAGTAAACAGTTCTTATTTGGGCATGAAAGCTATACCCGAGTATCTTTGTGTGTATTAGAAACATTTCACTTTCTATACGTGCCTATGTTTTCTAACCAAGCAAGATTATAGGATATCTGAGGTGCGGCAAGACCTGTGCCTAGCTTGTAAACTTAGTTGAGCGGAGGGCTGATTTACTTCCATTTTCAGCCTCAGGATGAACATGCCAGTCTACCATTGCATTCAGTATTTTTAAATTTAGATTAGTCATTTTTCCAGCAGACAGTAACCTAGTGGATCAATATTTCTGCTAGCCAGGGCACACTGTGCCCATGATGGCTCCTTCCATCCCTCCATTCCCCTCTTGTGCTCAGGCTACCACTGCTCTCCATTCTGCCACCCACCCCAGAGGACAATCTGTGTGTCTCCTCCATTTCCCTCTTCCCATCTCTCTTACCCCTCCTCCCCCGGCCACATATCAGGGTCACTGTGTACCACCCATTTTCATCTCATTTCACCCACCGCTGGTTCCAAGCCATTCCTGGGACCCTGCTTTTCTCTATTCATCTCCACTTCCCACGCCCTTCAACTGTACCTCCCCCAACTCCAGCTCTCCACTGCCATGTCTGCCTACCCATCCACCCCTGGGGTGCCCACTTTCTTCATCATCATCACTATTCCCCATGCTCCCATGCTTTCGCAGGTTCCAGCTCTGCCCCCATTGGGATCCTGCTTCCACTGACAATACTTGCCTCCTCCGGATCCCTGCTCATGTTACTCTCCCCCCCTAGGAAGGCTCTCCTATTTCTGTGAAGAGTCTAGGCTACAGACAGTATCACCACACAGGAAGTTAAGCTGCTGCCTCTGGTATGTGTGGGTAGCAGCAGGGGGCAGCAGAAAGATTCCTCTGCTTGCAGCACAAGGCAGCCTGTCAATCAGGCTTTTCTGTGTTCGGATTTGCACGAAAAATCAATAAGGTTATGCCCATTGATGCCTAAAAATTTCCCTGACATTTCTGAATTGGTCGGACGCAGCATGACAGGCAAACCAGGCAAACAGGAGTCAGCGAGTTGAGTGTTAGACCACACGTCACTTGGCCAGTAATTAAATTTCACTTGCCCAGGTCAGATTTCCGTAACCTAGGGCTGCGTGGAAAAAAAGATTTTTCCTAGCTTGACCCTATCTCATGGCTAATAGAAACTTACTCTTCTCACATGGAATGTTTACCATTACCACCTACATTTCTGATGACAATCACCATAGTTTCAGCTACTTAGTCATTCATTTTACCTACACATAAGATCAAAACAAGACATCTCACTGGGCTTGCAAAGGCCTAATATTCAATTCAATGGCATTTCAGTGTTTGTCTGCCTATAATGCCACATCTTTTGAACACCGCAGCCAATCAGTTCCCAAATTTCAGGCAATGTCACAGGCATCAATGAGCAGAACCCTATTGATTTGGGGGAAAATGGGAGACACATGGAGTCCTTGACATCAGATTAGTACAGTCAAGGCCTCAAGCACCTCTGCAGTTGTCTACAGAATAAACAACTGGTTGATGACCCCCATGACCTCCCTCATAATAATATTCCTATATCATCTCGCTCTGCCTAGTCTCCCAAAGTGGACACCCTGAATGATTTCTCCCCTGGACAGAAAATATAATAATGGGGTGGAGGAATGCACGCAGCCTCTGGTATGATGGAGAATAGGCGACCCTGCTATGGTGCCGGGAGGAGAGGATAATGGGGAACACACAAACCATGGGAGGAGGAAAGCATGAAGGGGAAAGGGGAGAATATGGGTGCACAAAAACCCCCTACCACGTAGGGGGAGAATGGGGAATCTGGGAATGGATGTGGGGGGAATGGGGGACACTCAGAACCCTGATGGAGGGGAGACTGGAGGTACCTGGTAGAGGGGATACGGGACACATCACCTGCCCTGGGAAGAAGGTGGTGGCATAGGGGTGCTAGTATGGGGGAGAGTTGTGGACCTCTCTTTGGGACGAAAGGGTAATGGGTGGGGGACACACAGAGCCACAGAAAGAGGTGAGATTGAGGGTAGTTGCAGGGAGTCCCTAGAAAAAGGGCAGAGGGGGAATGAGAGATTAGCTGACAGGGAGTTTGTGGGGTAGAACAGAAGAATACAAAGAGCCCATCCTATGTGTAATAAGATCAGTCTACCCAACTCATGAAGCACTCAAACCTGTGACCCTAACAGCACCCATGAAGCATGCAAACCTGTGACCCTAAGAGCACCCCAGTGCCAGCTGGTACACTGTTGTCATGATATATACCTAAAAGTTCACATGTAATAAATCACTGCTGGAAAACTAATAATTCACTGATCATTAATACTCTTGCATGACGTATGAACAGTAAACTCACAAAGGGTGTTATAGAGATGTGCTGCAAATAAGTTATTAAAACATATTTACCAAGTTGTGCCTACCCCTGTTCCAAACAAAAGAATGTGGTTCTGCCTGCTTGAATGTATCTCAGATGTAAATTAAGCAAGATGTGACCAAAGAGAAAGAAAAGCGTATTTACATGCAAGATAAAGTCATCAAGAAAGCAAGTGGAGAAAAATGACTATCTTGACGGGGGAGGGAGACTGCATCTTCCAGAAGCCTTCCTGGCTCTTGAAGTAGGGCCACTGAACTTTGGGAAGATATAAAGAGAGAGAAAAAGCCATTTTGGCATCCATCGCTTGAGGGACTAACGGGGCCAGAGCTCTTCAAGTCACAGAACGATTGATCCTTCAACTAAGGGGACTGAATATAGGTGAGAAACCTGTTTAGGGATTATAACTTGCTGAAATTCAGTTTTAGTGTTAAATGCATATTTTTGCTTTTGTTTGTAACCTTTTCTATCTTTATTCCTTATACTTGGTGTCACTTAAACCTACATTTTGTTTAATAAACTTGTTTTACTTTTACTGTCAGACAGTTCAGTACTTTGATCGAAATAAGAGCGTTTGACAAACCCCAGCTAAATTAATGAGCTGCTGTTTACTGTCTCTTTAAAGGAGCAGTAAATTTAACTTCTAGGAGTGTTCCAGGAGAGGGTTGGACACAACAGGGCAGATGGTATGCTGCAAAATGTAACTGGATGGTGGATGTCAGGATGTGACCTACATGCTGGTAAGGCTGACAGCTGGTGTCCAGGCTGTGAGCCACATCAGCATAGCATTTAAGGTATCCAGAATTGCAGGGCACGTTTTGAAAACCCTTTAATGGTCTGGGTTGAACCCCAAAGCATCACAGACCCTCTCTCTAAATTTGAATAGAGGCTGTTAATCTTGGGGTTTTTAGCATATGGTTATTGAATTAATACTTTCTCTAGTCTCAAGAAAGAGTGAGGGCCTTCCCTGTTGCCCTTCTATAGGACAGATGGGAAGGGTTAAACAGTAAGGTGTTGTCAAGGTATTTTTCCCCCAGTTTGAACTTTAGCGTCCAAAAGTGGGGACCTGCATGGTCACTTCTAAGCTTAAGTCCTAGCTTAGATCTGATAGCACTGCCACTAGCCAAAATATAGTGTTTGGCACACTTTCTATTCCCCCAAAACCTTCCCTGGGGAACCCAAGATCCAAACCCCTTGGGTCTTAAAACCAGGAGAAATAAACCACCCCTCCTCTTTTCCCCCTCCCAGACTTTCCCCTCCCCGGGTTATCCTGAGAGGCTACACTGATCCAAACTCCTTGGATCTTAAAACAGAGAGGAATTAACCTTCCCCCCCGCCAGTCCCTGGTGAGTTCAGACCCAATCCCCTTGGGTCTTAAACAAGGGAAAAAATCAATCAGGTCCTTAAAAAAGAAAGCTTTTAATTAAAGAAGAAAGATAAAAATCATCTCTGTAAAATCAGGATGGAAAATGTTTACAGGGTATTCAGCTCATATAGACTAGAGGGACACCCCACCCCCACCTAGCTTGAGATTCAAGTTACAGCAAACAGAGGTAAAAAAAATCCTTCAAGCAAAATACACATTCACAAGTTAAGAAAACAAACATAAGACTAATCCGCCTTTTCTAGCTAGTACTTACTATTTGAACATGAGAGACTGTCTCAGAAAGATTGGGGAAACCTGGGGTGCACCTCTGGTCCCTCTTAGCCCCAAGAGCGAACAATGAACAAAACAAACAGCACAAACATAGACTTCCTTCCACCAAGATTTGAAAGTATCTTGTCCCCCCATTGGTCCTCTGGTCAGATGTCAGCCAGGTTCACTGAGCTTCTTAACCCTTTACAGGTAAAAGAGACATTAACCCTTAACCATCTGTTTATGACAGGTGTGAAATAGCACTTAATATATTATGAGCTGTTCAGGATTTTATCCCACGTACATCTTATCCAAGTAGCCTCTTTCCCTAAGAGTGAAATTTACTATATGTCATCAATGACTAAAGTGTAACTCAGATATTTTTCAGATCTTCATTATTATAAAAGCTATTTCACTTTAATCAGTTCGACTAAAATCTATGAGATATTTTGTAGAAACAGCAAAGTTAACTCACTCCCTAGATATTTAACCGTTCATTTTGCATAATTCCATGTCATTCCTAAGCTGTGTCAGAGATAATACTATTTTTATTTTAGTATGCTAACTGTCTTCCCAACTAGCATCTACAGTCACACCCTTTTCAGGTTACTATAACCACAAAATTCAGAATGCACATCCATAAAATTTGGTTCCAACTCTAGCCAAGAGACAATGTTAAAATGTAAGCGACAAAGGAATTATTGATTTACAGACTTCACAAGAAAGATCATTTAAGAGGGCAAACTATTAGAATTGAGAAGCCTCAAAAGCTAAAAAATAAGTTATAAAATATTTTACTTACTGCTGAAGAGAGATTATCAAAAAGTTGTGTGACAATGAGCACTTAACATCTTCAAAGTGTTACACATGCAGTAATAATTAATGCTTAATTCTGAAATGCCTACAAAATTATCATCTTGCTGGAAATAGCCTTCTTATTCTACTCTTACGGTGCAAACTGAAAATTATCTGTTTATATAGGACTTAGCCAAAAAAATGCTTTTACTCCCGCTTATAGGTGCAGCAAAAGTTAACCACTATTACCAAAGAACAGCTGACATTATAAAAACTGGTCACAGGCAAGCAAGTCACACTAAATGTTAGAAATCCCATATGGTCACTGAACTAGAGAATAATAGCAGTTGCTAAACCAAATGAATGCTATTGTTCAATTCGAAGAGAGATCTCTGTACTTTGTTATTTTTGCATTTTATTGAAATGACCACTACATTTAATGTTCAACAATATTAACAACTCAGAAGTCTGATTAACTCTACAACCTTATCACATTTTTAAGGGTTTGGTGGAAAAGGAATGCATACTACTAAGACTTACAGTTAACATATGAGAAACATTACTGAGAGTCATTCAGCAGCCTCCTCACGGGAAAGGGTAACATTATGAGAACTTTAAGTGTTTGCATATGTTGTTTTACCTTTGTTCTTTTACTGTCTTATTTCTCACCTCTTACATGTTAAGACTTTTGGGAGTTACTAATTTGACTGCTTTCTCTTTCTTCCTGGGGCCCTCTGGGATCACCTCCTTCATTTCACTCTCTTTTGTTCCTGCTACAGTGACCCTCCCACCAGCCAAGGAGAGTTAGACATGCCATTCTCTGGGGACATTGGTGGCTACCAAAGAGCTGGTCATGGCAGGGGTGTGGAAAGGACAAGGTAAAAGAAGAGAAAAAGAGGGCAATGAAAACAGATACATAGTTCAATTTCTCTCCATTTCCCTCCCCACACCAACAGGCTCCCAACTCATACTCAATCATCCAGGGAGCAGAAACATAACCTTGATATTGAACTCGCATTTTTCTGTATT
This sequence comes from Chelonoidis abingdonii, assembly GCF_003597395.2. Classification (NCBI taxonomy): domain Eukaryota; kingdom Metazoa; phylum Chordata; order Testudines; family Testudinidae; genus Chelonoidis; species Chelonoidis abingdonii. The sequence goes on from NC_133771.1 coordinate 167,174,576, forward strand.
ACGTAGAGCTGGCCACAACTTAGGGGTTTTTATTTGCAGAAGATTTTGCTGCTTACAATTTGCTTTCCTTCTGATTTAGAATGAAAGCAAATTTACAAAATTTCCCATCAAAACCAGAGTCTCAAAAATTTTATTTTAGAAACACTGAAATATGGTGTTCTTGAAACAAAACATGAAATTCATTTCTTGTCAATTTTACAGCTGCTTTTCAGGCTCCAGGGGCTGCTTGCTGGAGTGAGGGGAGTCTGCCAGCACCCAGAGTCCCAGCTCTAGACAGGGCTCCAGGAGTTGGCAGGTTTTCTGCCATAGTTGCAGACCCTGAAACCTGCCTTTGTTTCAGCAAAAGTTTAGTCGAATCTGTAGTAGATTCATCAAAACATTTCTCTACAAATGAATTGGCATTTTCTGAACAAATGTTTTGCTGGAAAACTCCTGATCAGCTCTAGTATTACGAGAGCTGAAAAAAGAGACCCACTCACACTTTTTACATAAGTAATAACTGCTGCTACGCTAGAACAAAAACTTGAGCATTTAAGGTAGAAATTAACAGCTAGGGGAGGAGAGGCATACATTCAAATACAATCACAGCTTATACAGGCTTTTAATTATCACATTGCAAAATGCAAAACCAAACTTAACTCTGCTCCCATAGTCACATCCAGTCTCAAAACTACAGATAAGAAACCCTGGCATCTTATTCTCCATATAGAAACAATATTTTCATCCCATCTATCAGAAAGTAGAAAAATTTCATAGCATTTTCTTCATATATTCCCAAAGTCTCATCATATGATCCATATTTCACACCCTTATTGTAGCTTAGTGGGTTGAGCACTAGTCTGCTAAACCCAGGGTTGTGAGTTCAATCCTTGAGGGGGCCATTTAGGGAACTGGGGATTTCTACAGGATCTCACTTTCCACCTGTCCATCCAGCTCCTAGTCACCCATCTCAGGATATCATCATCCAGAGTCAGGACAACCTAAAGGGGATGTAGAGGTGATTATTATCCATCTCACCCCAGATTCACCCTCCACAAGCACAGCAAAGCCAGACCAGGAACATAATTTCCAACTCCATCCCTGCTCCAGCCACACAGCATATGAAGCACAGACACCACCACTTACCCAGTCTCGGGGAATCCTCGGGATGGAAGAATCTCAAGGGGATAAAGGCAGAAATGCATGTAAAAAAAAGTTATCAGAGCCTCCCTAGACTAGGGACAATAGCTGCTTTTTTTTTTTTTTTAAATACCCGCACAGCAATGACACCTGCATAGGACAGACTCAAGGACAGGGCCCTTATCAACAGCAGAATGGCTAGCAGACCTGAGGGGGAGAAAGCTTATGATAAAATGTTTGTGGCATCAATACAGAGGCCCCCCCAAAAAAGCCCAAAATGCAGAGAGTTGGAAGCAGTATCTGAGGACTGAGAGATTGATGCAGTGGCAAAGGACAGTATGGCTATTGCCAGTGAAAGCACTGCCATGTCCAAAAACAGCATAGAAAGAGGTTTCAGAGTTGCAAGAGGGAGATGCAGAGGCAACTCCTGGGGGCAATACAAAGCCAAAATGCCCTACTGCAGTGCTCCCAGCCATTCCCCTCTCAGACCTAAGCTGAGGGCACTGAAAACAATGGCAATTGAGATCCCAGCTCATTTGAGCCCTCTATTGCCCATTGTAACTTCAAACCTCAGCATGCCACACCAGATAGCCCACAAACCAGAAGAGGCTGAGCAAAGACATATACTCACCTGTAAATTTAACCTTGCCCCTTTGTGTTGTGCCTGCATTGCACTGTTGCACTTGACTGTTTTGTTGCACTGGTAATATAAAGAAAGGGTTCTTTGTAGTTAGGTAATAGATTGCTGTTTAATATAGTGTGTCATAATTTAAAGCTGTTTTTCAGTTTTGTTTCAGTTGAATGTTGACTTCTGCTTGTTACATAATAGATTAATAAAAACCTTCATATGGAGTTGACGACAGTTCATTTTACACAGAAAATTGTGTTGGCATTAATTGATAGGCTTTATAAACAAATGTAGGCAAAGACAGTAGGTGCAATAGGGGCTGCTGGCTCTGTTGCACTTCCACCATCCATAAACTACACTGAACTGAACAAAAGACGTTAAACCCCCCTCCTCTCCAGGAATTAGTAGCTGGATGTACCGCTGCACAATCCAGGCCCGAGCCTTCAAATAAGAGCAACAGGCATCCCTGATAATACTGTCTCGGCTGTTTGCATTTTGTATTGGATGCTTTGCTGGTTGCTCAAATCATGGAGCAAGTCTCTGCACCTCAGCCTCCCACCCATCACTAAGGATTTCTCCTTTACTCTCACAAATATTGTACAAAATACAACATGAAGCTATAATCACTGATCTGTTTTTCTGTTGCTTCCAACCTATTCAACAAATAGCACCAAATCCCTTTGAAACAATGTAAAACTTTAGAGCCTACAAGTCCACTCACTTCTACTTCTTGTTAAGCCACTCAGGCAAACACATTTGTTTACATTTCCAGAATATAGAACAGGGGTGGGCAACCTATGGCACGTGTGCCAAAGACGGCATGCGAGCCAATTTTTAATGGCAAGCTGGAGCCTGCCGGGACTCCAACATGCCATTAAAAATCCTGCCCAGCCCGGCCCTCTCTCCTCTGTTCCCCCCACGGGGGCAGGGAGCAGAAGCATAGCCGTGCACACGGGGTGGGCAAATGGCCCCACTCTCCCGGCACAGCAAGCCCTGGGGTCCGTGCTTCCGGGCCAGAGCGCCAGGCCAAGCGCAGCAAGCTGCCGGCCCCTCCCCTGCCTTCTCCCCTACCCTGGAGCCCTGTTGCCACGCTCAGCGCTCTGGGGGTTGGGGCTGCGTGCTCCGGCGGGGCAGCATTTGGCTCTGCAGGGAGGCAGAAACTCTCCTCCCTCCCCTGGACCCATGCCGCCCTGTGCGCTCCCGCAGGGCAGCATTTGGCTCCGTGGGGAGGCAGACACGCTCCCGGCTCAACTGGAGCTCTTCCGCCGCCGCGCGCAGCGGTCTGAGGGCCGGGGCTGTGCTCTCCCACAGGGCAGAGTGTCTGGTTCTGCATGGAGCCTCAAGGTAAAGGCCCAGGGCTGGGGGGGTTGGATAAGGGGTGGGATCCGGGGGGGGTGGCTGG
>NC_133771.1:167178884-167275374 GCF_003597395.2 Chelonoidis abingdonii
ATCATAGAATATTAGGGTTGGAAGGGATCTCAGGAGGTCAACTAGTCCAATCCCCTGCTCAAAGCAGGATCAATCCCCAGACAGCTTTTTACCCCAATTCCCTAAATAGCCCCCCTCAAGTATTAAACTCACAATCCTGGGTTTAGCAGGCCAATGCTCAAACCACTGAGCTATACCTCCCAACATAATGCTGCCTGCTTCTTGTTTACAATGTCACCCGAAAGTGAGAACAGGCATTCGCATGGCACTGTTGTAGCCGGTGTCACAAGATATTTATATGCCAGATACGCTACAGATTCATATGTGCCTTGATGCTTCAACCACCATTCCAGAGGATGTGTCCATGCTGATGACGGGTTCTGCTCGATAACAATCCAAAGCAGTGCGGACCAACGCATGTTCATTTTCATCATCAGAGTCAGATGCCACCAGCAGAAGGTTGATTTTCTTTTTATTGGTGGCTTGGGTTCTATAGTTTCCACATCAGAGCGTTGCTCTTTTAAGACTTCCGAAAGCATGCTCCACACCTCATCCCTCTCAGATTTTGGAAGGCACTTCAGATTCTTAAGTCTTGGGTCAAGTGCTGTAGCTATCTTTACAAATTTCACATTGGTATCTTCTTTGCATTTTGTCAAATTTGCAGTGAAAATGTTCTTAAAACAAACAACATGCTGGGTCATCACCCGAGACTGCTATAACATGAAATATATGGCAGAATGTGGGTAAAACAGAGCAGGAGACATACAATTCTTCCCCAAGGAGTTCAGTCACAAATTTAACACATTTTTTAACAAGTGTCATCAGCATGGAAGCATGTTCTCTGGAATGAGGGCCGAAGCATGGAGAGGCATTTGGCACGCAAATATCTTGCAACACCAGCTATAACAATGCCATGTGAATGTCTGTTCTCACTTTCAGGTGCATTGTAATTAAGAAGTGGGCAGCATTATCTCCCATAAATATAAACAAGTTTATTTCTCTTAGGGATTGGCTGAACAAGAAGTAGGATTGAGTGGACTTGTAGACTAAAGTTTTACACTGTTTCGTTTTTGAGTGGAGTTAGATAATTAAAACAACCTTACATTTGTAAGTTGTGCTTTCATGATAAAGACATTGCACTACAGTACTTGTATGAGGTGAATTGAAAAATACTATTTCTTTTGTTTACAAATATTTGAACTGTAAAAATGATAAAAAAAAATAACACAAGTGAGCCCTGTACACTTTGTATTCTGCGTTGTAATTGAAATCGATTATATTTGAAAATGTAGAAAAACATCCCAAAATATTTAATAAATTTCAGTTGGCATTCTATTGTTTAACATTGTGATCAATTGCAATTAATTTTTTTAATAGTGATAAATTTTGAGTTAATCGAGCGAGTTAACTGTGATTAATTGATAGCCCTAATTTAAAGTGAAGCATGTGTGAGAGTACTGTAGTTCCACTGACAGCCTAGATGCTTAGCGTGTTGGCATTTGCTGGTCTAGTGCTTGTAGCAGTATTTTTGCCATAACTAAAGATGTTAACCTGCTTTACAACTTGTATCTAGAACAGCAGTGCAGTGTTTCAGAGAAAAATTACTTATATACTTAACGGCTAATATAAGATTCCCCTCCATCCCCGCCAAGAGTCTAGGAGCAATAGGAATACCAGCACCCTTTCCCTTCCTCTTCTCAGCAGAGGAAGGGCAGGAGAACAGGTTGTTATTTTCATCAGGACATCATCCTTTAACAGTGCCCCTACTCCATCTTTCATGTTTGCTCCTGACTAGCAGGTGCCTGAAGTTTTTAAGACCTGCTTTTACACATGAGAAGGATGTCATGAGAAACTATTACACAAGACAAGAGATATGATGTGTCTCTAAATGAAGCAGCCTGCCAAATGATACAGTTTCTAATTCCTTCATGCAGCCTCAGAACCACATCATGTCCTAGAATATAAACTGGGGAAAAGGATCAGGAGGTAACCATGTTAGTCTATATCCACAACTTGTTTTGGGGGGAAAGGAGAATAACTTTTCAAAATATAACCAGCATCCAAAAGCATGTTCAAGTCTCATCAGATTTCAGTACTATCCATGTTAATATGAATGCTAAAGACTAAATTCTTAATGTATACACATATTTAGGAATGAATGCAAAGATCAAGTCACTTCTTATGCATGGCTTTTTAGATAAGGGACAGAAGAATGAACCAAGGTTATTCATTTAGCAAATATTACTATATTTAAAGCAGTGCTATGTCCTACCTCGGGCCCAGGTGGTTGTCAGGTAAGTCTCCCTCCCCACCCCCCAATCGCTGACAAGCACTAAGTATTCAGTACTTTGCAAATACACTAGAAGTCTCCATCGCTCCCATCAGTAGTGACTAACTTGATGCTAGAATCACTGCAAAGATAGAAATACTACTTTTCCTACAATGAGTTTTCCTACAGCAGTGACAGCCCCAGTTAAAGTATCAGTATCAGACAGCAAATGTGAAAAATCTGGAGAGGAGGTAGGAGGTGATAGGAGCCTATATGAGAAAAAGACCCAAAAAATCAGGACCGTTCCTATAAAATCGGGACATCTGCTCACCCTAAGTATCAGAGGCATTGCTAATGTCTTCCCAAGCTAGAATTTCAACCTATTTGGGAAGAAGGTTACAAAAGGACGAGGAGACTAGACAAAAGATTGGAAAATCTTATCAATGGGATACTATCCATGGAAAATCTCTCTCAAAAGTACTTCTAAATCCATGACAAACCCAAGTATTCTAGTGTTATTACCGGTACTGAGATGGGGGAGAAAGGCAGAAGAAATCTGACATGCCCGAGGCCACCCCAAGTCTAGAAGTACTTGCACCTACACATGAAGCAGATACTCCAGCACACACAGTGAAGAAGCCATGAAGCCAACAAACCACCACATAAGCAGCAAAGAATCCTGTGGCACCTCACAGACTAACAGACACTGACGAAGTGGGTATTCACCCACGAAAGCTCATGCTCCAAAATATCTGTTAGTCTATGAGGTGCCACAGGATTCTTTGCTGCTTTTACAGATCCAAAGTAACACGGCTACCCCTCTGATACTTGAAACCACCACATGTGCCGGTTTCAAGACACATCCCCACAGGTTGCTTACACGCGGCTGCTACAAGAAACACCTGGGGCTGTGTCGGGTTCCTGGCCCGGGAACAGCGCGGGAGGGAGGCTCTCAAGCCCAGCTCGGAGCCGAACTCGCTGTCACGGGGCGGAGTGACCAGTCATGGCACAGCCACCTCCCTCCCCTCGGCCCGGCTGCCCCCACGCAGGGACCGGAGCCGGGCACATCCCACACCGGGCAGCGAGTCACGCGCGGCGGAATAACCCCCGTGCCCACGAAACAGGAGCCGGGGGAACCGGGCAGCTCGGCCAGGCCTACGCCGGGCAGGACTCAGGCCAGCCCGCCCCCGACCTGCCGCAGCGGAGCAACCGGCTCGGACAGCCCTGGCCCCACCACACCGAGGCGGCGAGGGCAGCGCGGCGAGACCCCCCGAGAGGAGCCCCCTGGGAGCGAGCGCGAGCGGTGATTCCCTCCCCGCGGGCAACGCAGCCGCGGGGGCGGTCGCACTCTCAGCCCCCCGGGCGGGGGCGGGGTGCACCTGGCTTCTGCCCGGTGCGGGCCCTCCGGGGGGGGCGGGGCCCGCCTTTCTCTCTCTTACCCCCGCCCCACGCCGCGGTTGTCTCTGGGCGGCAGGAAGCGGGTGAGCGGCCCCGATAGCGTCCCCAGCGCGGCGCAGTTACCATGGGACGGACGCCCTCTCTCTCTCTCTCTCCGGAAGTCGCTGTCGGGAACGGGGAGGGAGAGATGCGCGGCGAGCCGCCATCTTGAGTGTGGCGCGGCGGGGCCTCTCGCCCCTGGGCTCTGGCAGGTCCGGCCCGCCGCGCCCAGGGCGTGAAGGGATTTGATGTAGCAGCCCGCCCGCCGGTCCAGACCTGTGCTCAGGAAGGGGCCGTGGAGCAGCCCCGAGGACCCAGCAGACTAGGTGTGTTCGGGCTGTGAGCTACAGCAGCAGCGCCTTCATGGCACCCGGGGTTCCAGGCAGTAACACACCCACTCACTGGTGTGGCTTGCACCTCACAGCGTGACTGTACATAGCCCTGCACCTAGAGTCCCCCGCAACAAGAGCGTTTTGTCGGAGTATTTTAGTTGTTCGTTTCCCCCAGAGCACTTCCTTGTTTGCCTTTCCAGTTTGCGTGCTAGAAGAGAAGGGCATTAGGATTATCTGAAGGACAGCAGGGTAATCCACTGGTTAGAAAAGATAAGGCATCAGGACTCTTGCGTTCATTTACTGTGATCATAGGGAAGTCAAAAACTCTTTATGCTTCTATTTCACAAACAGTCATGTAAGGCCTCAGAGAAATCCTGTGAAGATTAATATATTCAACAAGCAGGTTTGCAAGGCTCTTTGAGATCCTTCAACAAAGGGTGCTACACAGAGTATTGGCGATCAGGCCCACTGCCTCCCAGCCACCCTCTCCTGGCCTGGGGTCACCCTACAGCCAGCCTGCCTCATTTCCCTCACCTTCCCCCAAAGGGCTTCTTAATTTCCATACCCTTTTGTCCACCCACAACATCCCTTCTGGAGGTCTGGGTTCATTCAGATAAAATATACTCAAAATTCAAACTGCTGAAACACAATCCGTTTATTTTAGCTTCTTATCAGATCACTCCCCAGCCTTTCCCTTCTGTAGCCTCAACCCCCCACGACTCTATTCTGGAAACTGATCACTCCTAAATGTCTCCGATCATTGTGCTCCCAGGCCTTCCCTGCTTTAATAGGCTACTCCCAGACCCTACCTGGCTGAGTTCAGCTGCCTGGACCAAACCCAGTCAGAGTTTCCCACTGGAGCCTAGTACTCACTATTCAGCATCCCGCCCCCACCTCAAAATTCTACTGACATCAGGATCTTTGCTACAGTAGCTTTTCTCTTTCTTTGTAATTTTCTGCTGAAAAAGGAAACCACCTGATCCAACCCAGGTGTGCCTTTTGACTAAGTAATCAGTACCTCCAGCTTTTAAGAGTCAAGCTAGCCTGTTGCACTGTTGTTCAATGGTATTGTTGGCTTTGCTGAAGGTGTTTCTTATCTTTGCTTACTGACGTACTACTGGTCAGTTATTTCAGGACTGCATGTGCCTGAGATATTTCAGTCTGGGTAACAAGTTTTTCATAGTACTCACACTTACTGTAAAGATAGCAAATAGCACTGGATGTATGTTGCCATGTCAGATTACAAACAGCAGTTGAGTTTAAGGGGTTTTAGACATTTGAAGTGCAAACAGTGAAATGGGAAGAGGAGTGTGGGGCTCTGTTCTTTAATGGCTTTTGGAGGCTGTTAATCGAGTTGTTCTTCAAGAGAGTCTCTGGACCTGCGCCTGACGAAGTGGGTATTCACCCACGAAAGCTCACGCTCCAAAACGTCTGTTAGTCTATAAGGTGCCACAGGATTCTCTGCTGCTTTTAGTTAAACAGAATCCCAGCAACACTAAAATGACAGCAACATTTACAGAAGTAATAATACTAGTTTCTAAACCAAGATTGGGCCTTAACCTACAGATAGTGTAAGTAGGATACCTAGGAATACACTTTTTTAGACTTGTTTCATTGATCTAAACTGGTGATTTATGGGCTTAAATGGGTGAATAAACCAGAAGAAACCATCGCTATAATTTTCTGCAATAGGCACTCAAGTTCAGTGCAGTCCAAACTACATCTTTCAAAAAGTAAGGCATGCAGGACATGATTTGTATGTTGACAATGTAATTGACATTTTCTCTCATTTAATCTTAGGAGCAATTGCTGTAACCAGATGCCACAGTTCAGTCACTTATTGGTTATATTCATGTAATTGTGTGACAGCTATACAAACAAAGATCTGGAAAAAGGTTTGTTTCTTTAGCTTCTGGACTGCAAGTCTGAAACGAGCTGGATTTTCCTTGGCCAAGAGGCCAGTGTAAATCCAAAAATATTGTCAATTTATATTTTGAGATGCTGGAAAGAGAGATGGTGCAATTATGCAGCCCGTAGAATACACAGAAGTGGATACTGTTTTCTTTATAAATTACAAGTATTTCTGAGATACATGTTAGAGATAAACAGACATTTATAGCAATGTGTGAAATTAAAGGGGGGAATTAGTGTCACATAAACAGAAGTTATACCACATCTGGTATTAAAATTACTATTTTCAATTTAAAGATATTTGTAAAGTACAGCTATGTTTTAAAAAGAAAATATCTTGGGGGTGGGGAGGAGGCTCTGCACTGGGAACGGTAGGGAGCTGTTAGAGGAGTTGTTGCAAGGGTGGTGGTAGGGGGAGAGAAATAGGCTGGGCTCCCCATAACCACTCCACCAACCACCACGCTGGAATGGTTCATGACCCCAATGGTCTAACCACATGAAGCAGGAACTACTTCATCCTAGGGGGCTGAGGAAACAGCAGGAAGAGAGAGAACCATACTGGGCTCCCTCAAGTCACCCCTCTTGACCATTGTACATAGCTCCAGCAGCCCATCCCTCCAACTGGGGCACCACGTGGGGTAGATACCCCACCCTCCTGGAAGCGGGGAGAAAGAGAGACAGGTCAGTCTCCCCCATCCACCTCTGGACCCAGTACACAGTATCTGGGCTAACAGCCTTCTCTTGCTGCCTGCTAATGTGAGTTCTGAAGCTAAACTTGTTCTGCAATACTGAAGATTCAGTGTGGATTATGTGGGGGTTGTTTCGTTGCACAGAATAGAAGTTGTTTTAAAACTTTTTCCTTTTTTTAAATAAAAAATACATAAACTTACACACAAAAACTACACTAGAAGAACATGACTTAGACTGCAAAGTCAAACACTACAAATGTTAAGCAATGCCAGATTTGCAGTTGTCCATGCAATCTTAGTTCAGCCTCCTTATACATATGCCTTATGACAGAGTCTTTAATTACATGGTCACATACTGTTTTTTCCGTAGGACCCCTCCTTCATTCAGTGCACACAATGGTCACACAAGAGGGCAGAGCTTAGACTGCACTGACCTCTATAAATCTGACTACGTTTTCCAGACCTGAAGAAGAGCTCAGTGTAAGCTCAAAAGCTTGTCTCTCGCTCACCAACAGAAATTGGTCCAATAAAAGGTATTGCCTCACACACCTTGTCTCTCTAATATCCATAAATCTGGCGTTTCCAAATTAAGTGCTTGCTTGACTTTATAACTTAGAGTTCTTTTGACATATTTTTATATGTTATATATTAATAGACGGTATGCAGTGTTGTAGCCATGTCCAGGATATTAGAGAGACAAGGTCGGTGAGGTAATATCTTTTATTGGACCAGCTTCTGTTGGTGAGAGAGACAAGCTTTCGAGCTACACAGAACTCTTCTTCAGGTCTGGGAAAGGTACTAAGGCCATATCTACACTAGCGAGCTTACAGTGACACAGCTGCTGTAATATCACTGTGTAGCCGCTGTGTTGATATAGTGCTATGCGCTGTGTTGATATAGTGCTATGCACACTACCACTTATGCCGGCAAAACTTTGTTTTTTTCATACCCTGGAGTGACATAAATTTTGCCAACATAAGTGGTAGTGTAGACATAATCCAAGAGTGGCATGCTAAAGTATCTGTTCCATCTTGTCTTTAGCTGTAAGTAGTTAGCACATATTCTAAGGGACCATTCAAGGTGAAGTGGCTGATTAACCTATGACTACAGGGGGTTTAATGGGCCACTTCACCTTGAATGATCCCTTAGAATATACACTCTCTGTTTCATCCTGTGTTGTGGGCATGGCTACACTAGAGAGTTTACAGTATCATGCAGCTGCGCCGCTGTAAGCTCTCTGTAATGGCTCTAAGCCAATGGGAGAGAGGTCTCCCATTGGCTTAATTAATCTACCCCCAACGAGAGGCAGTAGCTATGTCAGTGGGAGAAGCTCTCCCACCACTATAGTGCTGTCCACATCGGGGCTTAGGTTGGTGTAACATATGTCACTCGGGTTAGTTTATTCACACCCCTAAGCGATATAAGTTATGCCGACATAAGCTGTAGTGTAGACATAATGTCAGTATCTTTCCCAGATCTGAAGAACTACTCTGTGTAGCTCGAAAGCTTGTCTCTCTCACCAACAGAAGTTGGTCCAATAAAATATATTAACTCACCTATCTTGTCATGTATTTTCATAGAGTTTAAGGCCAGAAGGGACCACTAGATCATCTAGCCTGACCTTCTGTATATAATAGGCTGTTAAATTTCACCCTGTTGCACCTGTTGTCGAGGCCAGTAACTTGTGTTTGATGTACTAGTCATTAAGTTAAGCAAATAAGACTTTGAATACACCCGGGAAGTAGAATTGCTGCAGAAGAAAGTTACATTTTAATGTAGTCACTTTTTGGGGTGGAGCTACACTTGAAGAGTGTGGAGGTAAATTAGAAAAAGCAAGTGAATTTAGAAAGCCATAATTCAATTAATTTGAGGTGAATAAAGAGAATTCCAGTTTTGTCTGGTTCTACAGAAACTTTGCCCACCAAAGCTTCTCAGAAGGATAACCAGTTACATCATGAGAACAATGTTTCATTGGCTAATTACAGCCAGAGGATGAGATGGTGTTACTCTCAGATCGTCCTAGATGTCTCCAACCTTTCTTACAGATTGGAGTCTGTTTCCCCCTACCTATCACAATCATTTTAATAGATTATGTAATTCTCATTGCCTTTTCACTAAACTCAGTTAAGTGTATCCAGTGAATATAACTTGGGCTTCAGTGTCTTTCTGTTGCTAACTCTTTGTGGCAGAACACCTCACGTTTTTGGAAATTTAAAATGGTCTGTTAAGAAATATCTATCTCCTATCAGACAGTGCCATCTAGTGACTAGATGTAGAAATGGATATAAGTATATTGTAACTAATGAAGCTTCTTGTCAGATAAATAAGTAGTTTCAGGATAAATAAGTAACATTTTGGAAATTAATGAGTTTTAAAAATTGAGTTTATCATTGTAAATTAATAGCATTTTCGCAGACACAAAAATGTTATGCTTGTGCATACAGTATGTTGCTCATATGGGGATCATCAATGGGTAGTAACATTTACTTATTTAGATTTTTATGGCACTAATTTCTGACACTGACACTCTGCAATATTTGAAATCCATTCTAGTAATGTATCAAATGTGTATATCAATAATTTGCTTATGGCTCCACCATTATCAGTAATTAAGCAACCTTTTCCATAGCAGAGGCAACAATCACAAAAGAAACCCACCACCTCAAGCCTGTCACCAAACTTCACCCTGAAGCCTCTGAAAAGATTGGGGTCGTCAAAGGCCCAACCCAAGGCTTTATTGCACATATAGGCCCTAAACTAGTCTAGAAGAAAGTTGATTATACATGTTAATGTCTTCATAATGATCTCATTTCATCTGGCCATGCTCTGCCAATCCCTCCTTCTGCACTACCTCTATTGTTGTGCCACACCCCAGGCTGCCCTTTTATGCCTGACATAAAATACTGCCATTCTCTCTTCATTCAAATCCCTCCATAAAATACAATTCTTCCTCCGTTCCCACCCTGAGTTAACATACCGAACTTGTATGTGCTGCTACACACACAATACCAGGGGTTCACAAACTGGGGGTCATGAGGCTATTACATGGGGGATCGCGAGCTGTCAGCCTCCACCCCAAACCCCGCTTTGCCTCCAGCATTTACAATGGTGTTAAATATATTAAAAAGTGTTTTTAATTTATAAGGGGGGGGGGGGTCACACTCAGTGTCTCGCTATGTGAAAAGGGTCACCAGTACAAAACTTTGAGAACCACTACACAATACTTTCTATTTTCTAGTTAAACCACTCTGATAAAATTCCACTGGTGAGCCAAGGGATTGTATCCAATTGTATTGTTCTGCTTCTCCATTTAGATTCTAATCTCCATAGGTAGGGACCGTGTCTTCCTGCGGCTTTTATGGCACCACACATGGAATAAGAATTTAACAAATAATAATATGTATTTAAAAGCAACAATAAAAGGATATTATTTATCCTGTACCTTAAGGTTGCATTCAGCATTAATCAATGGGAAAAGATGCTCCCCTTTCGGCCCAAGGATATTTCTGCTCTTTCCCCCCTTTTTTCTTCCCCATGTTCCTTTCTTGCTTCTCTCTGCACCTTAGCTGAGGCTATGTCTATACTACCACCTATGTCGTTCAGGGATATGAACAAGCCAAGCCCTGAAGGCTATAAGTTACACCGACCTAAGCGCCAGTGTGGGCAGCGCTATGTCCGTGGGAGAGCTTCTCCCGCGGACATAACTACTGCCGCTCATTGGGGGTGGATTAATTAAGTTGATGGAAGAGAGCTCGCCCATCAGCTTAGAGTGGCTACACTTGAGAGCTTGCAGTGGCACAGCTGCATCAGTGCAGCCATTGTGCTGCTGTGGTGCTTCAGTATAGCCACTCACTGCAGAGATGGGAGGGATCCTCCCACTGTTCTAGTTAATCCACCTCCCCACGAATCTGTAGCTAGGTTGACAGAAGAATTCTCCCGATGACCTAGTGCTGTCTACACTAGGAGAGTGGGGTGGGGTGGAGGTTAGTTCAGCTTAACTACGTCGCTCAGGGGTGTGGTTTTGTCACACTCCTAAGCGACGTAGATGGGTATACTTAACTTTTTATTGTTGTCCCTGGCCTTAGTTTTCTCTATTTCTTTCCCTGCAGCAACTCCCAGCTCCTGTCCCCATCCCCAGTCCTATTTCATCCACTAAATGACCAGCAATGAAATAGTTCATGCTTACATGAAAGTGTCCTTGTTGGACCTTAGCATTAACACTTCATCGAGATTACTTGGTGGGGAGAATCTGAAGATGTTCATACCTCCAAGCCTCATTGTTTCAAGCTGGCTGCAGACTCAGGAAGACAACACTACTTTGTTTACCCTTGGTTATATTTAGAAAGAAGGTTCTCTCTCTCACCATAAGGCCTAGTAACTTCTTTTTTGTTTTATTTAAATCTTAAATTCCAAACATTATATGGGTCCCACATAGCCTGCACACCAAGTGTTTGACACCACTGACACAAAGGGAGAGTCCCTACCCTGAAGAGTTGATTAAGATATTAAACATGAATGTATTAAATAAATGGAGAGAGAGGATGAGAATAAAAGTGAAAGGAACACTTGGCTCCATCAGTAATTTTGTCAACAATTAGATCATCTCAATGCAAAAAAAATTAATGATAAGAAATAAAAACCAAAATAGGTTTCACTAATGGCTGCTGGCCCCCTGCCTAGCCATGAAAGAAAAAGTCATTATCATTTGAGTTACTCTGGTTACAAAAAATAGACTACAAGGTGCACAGCTACTCTGATTCCAGTGGGAATTTAATTTAATTAGTGTCTAATTTCAGATCACACTTCTGGCAGCTGTGTTTATTGCATATTCTTTAAAGCCAGAAATTAGCATGCATTGAAGTTACCATCAAAGCTCATTTATCCATATGTCTACATCCTGCCGGCTTGTAGCAATCTGGGCTTGTGTGTTTATTTAGCACTTTATTCAAGTTACAGTAAATAAGATTTAGCAGATATTCTGGGTTTGTCACAGTATTTAGTATGGACTTGTTACACTGTCATGTTACAGCCTTCATTGGAAGTTTGATCAGAGAAATGCTGTTCACTATAGTAGATGGTATATTAATATGGTGGCATATTGGCAACAAGAATACGGTCCGATCTTGGTAACAGCATGCTCTCTCTCACACACACCCCTCTCCTGCGCTTTTATTAACAATAAAAGCTCTAGTTGACCTTTCACTCTTAAAGCTACTGAAAACTTTATGAAACTGTAAGTTGATCACATTGTTGGTCTTTTTAACGTCTTATAGGTTTAGGAGAGAGATGTGCTCTGTAGTGAACTCAGCAGTCCCTGTCATAGCTGCTTGGTCTACATACCAGCACTTGCAAAGGCACTATCTGATGAAACAAGGCAGTGTGATAGACAAGGAATTGATATATATTAATTTATGAATATTGATATGGAATAACAGTTTGAATATTGTGAATGACCTAGCCAGTCAGATAAAATTATTGTATAACTATGTAGGGTTATTAGAATTACGTGTATGGATCTAACTTAATAGGGGGTAGTGGGAAAAGCAAACAAGAAAGAAACACAATATACCTAGATAAGAACACACCAGCACACATTTTAAACTCTGCGACAAACTATCATATCCAAGGATGCTGTCTCCATCAAGTTGCAAGCCTTTTTTTTGCCAAAGCTAGGAGCCTTGAAATGAAATAAATGCTAAAGAGTTTTAAAGCACTTCTCAAGGGAAGAAAGGACATGTCAGCAGCTGTTAAGGAAGACAGGTAGAGAGAGAAAGATGCTGTAGAGGGAGCCTAAAGAAGTTTTCTTTCCCAGATCCAGAGAATGGTAAGACTTAGGGAAAAGCCAGAAATGCTTTCAGTATATTTGTTGTTTTAAGACCCATTTTCTCTTAAATACTTTTGTTCAAAATAAATAATACTTTGCTCTAAGGAGGCTGTACACTCCCAGCCACTGCTGTCATTGTTCATGGAGAGAACAAAACTGCAGAGTCTGAGCCTAACCTGCTGAGGTCTGGTTAGTGCCTAACAATTGCAGCCAAGGCCCAGTCTTGGAGTAGGAGAATTGCATGACTCCACTCAAAGCCAGGTGTCAAGGTTCCTTCCCCACTCTGAACTTTAGGGTACAGATGTGGGGGACCTGCATGAGAAGCTCTAAGCTCAATTAACAGCTCAGATCTGGTCTGGCTGCCACCACCCCCAAGCACTCCCTTCCTTGGGTAGCTTTGAGAGACTTCACCAATTTCCTGGTGAACACAGATCCAAACCCCTTGGATCGTAAAACAAGGAGAAATTAGCTTTTTGTTTACTTTTCTCCCACCAACTCCTGGTGGATCCAGATCCAACCCCCTTGGATCTAAAAACATGGAAAAATCAATCAGGTTATTTAAAAAAAAGGCTTTTAATTAAAGAAAAGAAAGGTAAAAGAAAACCCTCTGGGAGAGGTTAGCATACCAGCTACTCTCACAGACAACAGATTCAAAACACAGATGATGTTCCCCTGGGCAAAAACTTAACTACACCAATGAAAATACCCAAATACCCAATTTGATTCTTCCTCTAATTGCACAAGACAGGTTACAAAGAAATAAACATAAACCTATTTATTCCTTTCTAAAACTTACTACTCTGATAAGAGGCTGGTTCCTGGATTTTTTTCACTCCGGCTGAAACTGAAAACTCTGACTAAACAAAGGAAACTTCCCTCCTTCCTTTTGAATCATCTTGTTCCCCCATTGGTTCCTCTGGACAGATGTCTGCTAGCTAGGTGAACTTCTTAACGCTTTACAGGTAAAAGAGGCATTAACCCTTAACTATCTGTTTATGACACCGGGTGACAGCCAGAGGCTTAAAAGCATGAAGGGGATGCACTCGACAAAACCAGAGGTCAGGGATGCAGTTTGCCTGGGAACTGTAACAGACAGCATAAGCTGTATTAGGCTAGCAGGGTTAGGGAGAAATACAGCTTTCTGTCTGCTGTCAGGGCTGGCTCTAGCAATTTCGCCGCCCCAAGCACATCGGCACGCCGCAGAGGGCGCTGTGCCACTCGCCGGTCCGGCGGCTCCGGTGGACCTCGCGCAGGTGTTTCTGCGGACGGTGAGCTGGTCCCACGGCTCTGATGGAGCTGCCGGCAGCAGGTGTATCTACAGGAGGTCCTCCGGAGCCGTGGGACCAGTGGATCGTCCGCAGCCACGCCTGAGGCAGCTGCACCAGAGCCACCTGCCACCCTCCCAGCAATTGGCAGAGCGCCCCCTGCGGTGTGCCGCCCCAAGCACGTGCTTGGCACGCTGTGGCCTGGAGCCGGCCCTGCTGCTGTATACAGTAATCTTCACTGAGGTAGTAAAGAACTCCCCATAGCTTCATTACAGCTGAGCCTTGTCTCTTCTTTTACACAAGAGATGCTCCAGGCCCAAATAGAAACACCAAATCCAGTTCTCCTTGAATCTTGAGAAAGTCCCAGCTTGGGTCTACATCTGAAAATAACTGTTCTAGCCAGGAATGGAGCTAATGGAGGAACATGAGGGTGTCCAGCAACCCAATCCCAAATATGTATCTGTAGGGGGATGTGACAGGGCGGCATCACACCTTCCACAGTATAAAGTTTGTTGGCACATCAATGATTGTGTTGGTACACAAAGAAATCCTCCAGAGGGAAACAAAATCAGTTACCAGTATTGTGCATTCCAGATTTATATTTGTTGTATTGTCCAGAACCACTGTTCTACAAACAAGGCTCAGGACCTTGTGTTTATTTGTGGCCTGCTTCTCTCCACATAGTAGGCCCCTGTTGACACACAGACTTTCCAGTGGAAAGAGGAGTGGGAAATGAAGATGTTCTGTGTTATCAAGGGTCTTATAAAGGGGATGGGTGGAGAAGAGGAAATCAGAACTTTTACAGATGAAGTCTGCATCAGACCCACTAACCTCCTGCCTCACCACACTCAGCACCTTATTTAACTTGCAATCCTGGATTAAGCTCTTACTCTCTGTAACACACTGCTGGGGATACGCAGAACTGTGAGTCACTGTGTTACCTCTCTGCCTCAGCAAGAATGAGTTTTGCTGGCAACTAGAGTGTGTGTCAGCTCCCTTGCACACCAGCCTGGGTTCCCAAGTAGCAAACTCCTCAAGGTTCTCCAAGCCCAGACCTTGCCTAGCAGGTAATGATCAGTGAACTCCAGCCCCACAAGCTCCTCAAAGATGTTTCTCTGCAATGCACAGCCCCTACCACTGTTCATTCACAGAAGAGATTGTTTGCTGCTCTGTTAAAGAGTCAGGACATCACAGCTTATTAATTTTACTGAGGTAAATACTCCCTTCCCTTCACACACAGCACTGAACTGGTTTATAGTAGAAGTGAAAAGTTTATTAACAGAAGAGCATGGATTAAGTGATATCAGGTAAAAGAGATAACGGTAGAAATGGTTACAAGCAAATAAAAGTGAAAACACACATCTAAAAGTAAAAAACTTAATCTAGCAAGATATAGTCTTTGTTCAAGATAGTTTATCTTACCCCTAGTCTCCTTTCCAGCTTTTTTACTGGCTGGCCTGGCCAGGACCCATCACAGAGATCAAATTGCTAGGTTTCATTGTCTCCTTAAGGTGCAGGATCAAGATGGAGAATCTCTGTGTTCTTTCTATTCCCAAATGGACATCTTCATTTTACAGGTCAGAAAGGTGTCCTGGGGACTCAGTCACCTGTGTCCATCTAGGGTGCAAGAGCCAGGTTAATTCTCTCTTTTAAGTTCAGGCTCAAGATAAGCCCCACTGCTTTATCTTGATAGTTTTGTTTATAGTTAATATGTAAAAACTGAGATAAACCCAACATTCATTTGTCCAGGATGCACCTGTTTATCACCTTTACTTAGGCTAACTTGTCTTTGTCTTAAACTTCTAGTAACATTATACAGATGGAATTTCAACTTTGCACAAAGTTAACACATGCATTTTACAATGAAATTGATAATCAGTGTCACTTTAGCTTTCAGATGAGATCTCACAAGGCATATTTTGTTCAAATATTATTGCAGTAGTGTGTAGGATGAATACAGGGTGCCTTTGCTCACACTCTCCATTGCTGAACTCCCTTGTCTGATATCACATTGTCTCTGGTATTGCTCACTTGCTCTTTCTTTCTCCTCTAACCATCCGGTCCTTCTGTGATTTCTAGTCCATCAGTGTCCACGACTTCTCCTCTGCTCTTCCCTGCTTCCTGCACTATTGCCAGTTCTCACATTTTATCATGAATCTGGCAATATTTGGTGTTTTTCTTAAAACTTCAGCTCCTGGAGTCAGGTGATTAGTACTTCAGCTTTCTAGCATTCATGGTTGTGGGAAAAAATCTGAAAGCTTAAAGGCTCAAAAACCAGAAGGCAAATAAAAACAAGATTTTATTTTTTTACCATTTCAAGATTTTAATGCATAGGATTGGTAATAGAGCTGGCCACTCTTCTCCATTGTCTGTCACTGACACTCTCATCCATGGCAAGGTCTTCTATATCCCCAGCTCACCCCCCTCTATCCCTTGCTTATTTACATGAACATGAATGTTTCACTGGTACCATGTGTCGCAGTTCAGGGCAACTGCACCTATGTTTTTCCTCAGTGGTCTAGCACAACACCAACTCTTGGCTTTCAGCTCCCCGGCTGTTGTCTCTCTTGGGTGTAGACCTGTGTCTTTTTCCTCTTCTGACCAGCAGATTTCCAAACTACACAATTCTTTGCCTTCAGAGGTTGCCCAAGGACACCTGCTTGCTTTTTCTTTAGAGACCATTAATAGGTGTAATTGCTAGTTATAGGTACCACACGATTCTTTGTATGTAAGCCTACTTTATATCTTGGGTTTCGTAAGATAAAAAGCACTACAAAGAAAACATATTTAAAATAATAAAGAATTTACATGCATGCTATTAAGCCTACCAAAATTATCCCCATCCCTAATGTGGATTCTGGCTGGCCCAGACCTTCCAACCATACTCTAAGGCTTGGGGCCCTCTATGGATCAGGGGTCCTGTCTACTTGCTGGATCAGAAGGAAGGCCCCGAGACAGTTTAAAACCAGGCTATTTATCCAAAAACCTTTTCTTTGTCTTTTGGTCCTTGGACTAATAAATGTGCCACCTATCTAGGGGGGTAGTTTCTCTGGAGATGTTACAACCGGAGTGAATTTGCCTAATCAACCCCTGCTGTTCTCCTACTTACCCTTCCCAGGGAAATACATACAGTTCCAAAACAACACATACACAATGCATTTTTAATACAATGAACTCCAGAGAAGTTAAAACTAATTCAATAGGTTTAACTTAATTTAGTAAAGTTTATTCAGGATATAATTGTCAATCTGTCACACCTTGTCCTCCGCCTCTTCATTTGTTTGCTGTGTGAACTTGTTTTTCATCATATGCTAAGATGTAAACTCTTTGGAGCAGGGACTGCCTTTTTAAATGACATGTGTCACAGTATCTAGCACAACTGGGGCATTATTCTTCAGAAAAGTCCCAATAATTCAGCCTGGAGTAAGTCTGACATAATTAGATTCAGTTCTCATGAGTCTTCAGGTCAAATTCAGCAGTGACAGAAGTGGTGCCTTTAGCACTAAATGGAGGCTTAAAGATGAGGTGTACGATAAAGCCACTGTTTACATCACTGTTTGCTCTACACAGGATAGAATCTTGTGCATACCAGGAAGAAGTATCTTGTAAGGGCAGCAGAGCATCTCTGCAGGGAGACAGATCTAATCACAGCCACAGCAGACTTTCCTTTTTGCTTCCTTGCAAGTCTCCAGGGAGGAATGTAGGAAGCCCCCCAGTACTAATAAAACACCTACTGCTAGAGGGCTGAATGGTGTGGAAAATAAGCTGCTTTGTGTAAAAGAGTTCCGCACTCCTGTTGAGGTTTCCTGTTCAATCTACTACTCTTCCAATTCTCTACCCACAGACAAAGCAGTGCCAAATCCATTCTGTGTTCTGCTATTCCCATCCTTCATTCATTCCCAGTGAAGCCGAGACCCACCCCTTCCGCGGACATGGCATTGGAGCGTGGGTCTCACAGGGCAGGGGGAAGAAGAGCTGAAATAATGTAATTATACATGTTTGTATCTTGGCAAGTGATACCCAACTCGCAGTGTGAAATTAGAGACTGGTCCAGTCTCTGGAATTCTGATCCAACTGGGAGGTGTTTGTACCTGGTTCAGGCCCATGTCTCCACATGAACATTAACTCTTAGGTACTAGGACAGGCACCAAAATAAGACCATGACAAGATACCACACAAATGAAATCAATTGACTAAACTTTTGGTTTTACTAGGGCTGTCAAGTGATTAAAAAACTTAATCGCGACTAATTGCGCTGTTAAATTATAATAAAATACCATTTATTTAAATATTTTGGATGTTTTCTATATTTTAAAATATATTGATTTCAATTACAATAGAGACTACAAAGTGTACAGTGCTCACTTTATATTTATTTTTATTAAAAATATTTGCACTGTAAAAGACAAAAGAAATAGTATTTTCAATTCACCTAGTACAAGTACTGTAGTGCAATCTCTTTAGCATGAAAGTTGAACTTACAAATGTAAACTTATGTACAAAAATACCGGCATTCAAAAATAAAACAATGTAAAACTGTAGAGCCTACAAGTCCACT
Organism: Chelonoidis abingdonii; assembly: GCF_003597395.2. NCBI lineage: Eukaryota > Metazoa > Chordata > Testudines > Testudinidae > Chelonoidis > Chelonoidis abingdonii. The sequence continues at coordinate 167,197,149 of NC_133771.1, forward strand.
CAGTACTACTTCTTGTTCAGCCAATTGCTCAGACAAACAAGTTTGTTTACATTTGCACCTGAAAGTGAGAATAGACATTTGCCTGGCACTGTTGTAGCTGGCGTTGCAAGATACTTACATCCCAGATACGCTGAAGATTCATATGTCCCTTATTGCTTTGGCCACCGTTCCAGGGAATGTGGATCTATGCTGATGACAGGTTCTGGTCAATAACGATCCAAAGCAGTGCAGATCGACACATGTTCATTTTCATTATCTGAGTGATGCAACCAGCAGAAGGTTGATTTTCTCTTTTGGTGATTTGGGTTCTGCAGTTTCTACATCAGAGTGTTGCTCTTTTAAGACTTCTCAAAGCATGTTCCACACCTCATCCCTTTCAGATTTTGGACGGCATTTCAGATTCTTAAATCTTGGGTCGAGTGCTGTAGCTATCTTTAGAAATTTCACATTGGTATCTTCTTTGCATTTTGTCAAATTTTCAATGACTGTGTTCTTAAAATGAATAACACGTCCTGGGTCATCATCTGAGACTGGAATAACATGCAATATATGGCAGAATGTGGGTAAAACGGAGCAGGAGACATACAGTTGTTCCCCAAGGAATTCAGTCACAAATTTAATTAACGCATTATTTTTTTATGAGCGTCATCAGCATGGAAGCATGTCCTCTGGAATGATGGTCGAAGCATGAAGAGGCATATGAATCTTTAACACATCTGGCACAAATATCTTGTGACGCCAGCTACAACAGTGCCAAGCGAATGCCTGTTCTTACTTTGAGATGACATTGTGAGTGAGTGGCATTATTTCCCATAAGTGTAAACAAACTTGTTTCTCTTGGCGATTGGCTGAACAAGAAGTAGGACTGAGTGGACTGGTAGCCTCTGAAGTTTTACATTGTTTTGTTTTTGAGTGCAGTTATGTAACGAAAAAAAATCTACATTTTTAAGTTGCACTTTCACGATAAAGAGATTGCATTATGGTACTTGTATGAGCTGAATTGAAAAATACTATTTCTTTTGTTTATCATTTTTATTGTGCAAATATTTGTAATAAAAATAATATAACATGAGTGCTGTACACTTTGTATTCTGTGTTGTAACTGAAATTGATATAGTTGAAAATGTAGAAAAAAATCCAAAATATTTAATAAATTCCAGTTGGTATTCTATTGTTTAACAGTGCGATTAATCATGATTAATTTTTTTGAGTTAATCACGCAAGTTAACTGCGATTAATCAACAGCCCTAGTTTTTACACAAAAGGACCCATTCCTTTAGCAACATACGGTCTAGGAATAGAAGAGTGAAAACTAAAAATACAAGAACATGTGAATCCATAAAGTGACTATTAGTTTTCTTAGTGTTCACTCATTCACTTAAAACAAAAAGGCAAGTTTTACATCATTCTTATTTTGATTAGGAAGCATCTGTAGCTACCCAGAATAGACTATGATTCAGCAGGTTGCTTTAGATATCCTAGCATACCAAATTCCATTGCATAGTTCCAATAGGATGTTTTCCACTTTCAAAAGTAACCATCTAATGTCAAGTCCATGATTCACACATCAGAATGTAAGGGCTCCAGTTCAATGCTCATAAACACAGGGAACCAGGTGGCAGATGCTCCATTAACCTTCTTAGCTCAAATAGTAAAGAGTCAGATGTTATAGAAGGCAGCATTAAACCTTCACCATCTCCTTTCTACCTTTTTCCATCACAGAGCTATTTTGGCTCTATCAAGCTGGCTATTGGACATTTGAATAACACTTCTGGACAAAGGAATGTGATGTGTTAGGCCCAGAGCATGCTAATGATATATTCATGTCCTATTATAGAGTTATTTCTGTATCAGAAGAGACCACATTGACAATGTTGCCATCATTTCTTAACAGCTGAGATAGAGTTTGGACTTTGTAGGTCATGTTTTGAAGCCTCATTAATGTTTGTAAAAGTGCTTCTTTGAGAAAACTCCACAGCATCCTTGAGTCTAATAGATCCATATTCTACACTTTGTACCTCAAGGTGGTGTTTTTCATTCAGAGATTCTGCCTCATTTGTCTCAGAGATCTTTTCACCATCTTCATCATCTTCACTTTCCTGCAATGAAGACAAGACAATAAGAAAAATTCACTGGACAAAATGAAACCTATTCCGATATTAACTATAAGGAGACACTGACACTGATAGCAATGTGAGTTTTCTGTTACCTTGGGCTGAGTAGCTCCATTACATAAGGTTGGGTTGCTGTCTAACTGGCTGTAACTGTTATACACAGAAGTAACAGGAACTCTGAGAAAGGCCAGCACTATAGCTTGGAACTTGTTTTAAGTTTCTGAAGTAGTGAGCTGTTCTGGAATTAAAAATGCTACAAGTCATGAAACATACTTAAAGTCTACCCTGAAAAGTAACTATGTAAAATCACCATCCTCTTACCGCTCTGTTCCATGAGTTTATTCAGAAATAGAGTTACCAGATATCAACTGTGAAAAAACAGGAGAGGGAGTCGGGGGTAATAGGCACCTATACAAGAAAAAGTCCCCCCAAAATGGGACTGTCCCTTTAAAAATGGGACATCTGGTCATCCTATTCAGAAAGAGATCTATTTGCTTCAGTGAAAAAAAGTAATTTTTACTACTTTTTTCTAAGCTGTGCTAGTTCTGCAGAACATATAGTTCTGGCAAGGTAAGCTGGATTTTTTGGAGGGTTTGTGGGGGCACCCTTGTGGGTCAGAATTGTTATGTTCCAGTTGCAAAGCCTCCTACGCAATCCTATTGTCCTCAACTTATGCCCTCAGTTTCCCTTATCAAGCCCACTATCAGGAATTAAATAGGTCTGCAGAGATGTACCTGAGGGCTTAAATTTGAGGACAAATGGGGTTGCACAGATGGAAAACACAGTGTTTGACTAATGAAGAACCAGAAAGAACCAACTTGAGTGGAAGATCTCAAGCTGAATTTGCAGAGCTGGAGATGAGATTTTCATATTTTTAAACACCTGTAAAAACATATTTAATATGGAAATTATTGGTCTACAAACTGAAAACCCACAATGCCATTTTCACATAAAGTAAGAGTGCAGCCTATAGGGATAGATATTTGCTAGGTAAGTCATAGATTTAAGTTAAGGCAGTAAAGCAAGGAGTTTACGGGCCACAGCCTATAAGACAATAGCTTAGCTAAACAAGGAATAAGGCACCAAAGCCTCAGCCTATGCAGTTAACCAGGAGTAACCCCAGATCATAAGAAAATGTTGTAATGACTAAACTGCTAACAGGTAACCATAAGATTCTTGTTTATACTGGTTTGAGATATTTTAAATTAGGAACATTCGAAGATGGCTGATCACAAGAGTGCCATGGTAACCAAATTGACATATATTCTAATTAAGCTTGAGGTAAAAGGCCTACTGACTTGTGGGACAAGGGCACCCCAACATTAGTAGGGCGAGGAAATACAAATAAAGACAAGAAAAGAAATCCCTACTGAATATATGTTAGGCATAGTGGTGTCAGCGCAACACATTATAAAAGTTGTCTCCCAGCCTGTGCGCTTAGAAGGGGAGAGATGTAGCTCTTGGGCAGTGCCAGGATGATGAGCACTGGAAATGGTGATGAGGAGGGAGATGATGGTGAGACAGATAATGACTAACATTTCAGGTTGTTCTGCAACGGATGGTGTGAGTATGGATGCTCAGATGCAAATTCTGTATTATCTCTATCTATCTTGCTGGGTTGGAATGTTTTCCATAAGTGTAAGTGTTGCAACCATATATATCAGGGTTCCCAACTGAACAGTAATTCTAATACTGCTGGCCTTGATCTTGAGACAAGAACCTATCCAAGCTTGGGGTGCTAACTGGGAATTCTTAAGTAATCAGATTAATACACAATCCATAGATCAGGCAACAGGACTATCTTTTAAAGAATAAAGCTGACCCCAAGCAAGTATTTCAGATTTTGGGGGGGTCTGTGGTGGGTTTAGAATAAAAAAAAATTGTGACTAGTCCCTCTCTCTCAAAGGACCAAACTCAAATTCTATATAAGGAAATCTCTGAAATTTGGGGGAGATTCAAAATACAGACCCAGGTCAAAATTTTGCAGGTTGGGCTCATCTCTGTTTACAAGCAGCCTTCAACCATGCAAAATTGTCTGAAAATATGGTGGTGTCCTTACACATCATTTCACCATAATTCAAAAAGTTGTTTCTTGTAAAACTTTGTTGCCAGAACTCATCCAATTTCTGTGTCCTTAGCTGAATATAACATTCCATCTGCATGCTTATTTGTGCACAGCAGTTTCCTCAAGAAACAGACATGCATTTGATCAACTTAACCTACAACAAAACAGCCATATACCACAGTGATCAGTAACCAATTTCTCAACATAGAAGGGCAGAGCAGGTCCTTTGTTCCAAGTTTTGGAAGGAATGAGTAAGAGGACAATTGGAATTACACTACATTATTCAGTTGAAACTGTCTTCTGGACCATGAGCCAGCAATGCTAAGATAAATATTTCAGCAGAGCAGACCCCTAGTGCCTTGTAAATAGCTGACGACAGAAAAAATAATACTAAAAATAGGAAGTTTTTTTAAGGAATTTTTGTTGTTCACATCCCAAGGCTTCTCCACAGTTTTGCTGAGTCCTCGTGGAATTTTCATTTACTTCTCCATTCTAGGACCACCATTCAAACGTCTTCTGTTTAGGTGTTGCCAATACAGCACCTTGACTCAGTCCAGACATGTGTGGCAACGTTTTTCTCCAGCCCCCATCCCAACAGTGGTTTCTGAATCTGCTAACATGGAGTGATGTTAGAATGAATGACCAAACTTTCCTGCCACTACCAGGAAACATATCCAGATTGTCTTCGCAATGGAGCTCAGCCTTGTCAACTCACAGAGTAAGACTCCAAAAGTCACTTTGGAAGAGAACTAATACACAATACAAAGATTTAAAATCAAAACCCTGTAGCCTGAAAGTTTAATCACAGCCACTTCAATGTATATAGTCCATTCTGATGCCAGCACATCTCAAAGCTTTTCATAGGACCTGTACAGATCTAGTAAAGCTTCGAGGATCCCACAAGTGATCCACTGAAAATTACATATACAGAGAGAGAAAAAGAGAAAGAACACACATGCACACAGGTTTGCTTAGATTGTAAATTCTTTGGGGACGAGAATCTTGTTTGGAAGGAAGACTGTTGGTTCTTAATAATAAAACATGATAAATAAAGTGCCATATATTTTGTTCTCCACTTGTTAAAAAACTATGTATGCATTTCATTTACCTTCTTCTGTGCCCTGTAGTATTCGTCTATTGCATATTGATATTTAGGTTCATTGAGTCCAAAGAGCGTGGCAAGCTTCTCACCGAGGAATTCACAAGCTGAAAAGACAGGGAAGAGAAAGAATAACAGCAATTCTATCTCCTAGATAAGTAAGAAGCTTGTATAGAGAGCCACTTTATGTGGTGAGAGAAAAGAAATAGTTTTACACACTGACGTATATATGAACAAAAGGACAAGACTGTCTTCATCAGCTCAGGAAATACAAGTCCATTTTCAGTATGTCTAATCCTCACTCCAGAAAACTACTTAAGTTCAATCTTTTTCCAAACAGTTGGCCAGCATTCCTGGAAATGATGTATTACATGTCACTTATACCAGCTGCAGTCTGAGGCAGTTTCTTCCATACTGTATTTAGGCTACACTTTGTGTAAACCAATTCAGCCTGGGTTGTTTTACATGTCAATTCACTCTCAAATAGTAATGAGGTCATAGACAAGTCTTCTTTCCTTTCAGGGTCTTCTTTCGATTAACGAAAGTCTCCCTTCCTCTTTATCAGAGAGAAGAGATGGACTTTATACCTCTTGTGTTTAGGAAGCTATTGATTTCTGATGGGGAAAAAAAAGTCATTGTGACTGCTTTCAGGCGCCACTTTTTCAGACTTAGCACTGGCTGCCTGGAGTACCACAATTTATCAAAATTGTATACAATAATGTCAGTTGGCAGAGCTAGATTGTCCTAATCCATCTTTCTGCAGTATTATGCTTGTGAACCTGTCTTCACTCTGACCCATTTCTTTTCTTTATGGCTTCAGTTTCTTGTGCCTCTGCCAATTTCTAATCTGATTCAGTAGTTCTACCTTTATTTGTGCCCTGATTTTCAGTGGGTTATATCAGTCTGATCTGGACACTGAAGTATTTTTCTAAAGCCCCCATGTAGATTTTGCCCACTCATTGTTTTACCTCCTGCCTACCAATTACTGTAACTCCTCACTTAAAGTCATCCCAGTTAACAGTTTTGTTATGTTGCTGATCAATTAGGGAACATGCTCGTTTAAAGTTGTGCAATGCTCCCTTCTAATGTCGTTTGGCAGCTGCCTGCTTTGTCTACTGCTTGCAGGAAGCGCAGCCCATTGCAGCTAGCTGGTGGGGGCTTGGAATCAGGGTGGACCGGCAGCCCCCCATCCGCTCCCCCTAGTAGCTCCCAGCTCCCCTAAGTTCCCTGTGCAGCAGCTGCCCAGCAGGCTATCAATTGCCAGCAGTTCAGCTGTCCCTCCTCCCACTGCCATGTGCTGCTCTTGCCCTCTGCTCCTGCTCCCCTTGCTGTGCGGGGGGAGCAGGAGCGACGCCAGGGTTTTTGGCGCCCTAGGCGGGGGTCCTTCCGCACCCCCAGGCGTTGGCAGCAATTCTGCGGCGGGGGGGCCTTCCGCGCTCCTGGGCTTCAGGGCACTTCAGCGGTGGGTCCCGGAGTGAGTGAAGGACCCGCCGCAAAATTGCTGCCAAAGACTTGGAGCGCAGAAAGACCCCCCGCCGCCGAATTGCCACTGAGGATGGCAAAATGCCGCCCTCCCAAATCCTGGAGCCCTAGGTGACCACCTACATCGCCTAAATGGAAGCGCTGGCCCTGGGGGGGAGAAAGAGGGGGGCTGTCAGTGTCTCTCCCTCCTACTTGCTCCTGCACCCTGCTTACCCCATCTTCCATAGAGCATGGGGGACACACCACAGGGGTTAGGACAGAGGGAGCTTGCTGGCAGCAGCTGCAATCTCAGCAAGCTGATCTAATTAACAAGGCAGTGTACTTAAGAGTAGGGTCAGCTACTTAAAGGGGAAATGCACATCTCTCTCTCACACATGGTGTGTGTCGCTGTCAGCAATGCTGTCTCCCCTCTCTCCATTCCTGCTGCCTTGAAGAGTGTGACAGTTAACCCTTGAGGACTCAGCCAATTGCTAGTTCATCATTTAGCAGTAAGGCATTCCCTGGGAAATATCCCACCCTCTGATTCCTCATCCAAGCTTGACAATCATCATCACTGTCAGGGGCAGCTCTAGGCATTTTGCCACCCCAAGCATGGCAGGCAGCCTGCCTGCTGCCCTCCCGGCAACCGGCAGAACGCCCTCAGTGGCTTGCCGCTCCAAGCATGCGCTTGGTGTGCTGGGGCCTGGAGCCACCCCGATCACTGTGTACCAGTAGTAAATTGTTTGTTTAAAACTTATACTATGTGTGTGTGTATATATATATAGTCTTTTGTCTGGTGAAAAAAAAATCTCCCCTGGAACCTAAACCCCTCATTTACATTAATTCTCATGGGAAAATTGGCTTTGCTTAACATCATTTCACTTAAAGTTGCATTTTTCAGGAACATAACTACAACGTTAAGTGAAGAGTTAGTGTAATGTCATTTATTATAGGCGGGGCAAGTAGTGACGACTATAGTTAAAGTTGCCTAAGACTTTCCATTATAAAGATCCTGTTTTCAGTTGCTTATGACTTTGCCAAACTTAAACTGCTGGAGCTGAAATTTTCCATGCCTGGTGTCTGTCTCAAGTTTAAAATTTTTGCAGAAGTTTCAACTAACATTATTGTCATTTCCAAGAACGAGGTTAGGGAAAAAATGGTTACAGCTGTTTCACTGAGGAAGCTGTGGAACCTCCATGATTTAGAGCAGGGACTTGAGATTTGGCTTTGCCCTGGTGTCAGGATGCACCTTTTGCCATCCCTATGAAAATTTGCCCAGATTTGGTCACATTATAAGCCACAGTATAAGAACATAAGGATGGCCATACTGAGTCAGACCAATGGTCCATCTAGCCCACTATCCTGTCTTCTGACATCTATCAATGCCGTATGCTTCAAAAGGCATGAACAGAACAGGGCAATCATCAAGTAATCCATTCCATTGTCCAGTCTCACCATCTGGCAGTCAAAGGCCTAGAGACACCCAGAGCATGGGATTGCACCCCTGATCATCTTGGCTAATAGTCATTGATGAACCTATTCTCCATGAACTTATGTAATTCTCCTTTGAATCCAGTTCCAGTTTCGGTCTTCACAACATCCCTGAAAAACTTCTGTTAGCATGTGCACAGTAGAGATTTGTTAAAAGCTGGAAGCCAAGTTCTCAGAAGATTCCATCTGCACTGAGCATGCTCCATCCCTCACAGCTCTTATGTGTTGACTGTGCATGCACCATCCCCAAAGAGCGTCTGAGCATACATCATCTCTAGCTGAGTAGCTCTTTTCCTTCAACTGTTTTGCCCAGTTCCCAGGAGCCACTGTAAGTGAGACCAGGGAGACTGCATCTCCTGCATCCTCAGGGCCGGCGCTACCATTTAGGCGACCTAGGCAATGGCCTAAGGTGCCAGAATTTTTGGGGGGAGCTATTTTGCCGGGGGAGCGGCACGTGGGTCCGGGGGACCTACCGCAGTGATGCCGGCCGATGGTCCGCTGCTGTGAAGGTCCGGTGGAGCTGCCGCAGTCATGTCGGTGGACGGTGCGTTGGTCTAAAGGCTCCGGCGGACCTACCGCAGTCATGCCGGCGGCAGGTCCACTGGAGCCTTTAGACCAGCGCACCGTCCACTGACATGCCTGCGGCAGCTCCACCTGTTCCGCGGGGGGCAGCGAAACGGCCATCCGCCTAGGGCGCCAGAAACCCTGGCGCCGCTCCTGTGCACCCTCAATGGTCCCCTTGCTGGTACCCAGAAAGCACAGAGGAGCAAGCAGCCTGACTAGAATGTAGAGGTATGAGCAGGAGAGACAGGGAAGAAAAATGCAGGGCAGGGCAACTGGAACAGAGAATGTGATGGATAGGAGCAGAAGGGGACAGGGCCAGTGGTTATAAACCACTAAAGCACACTTTCCTCCAGAACCCGGAACTGAACCCATTATTCCCAAGTCTCACTACTCCTTTGCTGTGTAGCAAATAGCTGTGAAACCCATGACCAAAGTTTGCATCTTATCTTTTATGTTGACCTGCCACTAGAAGGGGTAACAACATTCTACTGCTCCTGGTTAATCTTTTAACTCAAGTGGCAGAGGAGTCAACTGTGCTGTGTATCTAAATATCCAAACCCTGGTGATGACCCATCTGTGTGTGTGTGGGTCAATATAGTTTCACATGATTGTTTTTTCAGGAAATTACATTTTAAAAAAACTAAGTTAAAAGAACATTAAGGTGCCAAAGATGCCAGAATTAAGATTGCCTTGTATATATGCATTGTGGTAGTCTTTAATTATCACTTTTTTCCACAGGACCTCTGCCTCATTCAGGACACAGGACAGTCTGTGAATGGATCCTGGGAATGGATCGTGATTGTGCAGTGAAGGAGATTTTGTTTGCAGGATCCCTTCCTCATTTGTTGCACAATTTGGAAAGTGTGCAGAGAATGAGGCAGGGATTGCAGGAACAGAAAGGATGGTGTCATGATTAAGATAGTTGAATGCTGTTTCGGAAAAAAGGATTCGATCCCAGCCTCTGCTGAAAAGTTCCTATGTGGCATCAGGCAATAAAAGTTTTCAGAGGTGGCCATTGTGTGCACGCATCTCATTTTCTGAGTCCCAGATTGACACCCATGAGATCTGAACTGTAGAAATGCTGACCTCACAGCTGCAATAGAAGTCAACAGGAGCTTTGCTTCGAGCATTAAGCACCTTAATATGCTATGTACTTACAAAAAACGCATCTCAAATAGGGCACCCAAAATTAGTTGACACTTGACAATTTTGGCTCTAATTTCTGTGCATCAGTTCCCCGTGTGTAAAAGGGAGATAATATCTCCATACCATAAACAATGTTGTGAAAATAACTCCATTGTGTTTGCGAACCACTCCAATGACAGCACTATGATGGCAGCATCATAGAGACACTCAGAAGGAAATTAATAATTCTAGGGTTTTGAAGGTGTGAACTAAACAACACATGGGGCACACATGGAATCAAGAGGATAAAATCAGATACTGAATAGCTAACTATTCACTGAGCACTATCCCTCATGTGTACTGAATACGGCAAGGGTTTTGTGGGGGAAAGTATCTCTCTACCCCAATATAATGTGATCCTCGGGAGCCAAAATTTTTTATCATGTTATAGGTGAAACCACATTATATTGAACTTGCTTTGGCCTTCAGTTGATGAACACTGATCCCTAGCTAGTTTTCAGTTCTCTTACAACCCCTACTCTAGGCTGAGGGGTCAGCATGGCAGCAACTGTGACCACAGCAGGTCTGAGTTATACAGCGACTACCCCCAGGCTGTTTGCTGCAATCTCGCTCTAGGCAGGGAACAGGGAAGTCCTGTTTTCCCGCCCCAGTGATCCCCCCACACAAGGTCTCAGTCTCTGTCCTCTCTCCCTTCCCTGCTGGGTGAGGTGGCTCCTCGGTCCTGTCTCTCTGCTGAGGGCTGTGCCGGCTGGCCCCTTTGCTACGTGGGCAGCAGGGATTGTGCGGCCTGACTCCTCAATAGGGAGCTAGGACCTGTGGGGTGGAGTGGGGTGAGCCTCGGGCACGGTGCTGTGCCACGGCTCCCATGTCTCTCCTGCTGTGCCCCACCACTGCTGCCCCAGATCACTGGTAGATGCGGGATCCAGGTGAGGCTGGCCCGGTGGGTGGCTGCTCCAGAAGCATGTGGCAAAATAACGAGCTCTGTTCAGGTAGAGATGGGTCCACTCATGTGAGCTGACATGAGGGGCTGAAGGGCTGTTACCTAGATGACTCCACTCCCGCCTGTCTCAGGCTGGCTGGTGAGGCCTGTACCTGCCTGTACCTCTGATCGCTCACTTGGGGGTGGAGGGGGGTGTTGGTTTGTGCACTGGGAGTTGTTACCGGAACTGTGCTGCCAAGCAGCGCTGTTGTCTTTCTCTTAGCCAACAGTGGCACAATCCACCCCCCAGAGTGCTGCTTTACCACATTATATCCAAATTCATGTTATATCGAGTTGCATTATATCAAGGTAGACATGTATGTGATCACCTAAAAAGATTATATCATAATTCCTATGCATAAGGGGGCTAAATTAAAATTGCTCAGGCACCCTTAATTCTGGCATTTTCTAGCTTTTGAGTGCTTGACTTTGAAATGTTAATGTTCTTTTAAGGTAGTTATTTTGGATGCAGTATTTGATATACTGTCACACTAGACACGAAAAGGTTACCTAGCATCTGCCAACTAAAATCACATATACAGAGGCTAGTGTTGGTTAAAACCATCACTGTGACAATGAAAAGCTGATTGAGTATTAGAGGGCTGAATGAAAGTGAGACCAACTTCATGGCAGCAAACCCACAGGAAATCATCTGCTGCAGAGGTTATTTCCAATGAAACCTGCCCTTCTTCCGTAGTGGCAGCATGGCACATTGTACTAGACATGTGGGTAGTACAAAAGTCAGAGTCCCCAAGGCTCCCTAGCCAGATCATGACCTACTGGTACAGCCATCAGGCTCCTGACACCGAATTCAGGTTGCTCTCTTAAGCGTGCTGATGCAGTTCCCACATTGGTGGGAGCGTCTTTCTTCTTGCTGTAAGAAACTGATTTTTTTAAAATGAAAATGGCCTGATCCCAAATAATCTCACCTAAAGTATTTCATATTTAATAGTGTCACGTGGATGTCCATCTCCTTGAAATAAAATACCTATATAGCGAGAGATATTTTATGGAATAGTAACACCCAGTTTTGAGAGAATACATGAAAGATGAAGGAAAACATTCTGGTGGTGGTCTTGTATTTTAATAATATTTAATGGTAATTACATTCAACTCATCTAAAATAACCCTTCCACTGATGCCAAAATATATACCTACTAAATAGTGAAGTTGTTGCGATTCGAACTGCCCACAGGCGCAGATAGAGCCCCCAGGAGAGTTTGGACTACGAAACAAGAACAAAAGGAAAACTTTAATTTTAAACATACAAAGCAGAACTAGTCCATGGGGTTGTACCAGAGATTAATTTGGCCCATAATATTTGCCATATGCAAGGGCTCTCTCATTGTGTAGGGGAGAAAGCTAATTGTTTTCTTCAGTCTCTACAAAGGGTGCTGTTCAAGCTAGCTAGTCTCAGCTGATTTACAGCAAGTCTCTGTCTAGGGATACCAGTCTTGTTTACCAAGCCAACAAGAATCATCAGTACAATGAACATATATACAATGGACTCTTTGTGTTCTAATCTTGCAAAATACATAAACCTCTAAGGAACTTTGAACTCAATGAGACTTCCTCATGTGAATAAAGTTGTTCACAGGTTTAAGTATTTGCAGAATCAGACCAAAATACTAAAAATATTTGGAGATTTGACAGAAATAGACACATGTAAATGTCAATACTTAGCCTAATATAATACATTACATTTTCAGAGATGTTTACAAACATTACTTATCAGCACTGTATCCCTAGGAGGTCAGTAACTTCAGGCTTGTCTATGTGGGGATGAATTAAAACAAATTAACTAAGGCCTTGTGTACATTCAGAAATTAGGTCCGTATAACTTCATTGGGTTGGAGTGTGAAAAATCCAGAGCTCCGGTGGGGATTTAAAGGGCCTGGGGCTCACCACAGTGGCAGGAGCACCAGGCCATTTAAATCCCTGCCCAAGCCCGGCTGCTGGAGCTCCGGCGCCACTTTAAAGGGCCTGGGACTCCCTGCAGCAGCTGGAGCTCTGGGCCGTTTAAATCACTGCCACGGAAGCTGGTCCAGTCTGACACAGCGTACTGGCTCTTGCCAGAATGCCGTACTGGATCGTACCGGCTTACTTTCACCTCTGCCCTCAATCTTGTTCTCATTTTAGGGATAAGGAAATGGATGTATGGCGTTTAGGAATGGGTCACGGAGCACCAGGAGAAATGCTTCTGCATGTTTTTGCTTGGAGACATGAATTTCTTTTGGGTAGGTTCTTCTCATCTCCTTGCTGCATCGTCACAAGATGCAGCTATCATTAGGTAGGGGTACAGAATAAGAGCCATGAATTTTTCCTCCTGTTTTGATCTGCTTAACCACTACTCTCACCTCAGCAGTCAGTCCCGTGGGCATCAGGAATAAAGCACGTTAGCAGGAGAACTTGGAGAAGCTTGTACTATTGCTATCTAAATCTGTTCTGTGACTGGTTAGAGAAGTCACAATATTTACGGAGGAAAAAAAAGAGGCACGTGTTTATCTACAGAGCTAGCTATTATGGCTGTGAAGGGTGCAGTGTTCTCTAAGGTGCAAAGAACAGAAACGCTCCTCCCCTCTTCCAGTCTCCTCAGAGAGTTTCCTAAAAGCCAGTAACGGGGCTCACTGTGTCAAGTGGCTGCTGCTGCTCCTCCTCCTCCTCTTCCGTACTGTACTCTTCCATGGTTTCACCATTTGCAAAGTAAATGATCCTCCTTGGAGATTTTGTTTCTCTCCTGTCTTTATCCTCCATCTCATTGTGCTGGAAGCCATCCTCCTCCTGCTCATCAGAAAACATCCACCAGGAGTGCCCTCTTAGTACACTGAATGGACAATGGACTGCATAGTGTTCAGCTTCACCTTAACTCTTAGGCTAAGGAATGTCAGGACTGGGTTTGAGAATCTTATTTAAGCCCTCAAAAGGTATAAAGAGTCCTGCATATTTCAGTTTCGGAAAGAAGAAAGAGGCCCAGGGCATAGCCGGAGCTACAGAAACCTGGCCTGTGTCATCATTGTGCTTCCAGCTCTTACAAGAGCAGGTACAATTGTTGGTGTCTCAAACAGCTTTTCCATGGGTCTGTACATGTTGTCTGCCATTGACTCAGAGTATACTACTACGATCTAATATGAGACACACTTCACGACAGCAAAACAAAACAAAAAGTGTCAGAAGGGCCAAATCATGCAACATGAATGGCGCTCACCACCTTGCAACATCACAGCCTAAATCAGAGGTGGACAAACTACAGCCGGCGGGACCGTCTTGCCTGATCCTTGCGCTCCTGGCCAGGGAGGCTAGCCCCTGGCCCCTGCTCCGCGCCTCAGCTCGCCGTGCTGCCAGTGTGCTGGGCAGCGCGGCTCCGAGAGCCTGGGTGTAGTGTATTAAATTGCTCCCCGTAGGAATGTGCCACTTACAGAGCACCAGACCTCAGCCATAAGTAGCACATTCCTACGGGGAGCAATTTAATACACTACACCCGCCCTCCATACATTTTGGAACCTCAATGTGGCCCTCAGGCCAAAAACCTTGCCCACTTGTGGCCTAAATGAACAATTTGCAGCTTTCTACTGTGCAATTGAACAACAAGGCAATACTATTTATATAGCACCAAAAAGTGCACTGAGGGCTTCACAAATACGGATGACGGATCCCTGAGCATCAGAGATCCAATGGGGGAGAATCATGATTTCCTTTTTCCACATTTCCTATTCTTTTTTTCTTTCCTTTCCCCATCTGCCCAGTTTTAGCATTTGCCTTTTAAAGTGCTTAACTTGGGCCCATTTGGGTTTTGTTTGGTAAGGACTACAGCAAAATGGACAATGCATACATCTTTTTAAAGTTTATCCTTTCATAATGTCAAATTTCAACAGCAGCAGCTATATAAAATATAATCTAGAGTTAAGGTGGCAAATAGGTATGAAGTAGCTACGGAGAAACCCTTAAGATAATAAATTTCTTAAACTACTTATGCTCTTAGCCCAATGGTGTACCATAATTTTATTTTTAATTTCTTTGGTATTTTCCCTTCCAATATATAGCAGTCTTCATTAGCATTCAAAATAAATATCTTACTTCAAGTCAGACAGGACAAGTTAGTTATATGCTACCTGTTACTATGTTTTCCCCATTCCACTCCACTAATCAATTTTGAATCAGTCATAAGCAACAAGACAATAGATCATTCCTTTAACATTCCAAAGACAGAATAAATACTAGTTTACAGCGTTCTCCTTCTACTTGAAGGAGAACACCGGTGCGATCAAATAAATACATTGCTGAAATATAACTGTGCGAAATCTCCTGCCAACAACAGATCAAAAGCAAATTCACCTGTAGAATCTCTCTGGTATCTTCCATCACTCGAAGTTGTAGTGCAAAAGCTGATTAAGTTGTTTCCAAGACAAGTAAGGGAAAAAACCTAGAACCATGACACTTAGTGATCGCGTATGTAATTTGTGCATGGGAAAAAACTCCACTCTGTAGCATTGGCAGCAGCTCAGGTCTGGAGGTAAGTCAAAGAAGGTAAACTCAGTGCTCCAGGATGCAACTCTCTGAAAGGACTAGGCTGTGTTTGAATTGTGGGCAGGACCTTTTTATTTGCATGTTCAGCAGAGTTAAGATGACTGGTTGGGGGTGGCAAAAGGAATGTGGGCAGGACATGGACATTTGCACGTAGATAGCTCGGGGGGAATGAGCTGGGGGGAGGGCAGTGTTGAAAACCCTGCAAGCTGGGTGTTTTTAAAGCAGATCACATTTCTTGAGGACATTTTCAGCATTCTGCTTCCCTTGGGTTTTGCTTAATTTATGAAGTGAACTTTGACTTTACTAAGGCTAAGTCACAGGTGTAATATTTACTTTTTCCAACAAAGTGAAGGAACCAAGCATGCACCGGCAAACACAAATATTTCTTGCAACTGGTATGACACCTACTGGCAGTTTGGAGGAATAGCCCCACACATCAGCAACTGCTAAACAACTTCTTAGCAGAACTAGCCAATCATCAAAGGAAATCTAATAAAACAGATCAATGCAACCTATCTGGCATCTTTGGTATTGGAACAACAGAGGAGGCTGCAGATGTGGGTGAAACCAGGCCTACTACTAGTTAGGAAGTACAGTTTCGTCCCTTGCTCCAGGTACCTACTGACATAACCTGCCCAATAGCAATAGCAAAGTACCAAATCACCTTATCAGTTAGGCGTATGCACATGGCATTCTTTATCTTCTCACTGTGTTAAGAATGTTCCGTATGTTTTCAATTTAGTGCAAATGGAATAACAATAATCATTTTAATTTATTCAAAGAGAAATATTCCCTACTACTGTAATTAACATTTGAAATGCAAAGCCAAAAAAGGGACAAGTCTTAGATGGACAAAAGTTTGAATAAAAATGCTAAATCACTATGTTCTGAAGTGTGCAGTCACCCAGCACACACTTGGTCTGAAAATTGTAAGTGTCTTTTTTTTAATTATTAAGTGAAGTACCCCACTCTTTCCTCAATTTACTCTATTCAGAGCTCAACCAGTGAGTCTCACCTCAAATATTGGACCATAGCCCCGGAAGATACTAATATCAAGCAGGTGAGAGATTGTGCACATGAAAGACCACAGTCCTGGGTCCGTCAGATGCCCAGTGGAATCCACAGATATTCTCAAGAGCACGACTGGCGCAGAGAGGGACTACATGAAATCAGAATATACCCCAGAGGCTATTGTAAGCTACTTACACCAAAAATAGAAAATGGTATGAATTATCTCAAGATGAGTACTGAAAGATAGGGATTTTGCACAGCACCTGTAGGCTAAGTCATCTTGAATTTATGTTCCATAAAAGTTTCTCATCCTATTCTCTCAACGCCAAAACCACCTCATGTTGGCATTTTCCTCCAGCAATGCAAATCATTAGCGACAGAGTAGAAATGCAAGCAATAAGCATTAGCAGGATCTATGTTAACTCTTCAGCTTCAGAGACTTTAGATTCCCTCTATTCCCATGTTTGGTATCACCACAAATATCCTCCAGCCTAGAGGGGCAAAATAAGTCTTCCTCCAGATCCCCCGAGCTGCATTAAGATAGGTTAGGAGTAGCAGGTAATAATGTTAAAAGCATATGAACCTCTGCTCTCTCCCCTGCTCCCAACTCAATTGAAAAGGGAAAACAGGACAAGAAAATGTGGGTAGTAACAGAACTGGGTCTTTTTCTCACAAGATCACAGCTCTAGATATGAGCCCATCAAGAACACAGAGTCCATTTGGACGCAGACCAGGACCTGGGTGAGATTACATCTTCAAAGAACCTGGCTAGAATGGTTCCCAATAACCTATTATATAAAGCAGAGGTGGGCAAACTTTTTGGCCCGAGGGCCACATCAGGTTTCGGAAATTGTATGGAGAGCCAGTTAGGGGAGGCTGTGCCTCCTCAAATAGCCAGACGTGGCCCGGCCTCCGACCCCTATCTGACTTCTTGCCCCCTGATGGCTCCCTGGACTCCTGCCCCATCCAAACCTCTCTATTTCCTGACAGTACCATGGGACCCCTGCCACTGACTGCCCCCCGCTGCCCCATCCACCCCCCCTTCCTTCCTGACTGCCCCCAGTCAAACCCTGTGGTCCCCGCCCTCTGACCACCCCGACCCCTATCCACCCTCCCACCCCCTGACCACAACCCCAAACTCCTCTGCCCTCTCTCCAACCCCCCCTGCTCCCTGCCCCCTTACCGCACTGCCTGGAGCACCAGTGGCTGGCGGCACTACAGCCACACTGCCCAGAGCACTAGGACAGGCAGCCACGCCACTCCGCAGCATAGAGCACTGGGTCAGGCCGGGCTCTGCAGCTGTGCTGCCCGGCAAGAGCTCGCAGCCCCAGCACCCAGAGCATTGTGCCAGCGGTGGAGCGAGCTGAGGCTGCAGGGGAGGGGGAGCAGCAGGGGAGGTGCCAGGGGCGAGCCTCCCAGGGCAGGAGCTCAGGGGCCGGTCAGGAGGGTCCTGAGGGCCGGATGTGGCCTGCTGGCTGTAGTTTGCCCACCTCTGGTGTAAAGAATCAGAACAGTCCATATCATGGACATTAGTGCCATGATTAATAAAAGGCAACCTGAAACCTTGTCTGCTTCTGAGAGAGACTTGGTTATCAGTGCTATGTAAAAACCTGACAGCCTAATCAGGAATTTTAACATCCTAGTCCAAATACTAAGTTAGAGCCTTACAACTTTTCTGCTTTCACCACTGCTGGCACCAGAAGTAGGGGAAAAAAAATCAAGTGTGGAATTTGGAGAGCATGCAATGTACATTTATGCCTGTTAAGAAATGAAGAAGCATATCAAGAATTGCATTAACAGTTTATTTTATACATACAGAGGACAATACATTTTAATTTTAATGTTTTCCCATGAAATCTCACTAATATCAGACTGCAGCAATCAGTACAACAGAAACAAAAATAAAGGAGTATTTACAAGCACACTGTACAGTACTAAAAATGAATTCGAGTTTCTAAAGTGCAAAGTTGGCTATACAATACTGGACATAAACAAGTGTTTGCATTCTCTCTTAGATTATGCACAGGTATCATATTGTCATGGTATATCAGCCAATTAGTCATACTAAATACATAAATGGACCAAATCCTGCACTTGGATGCACATACAAGACTAATAGAAGCCCGTGAGAGATGGGCATCAACATTCAAGGACCTGATTTAGTCCTTTGGATGTACAGAGTGTTATGTGCTAAATGATTACATTTCATATTAACCTAGTAACGTGGACGATGGAGTGAGAGACACACATCGTAAGTGTATTAATTGCATTTAGAACTATTTTCCTATAAAGGACATGTTTTGCTTTAATTATTAAGCTACTATGAGCCCTTGTGTTAAATATTTTAAAAGGACAAAAAACACCAAGAGTCTGATGTTTAGCTAGTGCTCTAGTGTCTGACTTCTTTGTGGCTGGAAATTTTGCCTCCACTGTGAAGTGCGAGCACAAGTATCAAGTCAGACATCAGATGTTTACATCAATTTTTTTTTTCCTGGGTGTAACTAAATGTAAAATTGCACCCACAGACGGAGATCATCACTAAAACCATGTCCTCATTGTAAGAAAGGAGAGGCCTACTAATTCTGATGTTAATAAATATTAAAAAGTCACCTTATGAAATACATTATCTTTTAAAAAATAAAAGGAAATCTTAGCAGAAGGAAATGTATTATATACATTTATATGTGCAGACTGATCGAAGCCCCCCAATTAGGCTAATTGCTTAAGCAAATGGAATAATTAACTCAAAGAATGGAGTGTCTGTATTTAAATACCTTAACAAAATCTCCCTGCTTCGTAAGAACTCAAAAGGGAATCACCCATTACAGAATAACATCCTCTACTTCTTTTCAGACTAAAATGTCTATATTCCTTGCCAAGGTGGGTGAGCTCATATCTTTTACTGGACCAACTTCCGTTGGTGACAGAGACACAAGCTTTCAAGATACACAGAGCTCTTCAGGCTGGGGAAAGGTACTACGAGTGTCACAGTATTTAGCTGTGACGCTCTTACTTTCTGAAGAAGAGCTCTGTGTAAGCTCAAAAGCTTTGTCTCTCACCAATGGATGTTGGGCCAATAAACGATATTACTTTACCCACCTTGTCTCATTATCCCAGGACCGACATGGCTATAACAATATTCCTTGCCCACAAGCAAGACTACTCGTATTTTAAAGCCTATGGTATGTAGTCAGTAAACAAAAGTAAGTCTTGAGAAGCAACAAAGTTTAAGAGAACGGACTCATTCTTTTAATCAGTTTTTAAAGCTATCATCTTGTGGTCACTGAAAACAGCTACAGCCTGGGACCAGCACAAGGTTACAGCCTGGTTTAGTAAAGCCATTATCTAACACTTGAGTTGTACACAGTCAGCAAACATTTACAGTGAATTTAAATCAAAAAAGCCACTTAGTTCCAGAATGCAGGGGATAATACAATGCCAGGATCTAAATCCCAGTAAATATGCAAGTTAATAAAATAAGCTTTTGGAAGGAAGATCTGGTCAATGGTTACAAAAAAATATAGATTTGGATTTTAGGAAGCAATTTATATGCTACAGCACACACATGATAAAATGCACCAATGCAGGTGCATGAACATACATGTCCAAGACAATAAAAACAGGCGAATCTTGCAATAGTCAGCAGCAGGGATTAAGAGAAAACTGTGTTTTATTAAATCTTAACTTTAATTAGAGGAGATAAAATGGTCAGTCAGTAGAAAAAATGCTCAGTACAGGTTATTAAGAATAAAAGAGTAACAGTACATACTGCAAATTTAGGACTGGGAGCATGGAGCTACTCACAGCTTCTTTTCCTTTAGTAAAGTGAAGGCCACGTAACTGCAAGGATAGAATATACTTTAAAAGAACAGGATTTTGTGGCAACAATACACATTTGCCCTACTTCCTACCTCCATTCTCCACCTTCAACTCCTTCACTGCTACCAGTGTGGGAGATCCTAAAATGGCCCCTATAATTATTCAGGAGATCGAAAGTTTCTCATCAGTAAATCAACACTTGGTGAAACCTTGGCCAAACATACTCAGCTACCTTCCTTCAAAACTTGGGATGCAACAAGAAAAAAAGTAGAGAAGCTGTGAGAGAGAAATATCTATCCAGGTACTTATAGCCCTGCCCCCCCACAAACATCTAAACACCTCAAATAGTTAAAAATATAAATGATCTTGTCCTTTACAACCTGTAAGAGAAATAGTTTGATTAGTTTATAGGGAATGCATGTATAGAACTGATTAGGAGAAAGGAAAATTGAAGAAACGAGTTTTGCATCTGATCTGTCCATAGTGGTTTGCACAACAATCATTCCTATCTCTTGTAGCAATGAGTTGCCTGGTCCAGTCCAGTTTCTGTGAAAGTTCAATTTCCCAACTTCATAAATTGCCTCTTATTGGCCAACAGCTTCTTTGTTCCAGCTGTTGTGGAAAGTCCCGGTTTGCCAGGAAGCTACATCCAGTCCCACAGAAACTTTTGAATATCAAGACAGTCATTGAACTGATCTCTGTACTGAATGGAGACAGCAGAGCACTGGAGCATACTTTCCTTGTAACCCACGATGCTAAACACATGGGTAGCTGTGATTATCATCAGCAGATGCTTTTTCAAGGTGCAGAGCTTTATTTCTAGGTGTAATGACTTGCAAAGCTCAAGCCTGGAAGACAGACACACACACACGGATCACTGTGACTAGTTGTGTGCCAGACAATCTTCTGACCAGTTACAAATGAAAATAGGTATTTTTGTTGTCACAGTTCTATTGAACTCATTACTGCTGAATGCCCATAGGACACCAAGGCTGCAAACTAACTTGTCTGAGAGTATAAGTCCTCAATAGTGGGGAAAGTTAAAGAAACAACAAGTTCTTCAGAGCACTTCCCTCTTCCAATCAGCCTCAGTCTTGCCTGGGGTCATTTTTTCCACAGCTGCTCTTTATCAAGGTGCTCTTTTCAGGTAGCAATTAAGGAAGCTGGGAGAAGATGCCATTTATGTTTGAGGTAAGGGAGATCTAGAGCTGGGTCTCCTTTATGCTGAAACGCCAGCAATACTCATCATCTTAGTTCTATGAAGCCATTGACAGAGCAGGTATTACTCAGTTGAAAATACAGCACATTAATTACAGCTAAATGCATTAATCTGAATTCTGTGAAGCCACTGAATTTTAAGTGCCCACAATTCACTCATTCTGGACCCTGCACAGTATTAAACTCTGAAAAAGTCAGGAAGTCTGACACCATGATATATTCATTTTAAGATCTTTTCCACTTACTTGCTGCCTCATACTCTCATGCCACTACCAGACTCCCAGATTGAGATGAAAAGGCTTCAAAGTAAGCAGCTGGATAAAATAAACAAGCTATAGAGGAAGCAGGTTACTATGAACTTAGGTATAGGAAAACCTGATTTAAAGTGAAGTAGAATGGAGTGTCCAGTTGTTTGAACTGAGTATAAACTGCATTCTGATTATGGAGAAATTCTGCTTCTGAAGAAGTATAGTGAAGTGACTTCACTATAGAAGTTTCCACATGGATAAATCCCAGCTGAGAATTACTTTTCTCATTTATCAGAAACAGAATGGGAATGAGACAGGGTTTTAACCCTTTGTGACGAACGTGACTAAAAGATTGCTTCTGGCAAATTTCCATTTGTATCTTTTTTGTTCTGGGCACTTGACACTATAAGTAGTACGTAAAGAATTAACCTCATGGAAAGAAACCATATCTTTAACTTTACCATCCTTTCCTATGGTGGGAAATACTAACTTCAGTATGCTATTCTCAGTATAGAAGCTAACCTGAGAACCACCACCTAAACTTAGAACACTTTCTATAAGCATGTGGACATTTGAGCTCATTCTGAGGTCCCAACTAAAACAACAAAAAGCCTGGCTATAAATAATTTCACTTATAAATCCAGCCACATTCTCAATGAAGAGACTTCTACTAAACATAAATCAGTAAATTAATCTTTAGGATTAAGAAGAATTAGAAAAAGGGATCTGAAATGAAAGCCCCAGAGTTCATTAAATACAACTTGTAGAAGGAATTCAAAGCACTTATGGTGTTTAAGAGATCTGGCATCCACTGTCTTTTTGAGGCTTTATATCTGGCTCTTTCAGAGGTTTCACTTCTTCCTCTGGTTTTGGCTTAGCCTGCAGACAAGAAAAGAGTTTGACAAAGATGAATTAAAAGAATCATGGGTTCCACACAATGTTCATATTATAGGTTTCAGCAGCGAGGCCATGCAGAATTTAGATATACTTGTCCGCTAGTCTTCTCCATTCTCCCAGCTCAGGGCTTTCCGGCTTCTCTAACACAAAAACGTTAAAGCTGCTGTATTTCATGGTGGCTTGCAATGGACAGAGAGAATGGACTAAACTAAGTTCATCCAATTTACTGCACCTACTTTAGAAGTACAGCTGCAGTGAGTTTGAAGGCCATTGCATTCTTAACAACATGACCCTTAAATTCTATCTTAAGAAATGCAGACAGGCAAACTAATACTACCACCACCTAACTCCTATATAGCACTTTTCATTCAGAGACATCGAAGTGCTTTACAAAGAAGGTCGATGTCATTATACGAGCAGAAGACAACTAGGAAACAATGTAGCTTCCAGGCTCTGGACTAACAGAAGTTGTTCAATGAGGAGAGAAGGTGGCTGGGAACTTGGATTGTTGACCTATGACTGACTCAGGTGTGCCTTTTTTGAAGTGGAAATTCCACCATCTACCTCACAAGGGTGTGGCAAGGCTCAAATGAATAGGGCTATAAAAAGATAAAATAGTATGGACTGATGGAAGGGTATGTTAGATAGTTGGTATCATCCTGTCCTATGATGTTCTTTAGCAATACCTCAAGCTACTAAAAGCAGATGCTTTAACATTCCATGCCCATGTATATAATTTGTATTTATTTAATTACACTAGACTGTTCCATGGCATTAGCTCCTAAAGTACCTCAGTACCTCACCAATTTCACTGAATGTAACCTCAACACTCCTCAGGTGTCCCAGCATTCCTCCAGATTTACAGCTGGGGATGCTATGGCACAGAGAAGTTCAGTGATTTGCCTAGTCACATAGTAGAACCAGGAACAGAACCCAGGTTTCCCAATTCCCCTGTATAGAGCCTACGCCTCAAGACCATCCTTCCTCTGTGTTTGCTCTATTGAGCAGGATATGGCAGAAGGCACCGGTGGAAAAGCAGAGTGCCAACTCTCTACTATGCATGGGATAAAACCGATGGGAAGGAGAGGAGGAAAAACATTAAGTGAAATATTCTTACACTGTCATCCTTTGGCCTCTTGGTGAGATCAAATGCAGCAAGTGTTTCAGGGGTCCAGTGTGCATGCAAGGCAGGAAATTCAAAAACGATGGGTTCTACCAGGCCATAGTTCGCCTTCAGCTCCAGCTGAGGAGCCTCGGGTGGCACTTTCTGAAAATAACTAAGACAGAATTTACTATTTTAAAAACACAGTAAACAAAGATTTGCAGTTTATTTTTCTTCACTTTCGGGAGTAATCTGGCCACTCCCAAAGGCATCACACTATTATTGCTGAAGTAGTCCCATTTTATTTAAGGGTCTTAATGCTAGTATTATGAAAGCGTGTTCAGTGCAGCAGGTTTCCATGATGGTTCACAAGAACAGACTATTTCCTATTTGTGCTTCCTCCTCCCCATTGGCTACCTTAGTCATTTCCATCTGATAACAGATTGGTTTTCTCCCCTTTGTTTTGGCAGAAGCAGAGATAAATGCTGTTGTTTCAATTTACATATACTTAAGATAAAAATCCAGATTAGGGTTAGCAATGCTTTAGAAGAAAAGTGAAGAGGCAGATGCAACAATTTTCCTCAATCTCCCTGAAGTCAGATGCTTGGCATATCAGCATGCACTGATGCTGGCAACACTGCAACCAACAGAGTCCTGCCAGATCACAAAACCTGAAACACAGTATTTTTTTATATACATCTTCTGCAAAGTCACAATAACACAATAAAAACTGCCACATACCTTATGCTCAACACATATTGTGTTTATGCTTGAGCAGAGTTCTGTGACTATTTCTCTGTCATCAGTATGGCATGAACAACATCTCAGGGAACAGGCCCTGAGCATCTGACTTTGGGTTTTGTTGTTTTTTGAAAGGGACATGCCATCAGACTTCTATGAATCTCTTTATATACTACTGTTACAAGTCAGAAATACAATCCATGTAACTGAAGAAGATAAGCCAAAAAAAATCTCTATTTTTAGTTTACTGTGTTATTTGACAGCACTTGTGTTCTATGATTGGGAAGGGGATTCAGGGGCTGGTGTAGTTCTTGTAACTATTCTGAACTCACTAGATTCAAAGTTGATGTCCCTTCAAGAGTAAGTTTCTAAATCAGTTAACTGAATGACCTATTTACCACAGTTACTTGGGACACTTGGCAATTAACAAGGCCACAGAGCTGAGGCAATATTACTGATTAACTTTAGAAAAGCCAGCAAAGGAAGTACAAATATAGGTTTTTATGTGGGTCCTACAAAAACAATGGCTAAGTTTAAGAAAGTCACAAGCAAAGACAAGATTCAAAGTTTACTTATATTACAGATACGTGAAGAAAGCAGACACTCTTCCAGTTTCTTTAACACACTGAAGCAAATTCTTTATAAAGGGAAAAAATGTTCTTTGTAAATTTTACAATCTAACTGTAAAAGTAGTAATAAATGAAGGATTTTTTAAAAAAAATAATCTGTGTAGAGTAGTGTACTAAGTAGGGAATATATACTTACATGAATCCATTTTCTCTCTGGCATTTTTCTAGGGTATTCTTAACCAGAGTTCCCAGTTTTCTAAAGAAGAGGTGGCCAGAGGGTTTGGCAGTAGTCCCAGGTCCTTTGGTTTCACCATATTCTTTGCATAATGCTTCAGCCTTGACAAAAACTTCACAAGAAAGCAATGTGAAAAAGTTCAATTGGCATAAAACTGCACTTTTCTCTTACTTTAATTGTAACAGACGCAGTAATCCGTCCAGGATTCTGATTAGATAAAGCAGACGCAGCTGGTTTCAGGGTGACTCTTCCAACCATAGCCAAAACATCGGTATAGTCAGTAAAAAGGTAGGACAGAGAAGGATTTTTATTTGCAGGGACAAGTAGAAGTGGGACTGTAAAACAAGAACTGGAACTACATAGCCACTGAACACAGTCCTGAAAGAATTCAGGGACACTAAGGGGAACACCACTGTGGGTGTCTGGTATGAGAATAAGTGAAGCACATCAAAGAAGCCTGAAATGTACAGCTGTGCCCTGAGGGACCAAGGGAAAATGCCAAGAAGGATGCTTTTCTATGACTCTTGTCTGCTTAGCCTGTCAGAGGGAAAGAAAGTGCTCTCTAGAAATGCAAGACTTACTTTACTAAAGCTAATCCAAAGTGAAATAATTGCTCTTTCCAGTCATGGGAGCTTAGATAATAATACTCAGTCATATGAATGAAGGTAACTCAAATTTTTATAATATTACTATTAGCCCCTTGATACAAATATTTAAGTTCATAGAATCATAGAAATGTAGGGCTGGAAGGGACCTTGGGAAGTCACCAAATCCAGCCCCCTACGCCATGGAAGGACTTAGTAAACCTAGACCATCCCTGCAAGGCACTTGTCCAACCTGTTCTTAAAAATGTCCAGTGATGGGGATACCACAACCTCCCTTGGAAGCTATTTCAGAGCTGAACTATCCTCATAGGTTAGATTGTAGGAAAAAAATTCTAACTAAGTCTCTCTTGATACAAATTAAGCCCATTACAGTTCTCGTCCTAGTTTCTGTGGACATGGAGAACAATTGCTCACAGTCCTCTTTATAATGGTCAACATATTTGAAGACCATTATCAGGTCCCCCTGGCCCTTAGTCTTCCTTTCTGAAGACTAAACCAGTTTAACCCTTCCTAAACCTTTTAGCATTTTTGTTGCTTTCCTCTAGAGTCTCTCCAATTTGTTCCCATCTTTCCTTAAGTGTGGTGCCCAGAACTGGATACAGTACTCCAGTTGAGGCTGCACCAGTGCTGAGTAGAGCAGGATAATTACCTCCTGTGTCTTATAAAAGATACCCCCGTTAATTCACCCAAGAATGATATTAGCCTTTTTCACAGCTGCATCACACTGAGGAGTCATATTCAATTTGTGATCCACTATGCCACCCCTCCCAAACAATCCTTTTCAACAGTACCAATTACTTCCTGTGGTATAACTGTGCATTTCCTTCCTAAGTGAAGTACTTTGCAATTGTCTTAGTTAAATTTCATCTTGTTGATTTCAGACCAATTCTCTACTTTGTCAAGGTCATTTCGAATTCTAATCCTATCCTCCAAAACTCTAATTCCTCCTCCCAGTTTGATGTCATCTTCAAATTTTATATGTGGATTCTCCTCTCTATTGTCCAAGTCATTAATTAAAATATTAAATAGTACTAAACCCAGGCCTCGCCCCTGCAGGACCCCTCTAGATACACCCTCCCAGCCTGACAGCAAACCATTGATAAGTACACTTTTGAGTATGGTCTTTCAGCCAGCTGTGCGCCCTCCTCATAGTAATATGATCTAGACCACATTTCCCTACTTTCCTTATGAGATTGTCATGTGGGACTGACAGAAGCCTTACTAAAAATCAAGATATATCACGTTACTGCCTCCCCCATCTGCTAAGCCAGTAAGCCTGCCAAAGAAGAAAATTAGGTTGGCCTGAAATGATTTGTTCTTTACAAATCTATGCTGGATATTTCTTATAATCCTATTATCCTTCAGGTGCTTACAAACTGATTGTTTAATAATTTGTTCCAGTATCTTTCCAGATATCCAAGTTAGGCTGACTAGTCTATAATTCCCTGGATCCTCTTTGTTCCTTTTTAAAGATAGGTATTATGTGTGCCCTTCTCCAGTCCTCTGGGACCTCAACTGTTATCCATTCTGAGATTGCTTCAGCTAGTTCTTTAATGACCCTAAGATGAATTTTATCAGGCCCTGACAGCTTGAATACATCTAACTCAGTGGTTCTCAACCTGTGGCCCATGGGCTGCTTGCAGACCAATCAGCACACAGCTGCAGCCCATATAGGTAGTATTGGATGCAGCCCACAACGGTAAATAGGTTGAGAACCACTGATCTAACTTATCTAAATATTCTTTAACTTGTTCTTCCCCATTTTGCTTTGTGTTCCCTCCCCCTTGTTCTTAATATTAACTGTGTGAGGATCAGGTCACCATTAACCTTTTTATGGAAGACTAAAGCAAGATAGGCATTAAACACCTCAGCCTTCTTGATGTCATCACTTATTAGCTTTTTTTCCTCACCAAGTAGAGGACCTATACAGTAACTCCTCACTTTTAAGTCATCTCAGTTAATGTTGTTTCACTGTTACGTTGTTGATCAGTTAGGGAACGTGCTCATTTAAAGTTGTGCAATGCTCCACTCTTACGTTGTCTGGCTGCCTGCTTCCACAGCTGGCAGCCTCCCTACGCTCCCAAGTGATCAGCGCCTTCCTCCCCAGCAGCAATCAGCTGGCTTGCAGCATTTCAGGGGCAAGAGGGAGGAGGAGCAGCAGCAGCAGCAACAGCTTCCCCTACTCTGCAAGCACCAGGGAAAGGGGGGGGGGGGCCTCAACCCTCAGCCTGCCCACTCTCCCCTACCCCCAAACCTGACCTGCCTCTTCTCCCCCCCCCTCCTTCATTTTCCATGCTGCGTCCTTGCTCCTCCCTCCCCTCCCTTCTAAATGATGCAAGTCAGCTCATTGCCCTGGGCAGGGGGGAGGAGCGAGGACTCTGGCTCTGGCAGGAGGCAAGGGAGGGAGGAGGAGCCTGCACTCAATCAGGTGGCTTGCAGTGTTTAGAAGGGAGGGGGGAGGAGTGAGGATGCAGTGTGGGAAGTAAAGGGGGAGGAGGTTGAGGGGGACAAGAGGCAGGTCAAGGATGGAGGCTTGGGGGAAGGAGGGAGTGGGCTGGCTGAGGGTTGAGCCCCCGCCCCTGGTGCTTGCAGAGTAGGGGAAGCTGCTGCTGCTGCACAATGTGCTTCTCCTAGCCTACACCACCTTCAGCCTCCTTGCCTGCCTCATCTCCAGTACCAGTGGGCTGTGCCTGTGTAGGGTAAGGCAGGGGCACCTTGTAACTATAGTACTGTATGTACAGTATGTTTGTAAACACACAGCACGTGCACGCTACTCCCCCCAATGTAGTATTAAATTGCTTGTTTAAAATGTATATAATGCCTTTTGTCTGGCAAAAAAAATTCCCTGGACCCTAACCCCCTCTATTTACATTAATTCTTATGGGGAAATTGAATTCGCTTAACATCATTTCACTTAAAGTCACATTTTTCAGGAACATAACTACAACGTTAAATGAGGAGTTACTGTACTTTCCTTCATCTTTCTCTTGCTCCTAATATATTTAAAGAACCTTTTCTTAATGCCTTTTATGTTCCTTGCTAGGTGTAACTCATTTTGTTCTTTCGCCTTACTGATTTTGTCCCAACGTGCTTGTGCTATTCTTTTGTTACTCTTCCTTAGCAATTAATCCATGCATCCACCTTCTGTGGGATTCCCTTATGATTTTCAGATAATTAAAGAGCTCCTGATGGTGTCATCTTTAAGACACACTTTTTTACAGCCTGCCAAAAGCTTCAATTTATCTGGTATTTTTAGGCTAATGGGATAAAGTACAATATTGCATTACCAGATGTAACAAGGAGTTGGATCCTGCCTCTGTTTCCCTTTCTTGGGCTTTCCAATAACTGCACCCAGACTGTCATGCAAGTCACACAACATCCCTTTTTGGGGTCAGGTTTATTAAAAGACCAGAGTACAAATGTCAACTTAAAACAAGTCTTCCCAACACCAAAGTTCTTCAGACCTTTAATGGGCTCATAGTTTGTTTCAAACCCAGGTCCTGCTGACTGGTATTTCCTCAAGTCTCTTCCCTCTTAAGGCTTTTGCCCCCCAATGCAGGTTGCTCCATCCAGGCCTTTTTACTTGGCTAGCACGGACAGTTCATTCCATAGTCCTCTGTGATCCCGGTCCTCTAAAGATCTCTTTCCTCTCTGGATCCCCTGACGGAGTCTTCCTGCGGATCTCTCTCCTTCCCCAAACTGACAGAACTCCCTCTTACAGGAACTCCAGTCTTTAACTGCATCTTATTAAGACATTCAATACCACCTTGCACACTCAGTCTGCCCAGGCCAAAATGAGGGTGCAGAACCTGTAATATTAGGTAAGACTGAACTAAAGAAAGTTTTCTACACCCAGAGTTTTGAGTCAGAAATTCTAATACAAGTATACTACACCAACAAGAAGAGAGCCACAGGTTCACAGAAGACAACATTACAAGTAAGATCAAATAAGTGCAAAGAAATACATTTAAACTGCTCTTGAACTCACTAGTATCCATGTACCATACTTTTCAATATGGGTATTCATATCTCTACTTTATCCATGCAAGTAACTCATGTAATATTAAGTAGACCCATTCGTTCTATCACCGGACCACAGCAGTTGGAAATGGAAGAGTTTTAGAACGTGGAAAACACACTGTCTTCAGCCTCACTAAGCAACATCTAGCAGCCCTGCACTTGTAATGCCTACAAGTTTAGTAAGAACGTGCCTAATTCTGCTTCCGTATGATGTGCAGCCAATCCATCAGGAACATGACTTATCACAGGATTTATATCCTCCTCCCAAAATAGGAATGTAGCAAATTAAGTGGACATTGGTCTCCTTGTTGTGTATTTTCTTTGTATCACATATTTGTGGACTCTGGACACATTAAGGACTCTAAAGGTCTTCGGTGATTTTAGACAGCTAATATGCATTGATTGCCTACTCAAATACAACCTTGATAATGTGTTTATTTGGCTTTAACACAAATTTCTGGATATTTTGTGAGCTACTCTGAAGTATGAAAACTAAAGATTTTTTAATATTCTCTAAATAGTACAAGAGCAGATGTTCCATGAGGGATTTGAGAATGTGGCAACCATACTTACATTTTTCTGATTCCTGCAGAGATCTGATTGCTTCTCCACATTTATCGCTGGCCAGCAGAGTTTGACCATGGTAACAGTATGACTGGTGAGAGAGAATGATATAGGTGCAGGCAAC
This sequence comes from Chelonoidis abingdonii, assembly GCF_003597395.2. NCBI lineage: Eukaryota > Metazoa > Chordata > Testudines > Testudinidae > Chelonoidis > Chelonoidis abingdonii. Next base: position 167,227,745 of record NC_133771.1, read on the forward strand.
AATAGCACATTTCCTGTCAACACATCAGTTCTGCTATATTTCCTTCTCACTCGTGAAGGGGGGATCGTGTATAGCTGAACACAAGCCAAAATGGCAAGATCTGCATCTCTCTGAGGCTGCTGTCAGTTGTACAGTCAACCAGCAGGGGGGTCCAGGGAAGTAATATGAAGCAGCACTTACTGGTGCCTAAGCACAAGTCCCTTCAGCAGGAAGAAACCCAGTTGTTTTCATGGCGAGAATCAGGTACCATGAGTGTTTAGGGTTTTTAAATATATGAAAAAACTTTACTCAATTCAGAAAGTCAACAAACATTCCAGCTTTTCTGAATTGTTATGGCAAGGTCTAAGTGGGACTTCATCACACTCCCATTTTCTCCCATTCATAAGGCTATTTTGGTCTCTTATGCTCAAATAGCGTTCCTACTGGAGTGCAGTATCAAATGCTCCCTTTCATTTGTAAAAGCCCACTCCATTTAAATTAGGCCCAATATAAATATTCTCAAGATGCAACATATGTATTTCCTGCTGTACTGCGAACCCAAATCCGATAGCATTACCTTATTCCATCATTGTCCATATTACAAGAATTACACACAGATGGTCTTAACAAATAGCACAAATCAAACCCAGCCCAGCCTTAATTTTCTCACCCATTCACGAGATAAACAGCCTCTGGATACAGACCCAAACTAAGAGAAAGGCAAAGTATTTTTCTTTTTAAAACCAAAATATGGTCTGACCGTAAGCAGCAACTAATTACAGAGCTGCTGATCCTTGATGGAGAATGTTATGCCAGATCAACCAGGCTTTAGCAGAACACACATCCTACAAGAAGGCTTGGGGGTGGCAACTGATATTATCAGGTCCTATCTCATCCATAAATTCAGAGATGTGATCAACTCTGAATTACACCTGGAAGCAGACTGGGAATCAGTGCAGAGAATACAGCACATGTATTAAATGCTTAAACTGACCTGCCCCACTTGTGGAGGTAAATAAGTACACTAAATTCCACAGGACACAAATTGCAGATTATTCTAGAACAGCGTATTTTTAAGTACTACAGGGACTGCAATCTCATTTTGTTATGTGGTGACAAGGACAAATGATAAAAATTGACTCCCATTCCCCATCTAACTCCTAGATAACCTTTAGAAACCCAGATTGGTTACAGAGTACTCACATATGCCATATAGAAACATGCCTTCAACTGTAAATACTTTCTCCATTTAATAGCGTATGCTGGATCCAAACTGGATAACATTTGATCTAGAATTACATAAACAATTTTTTTTCTAAATCATTAAAAAAAAAAAAACATTCAAAGCAGCACTGTGGTCTTGTTAAGTGTATCTATAGATCATAAGTATGAAATAGCTATAACCTCAATGAAGTGTACCAATTATACCTGCAGCTGCAAGGAGACTTAACGCTGCATGAAAGTATCAAGTTCAAAAACAATTAAAAAACCCATTTTTAAAAAAAATCTGGGAATTCCCTTTTTGTTTGCTAAATAAACGTAATTTCATTGCTAAACAAAGACTAGGAATTCCCAGATACAAAAGTTTCAGTTTCTGTTTGCGGTAGCCAAGGCAAAAGAATACAGCTTTAGGTTGAAGCTTTTCTCTATTTCCTTTAATTAAAATTAAACAGATCATATTACTGCAAAACTATTATAAAAAACTTTTAAATATTTTTCAGTCATTTTCATTAGTATATTCTAATAATAATTTTATTTTTCCCAATTTAAACCACTATTTACCAGTGCCTTATCAGAAACTAGTTTTTCCTAGGAAATAGCCAGTCCTGCCCTGAGGAGCTGCTGTTGAACAACTCAAGACAAGCCTTTAAACTCCATCCACGCCCTCGTCTACTAACGTATTATCCTAGCTAGCTGAAGAACAGAACCAGAACAAAATCACCTACAGACCTAGTAGGACACTGCCTCTAGACTCACCCACTATAAATCTGTTATATTGAGAATTGACACTTGATGACTGTCCGTTAGAACATGATTTCAAATTACTGACTGGAAGCACAGAGATGCTGTTAACGCTGTCCACAAAGAAATTGCAGCAGGGTTACTGCTCTCGATTGCAATGTTAGTGGTTTGTTTGGTTTTCTGCAAGACATACAAACTATCTCACTAAGGACTCAAATGACATTGTAATTTAACTTACCGGCTTTTTGGTAGAAATTGGCTGTTTCATAGGCTAGAGCAGCTATCAGACCAGGATTGTGTTTCAGCTCAATAGCTCGGGCAATTGTCACTAAAACCATTAACAAAAATGTAATTGCAGACAGTCACAATCCTACTCAGGGATTCAGCAGTTTGAATACTTGAGTTCTATTAGCATAGAAATAACGGTGTGCTCTGACAATTGACGCAAGCTTTATAGACAAAATTAAGGCATAACTACAGTCTGAATAGAATAGCTCAAAATGAGTACAAAAGAAAACTTGATAAAATGGGCAGTGGTACGCTGCAGTGAGATTAGTTTTCAATTTTTTTTCAAAATATTTGGACCTTTAGTTTATTATACATTTTCATATTGTATTAAGCAAGGGTGCCTGAGAAGGGTGGAAACGAGAATCTCCTAGAGAACTTCTCTAAAATTGATCAACAAATATTTGTACGGTTTTATTGCCATTTGTTTAACAAAAGTGAAGAGTTTGATTCTGGCTACGCAATCAACCCCAAACCACAGTACTTTGGGAGAACGCTGGCTGTCACTATCCAGAAGACATTATGAACCACAAAAGAAATCCACAGATAAATACCTCCATTATTTTTTTACCTTCTTGAGCTTCAGCTTGGCACTGGATGATGTAGGAGTCTATAAGTCGAGCTTCTAAATCCCTCCCCTTTTCTACAGGTGTAATCAGTTTGGGGATATGGCTGTCCTAAGTGGTAGAGAGATAGTCAGTTTCAAGGTTAGTTCAAATCTAAGACACCACTACTAAATGTCTGGGTTTTTTCCAGATACAATTTTCTATTACTAAATGGGTATAAATTACAAGTGAAGGAGTCAAGGTGATGACTGGCCATGTCCCTCTAATACACTATTGCCATTGCCTTTCTACTTTGATTAACGGCCAGCCATAGCAACTGACTAGTAGCGTGACTCATTGATGGTACGTTATTTTCCGCAGCATTCAAAAGCTCCACTATCACTGCATAAATCCTCTGCTTATGAACCAAAAAAGGCTCTTACAAGTCTTTTGTAATGCACTGACAATTCACTGAGTGTTGTACAGGACAAGGAGTAGACTAAGACTCTGTACAGAGAAACTTACAACTTAAGAAACAGGAATAAAGATATGTTTTCTACCTTCAAATGTTTAAAAATCCCAGCTGCTATCTTCAAGCTTCTGTGAACATCTTTTGCTTCATCCTCTGTTATACTGAAAGGTTATTAATGAAATATGTAATTCTGCATTCAAGTTAATATTACACAGCTGAGTTATTTACCAGCTCATAATGTTACAAAACTGACTACTCATACATTGATTAATCACCTTATACCTAAAAGCCCAAAGACCTGGGATTTTGTCTCTACATTACTTTTGTAGAGTAGTTCTACTTGTTCACTATTCTTAGTTTTATTGCCTGACCTTTATCAGCATTGCTTGGCTGTACTTTTTCCTCAGCACAATGCTACCTATAAGGACACGTAGTGACTGTGTTTACATGTGTACTTAAACCAGGATTACAATCCCTCTATTTCACACTTAAATCTCAAAACTAAATCCAGTCATTAAACATGCTCATTGTAGGAAAACGGAATTTTCTATAATTTTCAGTCCAATATTTAATAGTTTGCATAGAAAACACTAAGATTTCCCTTCACATTAATGTTTTTCAGGCTTCTCCAAGTGAACAGCCACAGTGACTAGAAAATTCCCACACACATTTAGAGAATGTCTCAGCCAGGCTACTTTTCAATCTTCAGTCGCAAAAAGTTATTTCCTTTGTTTGCCATAACTTATTTTACCTCTGTAAAGAAAAGCCAATAAATTCTCAAGTTCTGCCAGTTACTTCTGTTCATTGAGGTGTTGGAGGAGCTACGTGAGCCTGGGGGAAACTAGCCTTCATTCCAATGTGACACTTTTCCATGCAGAAATAAAATATTCTAGATTTCAGTGGAGAATAGGTTTATAAAAATGTTAGATCTAGGTATGGCTGAAGTTTAAATTGTGCATCTGAGTGTGATGTAAAGAAATTTGGTGTGTGCATTGTGGCTGGTTACACGTTTCAAGTGCAAGGAAGTTTCTTGGGGAGGCAAGGAGCCAGAGTGCATCTGAATGTTAAAGCATGTGAACGAAGTCTGCTTTAACTGAGGATTTCCTTTTTGTTGAGACATTATTGCAATAGAGTTGCTAACGGAGGAAAAAACACTTACTCTTCTTTCCCAGCCAGTCTCGATGCATATTTTGTGTACCAGAGAGCCACGTTAAAGCCCATGGAAACCAGTTCGAACACAGCATCCTGCTGGGCACTAAAAATAAAAAAATATATAAAAAAATAAAGCAAAACAAGCAATTTCATACTTTCCAATTGGTTTAGACAAGTTCTCTAATTTGTACTTCTGCAACATAAATTGCAGCTACCTGCATAAAGTAGGTTTGGTTTTCATTTAAAATGTCAGAAACTTCCAATTTATAGCTTTTCTAACAATGATTTAATCTTTTGCTTATCCCCCAAGAGGTCAGGTAAACAAATCCCACAGGGTGTTCAGAAAAAATCCACGTGAAAGGCACATATTTGGGGTTGGGAAGAGAGTTTAGCAGAATTTTTATGTTAACAGGGTGACATACTTTATTGAGCCTTCAGTGAGGTTAACATTTCTCTTTCATTTATTTTTAAAATGTTTGTTTTGTGGAAAACCTAAGTCTGTGATAACTAGTTTAAACAAACAAAAAGATGTAGTCTCAGACCTGTTAACTTGGCAGCTATTTTGAAGTGCTTTCTACAGCATGCAGTTACTAACTACAAATAAGAGAATAGAATGTAAGAATAGAAAGTTGCATAGATGTTAAAATGCTCTTATCATAAGTTCATCCCACTTAAAGGGTAACTTACTCAGCTTGGTTTAAGGATGTGGCAATAGGAAAACACAGAAAAAATATCTTCCTATTAAAGTTTCTGTTTACAGCTTATCTACAGCACCCAAAAGAGTGCTATATGCTTCAGAAGAGAGGGAGAGAGAAAGACCCTGATCAGAACAGTTTGTCTACGTTTCAGGTGAGACACGATAGGGGAGGTAGGACATCACCAGAAAGTATAAAGGTAAGACTTAGTTTCAGATTTCCAGTGCCAGAAACCACAACAATTATATACATTCTAATTCTTATTTTATACTATTAATTGTGTATGGTTATTTCTCATTTTGCACTATAATAGTCAGTCTGTCTTTGGTTGTAAATAGAGGTTGCAGAAAGACCCGACAGACTGGATCCACCATTTCTTAACCTCAAATAAATGAAGGAGAGGCACTTTGGCATCTCCAGAACAACACTATAATAGATATAAAGAAGAGCAAGGCAATTATTAAAACACTAATGTAATCAGCCTCTTGGAAACTACGTATTTACTGTAGTGGCATATCTATACTATAATCTAAAGAACCTGGCCACAGACATTGCAGACTCCATAGAACATATACCTTGGAACTTGTCCTTGTAATGTGTCTGTCCACTTAAAATTCTGAATATATCGCAACTTGCAGTCTTGGGAAGAGTTATCCAGTGAGACTATAAAGCCTGTCCAAATAAAAAAAAAAAAAAAGCCACGCCAACAGGCAATTTAAACATTAGAAGGCAGCAATATAAAGATGCAAGTAGAGATGCAGGCAGGTGGAACAGCAAAGAGAGTCTCTCGGGCAATTCATGTTACTCCTTAAAGCTTTTATTCTTCAGAATGTTCAGAGAACAAGATTTAAAACAGACAAGACCAACTGGTCTTAACAGACACTCCCTGCTCAGACAAGCTATTGCCTCAGCCCTGCGAGCCTCTGCTGAAGATTTCACTGTTGCTAAGCATGATTCAGACCCAGCTCCTGGTGTAAATGGACTGTTGGTAGTTTAAACACCTTGTCATCTAACTATACTCAAGAGAGATCTAATCAACATGGTGCCTGAAAGAGTTATCATCTACAGTAGGGTTCCTAATACTGGTAGGAAATATTTGAAAAATTTGACGCAGAAAAGGTTTTAGGCCTCGTCTTCACTGCAGTGTCAGCTCAATTTATAATTTGAATTTTGCCCCTAACCTGATTCCTGTCCACACACACAAATCTCTTAGGTGGTGCTTTAAGCTCGAGTTAGTTGGTCTGTCAGAAGAGTGGTTGAAGCTTCAGTACCGCCAACACTCGTTCACATTAGTAATGTAATGGGGACACAACACCTCAGATGCTAATCCGATCACTCTAGGTATTTTGAGTGGTGTTTTCACGCTCACTCAGGGTAGGCTAACTTGAGTGGAAAAACCAAGTGAACTAACTGTGAATACAAGCCCCAGTGACTGGGTATGGACTCCTTTTTATTGAAGGCATCCTCCTCCTCCACCTGTCTTCTCTGCAGCAGCTCGGACAGTACCCTCCCCTCTATCTGGGGAACCTAATTCGTCTGCAGTCTCAAGACCTTTGTGTGACACAGAGGAATATTTACTATAGATTATTATATCTTTTAAAAACGAGGATTAAACATACGGGGGGGAGGGGGTGTTTAAGGCTGATAGAGAGAATAAGCAATCGTCATTTAAGCCAAAGTTAACTTGATTTGAAAGATTCACATGTCAGGCTGGGACACAGAAGGCTATAAGCATACTAATGAACCATCACGACAGACAGCAAATCATTGTTTGTGGAAAAGGCAAGCTATTATGTATGTAATTTCAAAACTGTTTCAAATCAATGTAAGAAAGAACTGAATGGAGGTGGACAAGGACGCAGAGGTTCATATAATATGTAATAAACTTATAAGGTACAGTAGAGCTGGAAGGGAGGAAGATTTCAAATGAAGACAGCTGCAAAAAAAAAAAAGGGTAGTTGTCCGGAGGCCAATATAGCCTAGAAATCCATAACTAACATGTTTAATTTAAGCTCAGCTCTGCCCATTGCACAGAATTCAAGGATGTTACTTGACTGGCCTGTAGAGCAATTTGGACATACAGGGAAAATGCTGAGTCAGAGTGGGTCACTAAGAACTTGGCATGCTGAGGGGCGAGAAAGATCCTGAGGAAGCATGACAGACATCTGAGCCATAAAATGTAAGTGAATATCTACTGAAAACTAAGATACCAAAGTGATGAAGGCCATATCAGCACCTGGAAAACTGTAGTTGCAAGACTGCTTTATTTAGCTAAACTACTACCTAATGTTAGACCCGAGACTATTTTACACTTTTGATTTGGTATCCTCTCCATTCTGAGAGAAGTCATAGACCTGTTTTTAGGAGTAATGCAGTCTATTCTCAGAGACAAGGAAAATCAACTTCTCTCCTCCTCAGAAAGCAGACGGTGGCTGAGATACCTAACCTGGAACACTTGGTTAAAAGGCAGAGAGTAAAGGACTGTCCATGCTCCTAGTATTGCCAGGATGCTGACTGAGGCTTCTAAGGCTATAATGGGTGACAGGAACAGGACACACCGTATTTCCTGGTGACCAGATAGTGCCCCTACATAAATTGGTATAACAAATGATTATGAGTTTCATTAAACCTAAGATTATTATACAAAACCTTTTGTTTGCAGCTTGCAAAGTTCTTACCTTGCAAGAGTGAAAAGTACAAATCAGTTGCATTCTTCATCATTTCTGGATTACAACTCAAATCAGTAAACAGCTCCAAGAGTCGTACCCTGGATGATCTTAAGTCACTGCATTTAAAAAAAAAAAAAAAAAGTTATACAAAAAGGTGATCCTTTTAATACACCTCCACACTGTTTCTTATCATTCTAGCTAGGTGCAGTATCAATTTAATATCTGAGATAGCCACTGGAAAAAAGATATAAACACTTCTCAGGGAGGGATCAGATTTAATAAGTATTTTAATCTCTTATACGACTCAACGTTCACTTCAGCATTGGTATTTTCAGTTTAAAGTATGACTCATTTTGGACATATATGTAGTAGTTATCAATGTCAGTAAATGAACAATTTTAACTGCTTTTTAATCCAAATTTTAACCCAACAAATATTGGTTATCCACCCAAAACTTCAGAGGTAGATCACTGTATCAGTAGCGTACTAGAGTACATTATAATTAGAAGAAAATCTATAATAGCGTGTTCCAATAGTACCTCTTTATAACTGCATTTATGCAATGATCTCAAATTACATCACTGACATGAATTAAGCCTCACAATACACATGAAATAGAACAGTGTTGTACTCATTTCAGATCCATAAACAGAGGCAAAGAAGGTAAGTAACTTGCCCAAGGCCACACAGCAAGAGTGTGACAGAAGTATAAAACCCAGGGGCCCTGACTCAACGTCTCTTAATCAAAGATATATGCATACACTGTGTAATTGATTCTCATGCTTTTGTACATGAAGCCATGTGTTTGTATACTAGAATGCACAGGAACTGCTGTTCATCCTTCCAGAGAAGTTAACATGGCAGGGGCAATATCAGCATTTGGATTTTACACTACGTGAATAGATGGAATTGTAATCATGTTTCAGTATTTATAAGATTGACTTAAATGCTTTCTCAGAGCCACTCTTATCTCTACAATAGAATACTTTTGGTATATTAATTTATGTACATTACTTACACTAATCTTTCTGCAATAGGATACACATACAGCAAAAAAGTGACAGAATGTCTAGTCCTTTTAGCCTCTGTTTTGTTACAATAGGTTTTGCTATGTAGCATCAGATTTGTAAGATTAGATTAATCATTCTCTAGAACTGGACGCTGAGAATGCTATCAGCTTTATTGTCTCGCAGCCTACAAATCTCTAGTCTCTTCAGACAATACTAAAAAGATGTCCGTGGTACACACTGAACACTGGAAAAGAAGTTAGTGTTAGTCTGAAACACACTTACTTGCAAATCTTTGTTGCAGCAGGACTGCTAGCTACCCCATAGAAATTGAATGTGACAGGAGCTGTAGCCTTTAAAGGGTTGCGATGAAACCAGTGGGTCATTTCTCTCAAGTACTGTTTGCGATTCTATTTATTGGAATCCTAAAGATTGGAGAAAAACAGTTACATGAGGATAACTGGAGTGCTCCTCTTTCTCTAGTGCATTTGATGCGCCACTTGGGTCTGTGAAGTGCACGTGAGACACATTTTTCTTTTATGAAATGAATTTGCAAAGCTCTATAAGTAATTTTAAGGAGCTGGGGGCAGGGGAGACTTGTTGGAGATCCTAGACCTGTTACAGATATATTGATGTGTATTTACACACTTTTTTAAACTCTGAACTCACCAATGTAGGGCACTATTCTACAGCTCCTTTACAGGCTTAGCTCACACTGAAGAAATGGGAGATTGCACAGGAAGGCCCACAACAGCAAGCCCTTACTATAGTACAAGAGAAACTGTTTAAGGTGGAAGGCCATAAAGTTTTACTTGCCTTTCCTCTCATGCTTCCTCAGCACCAAGAAATCTTCCACTCTTCACAATGACTTTCCCTTTAACAGAGGGCTGGATGCTCAACCACAAACAAGGTAGTTTTCAATCTGATTGGTGTTTCCATGCAGCAAAATTCTTTCAGGAGACACCAGTAGTAAGAAGTGCCTTTTTTCACCTATAACTGGTAAGGCAATAGTTTGTCTGATGTGGCCTGTGGCACAATTATCCATGCCTTTTTAACATCCATACTTGATTATTCCAATGCCTGCTACTTAAACCTACATTTGGAGACTGGAAGACTGCCTTCCTACAGCATCAGCAGAAAGAGATTCTTCTGAAGAGTGTCCTGACTTCTGGGTAGGGTGCATCAGTGATTTGGAAAGCTCTTTTATGGAGAGGATCCTGACTACATGAGAGACCTTCTTTTCATTTTTCTATGTGTACAGTGCCTAGCACAGTGTCTCTGGTCCATGACTACGGCTCCTAAGCAATTCAGTAATACAAATAATAATAATCAAACTAACAGTCCTCAGAGCGAACTCTCCGGGGGTCTAATAGTACAGAATATGCAGCAGAGGCCCCTTGACATCAGAATTTGTTTCTTCCAGACAGTTCTAAAGTCAGTTACCGTTTAGAGCCATAGTGTGTGGCTATTTTATTTTTCCAGATCTTTCTGGAGTAGAGGTGGAGAGAGGCAAAAGAACAGATTGTTGGCCTAGATAATTAGTCAACTTTTTCCTGGAGTGTGGAAGAGAGGAGAATCTGTCTGTGGACAGCAAATGCCTCATTGTATTTTTCCTCAAGCCATAATTCACCTAGTAACATTCGCAAGAGGGATGATTTTAGAGCATTCAAAATAAGATGAACTACAGCAGTGGTCCCCAACCTTTCTGTGGCCAGTAGCACATTCATGTTTTCAGAAGAGTGGGGTGGGCGACAACAGTTTTTCAAGGCTTATTTTGTATTTGTACATTAAATAATACGAAAATCATCATATTTAATATTATATAATATATGAATCCATAAGATAAAAAGGGTAATTTTACATGTAAAAGGTATAAATTAAATTATTCGGCAATTTCTCTTTCACTTTACCATATGAATTTGCTCTTTTTTATCTACTTGTAAGAAAAATTAAGGAGTTTTTACAAAATAAATATCACAGTTTTCATTTTATTTATTTTAACAAAGTAAAACATTGTTGAACTGCTGATCCAAATATATTTATTATTCTTACTTTAACATATAATGAACCCTGCAACCCCGGAGTTTTCTGTCCCTGGCAGGCGCAGGGCCGCGGCTTCTCTCCGGTTTCGAAGCCAGAGAAGAGCCATGGCCCGGTGCCTGCTGGGGACAGAGAACACCAGCGACCGCAGCCTGCAGCCCCAGAGAAGCCAGAGAGAAGCCGCAGCCCTGTGCCTGCCAGGGACAGAGAACGCTGGTGCCTGCAGCCCCGGAGTTCTCTGTCCCCAGCAGGCGTGAGGCCCTGGGTTTTCTCCACTGCTGAGCACTAGGCGGGTCCCGCGCCTGCCAGGGACAGAGAACACTGGCGCCCGCAGCCTGCAACCCCAGAGTTCTCGATCCCCGACAGGCGCGGGGCCATGGCTTCTCTCCGGCTTCAAAGCTGAAGAGAAGCCGCAGCCCTGGCCCTGCCGGGGTCTGAGAACTGGGCTCGCAGTCTGCAGCCCTGGAGACACCAGAGAAAAGCTGCAGCCCTGTTCCCTGCCAGGGACAGGGAACACCAGGGCCTGCAGCCTGCGGGCCCTGGAGTTCTCTGTCCCCGGCAGGGAACGGGGCTGCAGCTTCTCTCCCCTGCTGGGCACTAGGCAGGTGCACATAAATGCCCTGGCGGGCACCATGGCGCCCACGGGCACCGTTTTGGGGACTACTGAACTAGAGGAAGGTATCAGACTATATCTAGAGAGCTCTCTTTCCTGTTCTGAACCCTGTCCTCAAAATGCCAGCACATTGTTCAGACACTTGACCACGGGGGTTGTCAAACTGTCACTTTAACAACTTTGGATAAAGCAATCTCTTGTTTTGGCATTACAAGGAAGCAGTTGGCCAAAGGAAGAGCTCAGAGCAATTACAAATAACTGTGTCTTTTTACAAGTATGTACAATCCCTGTACAATAATTCCTGTATTAGATTACGCTGCTACGCAGGGACCCAGAATATTTAAAGAACTGAGACTAGTAACCTGGACAGTTTTAAAGCTCTCGTAAATCTGCCAAGTCAAAAGCTGAGTGAGTCTGTCCTGCACCTGGTAGCATCACTATCACGTTCAATGCTGTATTGCATATAACATACACACGAGCGTGGAGAGCTACTGGGAGAGTTTGAGCGCCTCCCGCTCGTGCATCACCTGGTGCTTGGGGAACGCGAGGGGCTGCGGGCCCGCCTGCCACAGCTACAACAGTGGGGCGCAGCTTTGTCTAGACCCCGGAGACCCCCTCTCATCGCGCCCCCGACCCTGTCTCCCAGCTTGGGAGGCAGGATTTAGGCCACCCAGCGAGCCGAGGCAGGAGGGCCGCACTCCACAGCGCCCTCAAAGGCCAAGAAACCCAGCGCGACCATCAGGCCAAGCTCACAGCAACGGAGTCCCGCCCGGCCCCGCCCCGCCGGCCAGGCTCACTCACTAGCGGACAGGCCCGCACCACCCAGCCGCCAGCTCGCTCTCTTACACTATGGGCGGGGGCTGCTGTTTACCTCCGCGGACGAGCCTGCTTCTGATGCGGAAACCGCCCGTCTGCCCGCTGGCGGAGCAGCCTCAGCTCACAGCGCGACCGCTTCCGCCCTCACTGTTCCCAGATTCTCCCTCCAAGCAGCCCTACTTCCGCCCGCACCTCCTGCGCCGGCGCAGTACGTAACCCACACCAGTCTGTGCGCAAAATGGCTGCTGACACGCAGGCACAGGTAGAGGACAGCCTATCTCATTGAGAGCCCGCTGGCTGCGGATGGCCGGGTGCATCGATCCGGGCCAGCGTCCTAGAGAACGGGTTCCCCCAAATCTCTGGCCACTAAGCGTGCAGACCTGCTTCTCCCGCACGCGGGAAGGTGGTGGCGTGGAGGCTGCTGTTGCCCCTCCCCCACTCGGGCTCTAGATCTCTGAATGAGCAGATCCACAGAGAGGTGGCAAGTGTCTGGCTGAAATACCCAGCCAGAACCACCCTTCCCGAGGCAGCGGGTACCACACTCTGCCCGCAGCCAGCCCGCCCCCCCCCCCCTCTCTCTCACACACACACACAAAATCTCAGCACCTTTGACAGAGCAAGACGTGTCTTTCCTCCGCTACCCCACCCGCAGCGAGTGGCATATGGAGACAGCTCTATGCTGCCGGCGATGTAGAAGTTACAAACTGGTTCCTCCACTCGAGCCCCAGAGGATGCTGCTAGGAGACTGATTTGATGACAAGTTGAAGTCCTGACTTGAGCCTCCCATTACGGCTAATGCGCAGCCAGTCCAAATGAAAAGAGAGTAGATCTCATTGTCTCCCAAAGCTGCTACTCCCTTCAAACAGGCTACACATTATTAACGTAACCCCCATCAAATTCAGAAATCCTGCATCCACCCACATCCTTAACATCTATCCAGGCACAATGTTCCGAGTTTTACTCCCCGTGTAGGTGATAGTTATACTCGGTTAGTACTCCCACCAGATATATGCGACTGGAATGCTCCTCCTCCTCCACACAGATGGCCTCCTATTATCATTACAATTGCACTGGCTCCAAGCAAGACTTGACAAGTACAACACCTTCACCCAGACCAGCTAATCTGAACCGTTTCCTCTCTAGCACTACAGATAGGAAGCGCATAAAACACGGCTTGACTGGTTCTCCCCGTCAGCCCCAACCTTCAGGGCCCACTTAAGGGAAGAATCCTCAACAGTGTCCGACATCATCAGGTGGTCCCAAGACATCTATACTGAACATATCACTGGACACCGCCAATACCACACCGAGTAATCGAGACAGCCGACCAGGAAAATAACCCACTTCCTTCCCTGATGGACCAATGGACGCACCCCACCATGTACTTATCCCCTCCACCAATACTGACCTGGACTCATTCATTCCACGGGTGGCGTACTCAAGCCCACTTATCCACTAACACTTTAAAAACCCTTGCACCCCGATCTGGGTCTATGTCGATTATGTGATATACATGTATCTTTTCATCCTTGCAAACGATATCTGTAACCCCCCCATAACCCAAGCCTGACCCCAGATGTACAGTACCTTCTCTCTCAACCTGTATATATTTCATTTCAAATATTTACTTTAATAAAATTTTTAAGTTTGCGCCTCATGACATCGTGGGGGGGGGGGAGAACAGTATCGGTTATGGGGCCATCTACTTGAAACCTTTAACTACTAAAATACACATAGATCTGGGAAAGCCTAGTGGGTCTCCGAAATACAGGCAGGAAAACACACTTGTCTCAAGAGAGGAGACTAAATACAGCCTGCAAACAGACCCCTAGTGAGGAAAGGGGAGTGTGTGAAGCGAGGGTTATTAAATACACTCCCCTGTAGCCGAAGAAACAAAGGAGGAGGAAAGGGAGAAGCTGACAGCGAGGAGACTGATTTTCCTACTGCAAGGAGACCCGCCATCTAATAGCAACGAACAGCCCCCTACTCAGATACACAGGACACTTCACCCCACCCCACCGCAACCCTTGTTCTGAGCGGCACTGGGAGCTGGGGCGGCTCGTTACTGCCTAAAGGCACAGGCCAGCCCCAGCGAGCGCTGCGGGAAGACACCGGCCGCTCACCTGGCACTGGGCAGTTCCCGCACAGGAACAGCTGGAGCAGCACCACTAGAGGAACGCGGGGAGCCCCCAGCTAGGAGCAGGACGCTGCTACTAGCAACCAGGCACCAAACTTCAGGCCCGACCAGGACGAGCTGAGCTGCCTGCTGACCCCGTGACCTCCTGTCCCATGACACGCACCGAGGCGGAAGGGTCTGCGCCGTCTTCCCGGAGCCGCGGCCCAGGGCGAGGCTGCTCCGCTGGCAACGGCACCCGGCGCGTCCCCGCCCCTTCGGGCCGAGGGTGTGGCTGGCGCAGACTAACTCGCTGGGAGGGGGCGGGGCTGAGTGGAGGCGGCCGCCAGGTTCGGTTGTAGCGGCAGATGGGCTTGGTCGGCGGCTGGTGCTATCGCTGCGCTGGAGGGAGCGGCGCGCCCGAGTGATGGCCGGCCCCGGGCTGAGCATGCTGCCCTAGCGCGGGGGCCATGTCGGAGGCGGCTCGGAGCCTCCTGCAGCGCTGGGGCGCCAGCTTCAGGAAGGGAACGGACTTCGACTCGTGGGGGCAGCTGGTGGAGGCGATAGACGAGTATCAGATGTGAGTGCGGGGCGGCGCCGGGACGCGGGCGGGGGGCCAGGAGCGGAGCCGGACAGGGATGGAAGGGGAGCGGGGGCTGGGATACTGGCTGGGGGTTGGGAACGGGGAGGGGCTGGGCTGGGACACCGGCTGGGAGTGGGGTGGCGGGACGTTGGCTGAGGGAGGGGCCGGCATGGGCTGGGGGCGGGAAGGGGCCTTGGGAGCGAGCACGGGGGCTAGAGAAGGGACTGGTTCAGCAGTGCCCGGCTCCGGCGTGCCAGGCGCTGTACACCCCAAGCAAGGTCTTGTCCCTCGTAATCCAGGAAGTCGGGTGCCCTGTGGGGGACGGCGGCAGAGAGACCGCTCCCACCTGAGCAGCGCCCCTCCTGCCAGGCAGAGGATAATGTACCCACCTGATGCAGCTGTGTTGACCCTGTTGCCTCTGGGGCTGGCACTTGCGGCTGGTCTCTCCCAGGTGTGGTGGCAGAGGTGGGGCCGTGGTCAGGCCGGTTGGCTGCTGGGGACACCGATTAGATCAGTGGTTCTCAAACTTTTGTACTGGTGATCTCTTTTTTATTATATATTTCATGTCTTTATAAATGGTGGAGTCTGACAGCTCATGACCCCCCCCCCCCCCCCGTAACCCCTTGAGAGGTCCTGACCTCCAGTTTGAGAACCCGGGGATTGGAGTATGAGTGGGGTGTGGGATTTCTTTTTTGGGGGGAGGGTTAAAGGTCTGCCTTCTGGAGTTGGGGCTCAAGGGAGATCTGGGGAAGTTAGGGAGGCTGTCAACTTGCTTTATATGTTAGTCTGTGGATATGGTGGAATCTATGGATATGGTGGAGTCTGTGGGCAACTGAAGGTGACACCTGAGCATGGGACTTGGGGATGGCTTGGAGCAGCTGTTGGAAGCAATAGTTGAGTATGAGATGTGGGTACAGGCCTAGGAGGAAGCAGATTTTATATATGGAGATGTACCTATTTCATAGAACTGGAAGGGACCCTGAAAGGTCATTGAGTCCAGCCCCCTGCCTTCACTAGCAGGACCAAGTACTGATTTTGCCCCAGATCCCTAATTGGCCCCCTCAAAGATTGAATTTACAACCCTGGGTTTAGTAGGCCAATGCTCAAACCACTGAGCTATCCCACCCCTCAGATGGGGCATCTCTGGGCCTAGTCCATACTTGCTTAAGAGAAAAGGCTGTCCCATCCTGCTCTTTGGCAGATATGAGCTGCTGTTGACTTGGCAGGGAACAGAGCCCAATCTGCATGGGCAAAGGACTTACTGCCCAATTTGCATTATAGAGGCTCCCCCATGAAAAGCGGAACTACCCTTGGGGCAGATACTGGCTGCAGTTGTTAATGCCTCTCTTGAGAGGGCAAGCTGCCAAGCTCACACAGCAACACGGGTTAGACCTTTGATCATCTTTGGGGTGTGTGTGTGTGTATGTCAAACAAACAAAAAAAACAAACCCAAAACAATAACCTTTGCCAAATACTGCCCTGTCTCTGACTTCCTTTTGGGGGATGGATAGGAAGGTTATCAAGGTAATTATGAGACAATTCCAGCTATATTCTGAGTCTGTAGATTTCCTTGATCTCTTTTTCTGGGTATAGAACAGATTGCAGTGATTTCAGTTGTGGACTCCTACTGATTGAAAAAACTCAACTGGTTGTTAATATTGGTTCCATCACCATTTGATGCACCATTGATCTAATGGTGGTGACTGCCTGTGGAATCCTGCAGAGGTGGACAACAGTGACTCTTCAGTGAATTAATTCCTTAAACTTGGAGAGGTCTCAGTGCTGGGCAAGTTCATCCTGCCACTAAAAGGCCCCCCCTCTCTTTTGCTCTATACTTTAAATCACTCCATACAGTAACAGTATCTGGATAGTTGATTGGTTGGGCTGCACCGCAGTTTGGCTGTTAGGAAAATGCCTACCAAAAGAGAGAAATCTTGCACTGTGATTTGAAGGTTGGAGACCTTGGGCTCAGTTTGATCATGGGATGGTGAATTTCCTAAGAGGCCTCTTGCTTAGAAAATCCTTCAGGTTCACACTTGTGCTCCATCATTTATCATATTCTCAGAGAAAGATGGCAAAAGAGGTAGTTTCTGAGATAGCCTGATCAAAATCCTAAATGAGTTAGGAAAACAAGGGCCAAGACTCTGAATCTGAAATTAGGCTTGTAACTCAGAATAAATTTTATAAAACACTGATGTTTTGTGCTGTCATCGCCTCTCTCCACTTAGCAAATGGGGTGACACAAGTTGAGCTATTTGGTTTGCTGTTGGCCTTCTGAATAATGACAGGGTATTGTAATAATCAAACCTTGAGATGGGAAGGAAAATAAGGAGCTCTGTTGCTAGTGCACTATTTGAAAAGGGGCAGAGTTCCTTCACCTGGTGAAAGTAAAAGAAGGTGTTTCTAATAGTTACTGATATGTGGACATCCATAAGAGAGAAAAAAGTCAACCATAGCTTGAAAGTTTGAAATCATCTTGGCAATCTGAGAACAGAAAATCTCAGTAGAGGATGGCATCACACTTCCTATCAGTTTCCCTAAGTGAAGATTTCTCCAGACTTTTTCACTCTGAGGTCACTTTATGATGGTGCAGGGTCAGAGTACCTATCTTCCTACTGCTTGATTTGTAAAATAATTAATTCTGCAGACCAATCCAATTTGAGAACCTCAGCTCTAATTACTACTCCCTTCTCACCAGCTTCACTTGTTTTTGATCAGGACTGAGCTGAAGCAGGTGTCTTCCACATGCACTCTTATTTCTTTCTGATGTGTAACAGGAGACTCCTTTTCTAACACAAGTGTACAAACATACAGCTGAGTGTCATCAACATGTTGGTGACAATGCAGTCCACATCCGCTGATGATCTCTCAGTGGTTTTATGTGCTGAGTAAGAGAAGTGACAGGCATGAGCCTTGAAGAACCCCAAAGAGGGAACCTTTCATGAGAAGGAAAATGGTCCCATTGCAATCCTCTGATCTTTCATAGGAAAGATCAAAGCCAGTTTAACAAGACTCTTCGCCTCTTCTAGGCACTATGGGCAGGTTAGTAGCTTCTCTTGATCAGTCCCGTGCAGGCTGCTAATAAATAATGGATGGATATTTGGACCTGTTTTTAGTTTAAGGAGATATATCAGCATGGTTTAATGCTGTTGCATGTCAAAACCCTAGTCTGAAGCCAGATTAGAAGGGGTCTGTCTAAGTTGTCGCAGTTGGCTGAAGTTGACTAGCTCCAATGATATCAATTTACCCAGGAAGTGGAGGTTGAAGATGGGGTGGTCACTGGCAAGCTTGCTGGCATTGCGTAATGGCTTCCTGAGTACA
Organism: Chelonoidis abingdonii; assembly: GCF_003597395.2. Lineage (NCBI taxonomy): Eukaryota > Metazoa > Chordata > Testudines > Testudinidae > Chelonoidis > Chelonoidis abingdonii. Next base: position 167,245,997 of record NC_133771.1, read on the forward strand.
AGCTGGCTCATAGCATGGTTTTAGTGCTGTTGGTGGGTTCAGAAAAGAACTAGAGAAGTTCATGGACTTGTTAATGACTATTAGTCAAGATGGACTATGCTCAGGGTATCCCTATGCTCAGGGTATCCCTAAACCTCCAACTGCTAGAAGTTGGGAGTGGACAACAGGGGATGGATCCCTTGAAATTGCCCTGTTCTGTTCATTCCCTCTGAAGCATTTGGCACTGGTTGCTATTGAAGACAGGATACTGGGTTAGGTCGTCCATTGGTCTGATCCAGTATGGCCATTCTTATGGGACAAAACAACTGTTTGCCTCCTGCAAGTGTCTGTGAACATGTGGTCAGGTCTTTGCATGGACTTCCTGCACTTCCAAAAGCAATTCAGAGTGTTGGTAGAGCCCTGAATGGACAAGGACAGGCTGTCTGAGTGACCATCTCTTGAACCATCCCCGCAGTTCAGACTGGCTGGAAGTCCTGTGCATTGTCATCAGGGCATTCTCAATTCCCTTATCCTTGGAATCCTCTTCCCTGGGCAGTTCAAACAGAGCAAACTTTAGCATACGATGCAAGATGCTTTTACTTATTTTCTTTCTTAAATTTCTGACAAATGGAAAGATGGTTGTGCTTTTACTTCTATAATCAAAAGCAGTGGTTCTGCAATGCTGCCTGTTGTGGGTGGCTTAGTGTCTAGCTGATATGGGGATAAATTCTTTATAAATCATTACAAATAGTACTACTGTGCATTGGTACTGGTTAAAGCACAGCATGGGGGCAGTAGATCTGGGCTATATTTCTGCCATGTGTGACCTTGAATAAGTCACATAACTTCTCTTTGCCTCCATTTCCTTGCCTATAAAAGGGGGATTAAAACCACTGTGGTGTGTGGCTGCGCTTTTTTTCCCTCCTCTGGTTGGAAGGTGCTATAAGAACTTAATAACTACTCCAACTCCACATGTCCTCTTGCTGGGTTTTTGATTTGTAGGATCTTGAGCCTAAGAGACAGAACTGGGAGTAGAGACTTCTAATGGCAAGTTACCTAATCTCTCTATGCCTTTGTTTCTGCCTCTGTAGAATGGCATAATGTGTATCTCACAAGTGCTGTAAAGCTGGATTCATTCAATAGTGTAAGTTATGGGGAAATCCCAGATAGAAGGAGCTGGAAAAATGTTGAGTATTGTTGTTGTTTTGATGCCCTTTTATTTATAGGGAATCACAACAATTGACACCGAGGCTCCATTTGTTTAATTTTTTTCTTACTCACTGGAAGGAATTTGCAGCTCTTCCCATGGATTCTCTTCAAAATGCCCTTTAGTTTCCTTTCACTTTCTTGGGCTATTTGCTTACTGTAACTTTCCAATCCAACCTGTTGATGCTCCTCTCTCTTTGATTATGGGTGGAGTCTCTTTGATTATGGGTGGAGTCTCCACTCAGCATGTGATGATGAGAGGAGCAAATGTCAGCTAAGCTATCCAATACAGTTTCAGGCCATCCTTGCCTGCATTTAATCTCCAACATCAGAGAACATGTAGTTACTACCTACTGCACCAGCTGCTACTCTCATCCTAGACCCATCACCTTTGTGGGGAAGAGAGGAGTCTGATTGCTGTTATAAAGCCTGTATTGACTTTCTTTAAACCAGATTTCCTCTGCTGGCAGTATAGCGTAGAGCTAGTGGTTTTGTTTGTTGTTTTAAGCACAAAACAAAACCAAGTTTAGTACTGGTTTGTGAAAGTGGCTCCAGGTTGTGAAGGGATTAGTTTCCCAGTTTGCCTAGAGCAAAAATTAAAGCCCCATGTACCTTGCTTGCTCCGTTTTTAAAAAAGAGGTTATTGTGTTGGTGCTGCTCTCCACCTCCCCATCCAACTTGAGTGAGCATCTCCATGAATCCCTGTTCCAGTGACGTTTGTATAATGCAGGGGTAGGCAACCTATGGCACGTGTGCTGAAGGCGGCAGGCGAGCTGATTTTCAGTGGCACTCACACTGCGCGGGTCCTGGCCACTGGTCCGAGGGGCTCTGCATTTTAATTTAATTTTAAATGAAGCTTCTTAAACATTTTAAAAACCTTATTTACTTTTCATACAATAGTTTAGTTACATAATATAGACTTAGAGAGAGAGACCTTCTAAAAATGTTAAAATGTGTTACTGGCACACGAAACTTTGAATTAGAGTGAATAAATGAAGACTCAGCACACCACTTCTGAAAGGTTTCCGACCCCTGGTATAATGATTAAGGATCTGGGATGGATAGTCTACCCATTATGGGTGGTAGTGCCTACGGGTTAGCCCAGCCTGTGTCACCTGAAATGGCCTGTTAAGATTTTGTATGGTTTTGATGATTGCAAAGACCTAGGAAAGAAGAGGATGTTGGTAGAGAGAAAGCAGTCCTGGGAATTAATAGTGTTTTGGAGAAAATCAGTTATTGTTTCTTTAAGGACCCAAGGCCAAGAGCATTGCAGACAGGGAGAGGAAGGGGACAAGGCTCCCTCACCGATTGGGGATAAGCTGGGAGAAGGAAGATAGTGTATATGCTGCCTCCTCCTTCACCGCATGGCACATACTAGCAGGAGAAGGCTGGTGCTGAACACTCTGAGCCTGAGGATTAATTAGGGAAAAGAGGGCAGCTGAAGAAGAAACTTGCTAATGCCCTACAGCTGGCCTACACCTCACCTCCAGGGAGGAAAGCAGGGAATTCCTGGCATAAGAGAGTAACTGTTTAGAGTACAACCCCAACTCCATAAAGGGGCCTCCTGAACAGGGGCAAGAAAGCTGACCTGGACTGTTATATGGACCTGGAATGGGTGTGAACTGGGTCGACTACTAAACTGAGTTACACTTTGTAGAAAGACTTAATAAATCAGACCCCACAAAAGGGAATTTGTGGCATTACCCAAGGTATAATCTGGACTGTTGAACAGCTGTGTCCCCTCAATTCTCTAACCTGGGGTGCCTTTTACACTGCTTCACTGTGAGAGCAACCACGCCTGGTCCACTCATACACAGCCTACAGCATGTAAGTAGTCCTAGCTATACTATGAATGTATGACCAGCCACTCTTGAATTACACTGCAGAGCAAACCAGCAAATTCTCAGTTCCAGACTTGCCCCTTGTACTGCTTGACCCTCTCCTGGACAACACAAGCTCATATAAAGTCCGTCATTTTATTAATAGAAAATTATATGCACAAATCCCGTTATCTCAAATGGAGTTTTCCAAACACTTCAGTCCAAGCACATTGGTTTAGATAAACAAAGTTTAGCCACAGAAAGATAGATTTTAAGTGATTACAAATTAATGAGGCATAAAAGTCACAGTTGGTTACAAAGAAATTAAAGGTAAATTAATATCTCACTTAACAAGCTAGAAAGCAAAAGGTCTCTTTCACTAACATGCTTCAGTAGTCCTACTGGCAGAATTCCTTTCAGACAGGATCCCTCCATTAGTCCAAAGCTGTTACTTTTCCCCTCAGATGTTGTGGCTGCCATGGATTGAGAAAGGGAAGACATTTTGGGGCATCTGGTCCCCATTCTTATACCTCTTCCTCTTCTTTGAGAATCATTTCCAGCTGGGGTTTAGGGGAGACAGTCTGTGGGAATAGGAAAAATGTAAATTTTTTGCTCATCCCCTTTTTCATGCCAAAGAATGGCCACTTAACCAGGTGATGATCCATTTGATTTCACTGAGATCTGGCTGAGGTGTCAGTTTGCTTTTTGTCTCTGAGGAACTAATTTGTGACTGCTTTCCCGGATTTGGAATATGTCTTAGGGCTTGTCTACACTTGCCAGTTTTGTCGCCAAAAACTGGCTTTTGGTGACACAATAGTATACACACTGCAATGTCACTTTTTCGAAACTGCCTCCCCAGTTTTACTTTTGGCGACAAAAACTTCCACTCCTGCAAGAGACTTTTTTGTCTTTTCCGCTCCCTTTACTGGCGACAGTCAGTGTAGAGACTACAGGTGTTTTTTTTAATTTTATTGGCCTCCAGAAAGTATCCCACAATTTCCATGCTGCCGCTCTGGTCAGTGGTTTGAATTCCACTGCCCTGCAGCCAACCTGCCCCTCCCCCTTGCAAGCCCCAGGAATTTTAAATCTCATTTCCTACTTGTTGGCTTCCCAGAGGAGCTTCCCAAGTGAGCATGGCTGGCTATCACATCAACGTGCTCCTGCTTGGACCACTGCTGAATTGTTGGATCTGATCAGTATATGGGGAGAGGAGTCTGTTCAGTAGCAGCTGCGACTGACCCATAGGATTTGGGACACATGGGCAAATTTCTCGAGGCTTATGTGAAAAGGGCTATGATTGGGACATGCAGCAGTGCAAAGCGAAGATAAAGGAGCTGAGGCAGGCCTACCATAAGGCGCGGGAAGCGAACCACCGCTCCGGTGGTGCACCTAAGACCTGCCACTTCTATAAGGAGCTGAATGCCATCGTTGCTGATGAACCCACCTCCATTGCAGATTGCCCTGTGGATACTTCACATGCAGCTGAAAGAGGGGATAACCCGGAGGCTGAAATTGTGGATGAAGAAGTCTAGCTAGAAGAGGATGTGGTGCTCCCAGTGGGGTTGCTGGGTGGGGCAGGCAGCCAGGAACTTTTCTCCACTCCAAAAGTGCTCAGTGGGGAGCTAGAAGCAGATGAGACTCTGGGTAAGTTGTTGTGGCTTGTGTAGGGAATTGAAAAGTGGGAGGCAGATCATGTTTTCTGTCAGCTAATCTGCATCGTGAAGCGGGGTATTGATGGACATCGAGACCTGCTGGGAATCCTCTAGAGAGAGGCCCTGGAAAGCTTCCAAGAGGTACTTCTTAATCCTCTGCCGCAGATTCCAAGGGATTGCAGCCTTGTTAATTCCCAAATTATAGGAAACTATACTATGCCATTTAGCAATCACTGGAGCTGGGATCAACATGGTGCACAGCTGAGCTGCATATAGACCGGGGTGAAAGCCGCAACCATTCAGCAGCTGAGTCCTGGTTTCTCTGGTCACCCTCAGCAGGGAGATGTCAGCCAGCAGGTTGACTGCTTGTGAAAAAGTGTGGGATAATTTTAGGATGAGTTCCCTGCAGAGCTGCCCTGCAAGCCGTGACCTTTTTGTCCATACACACGACCACCTTACCACCTTCCCCTCATTCCCGAAACTCACCATGATTGGGGTGCTCGTGGAGCTGTTTGCCTGCCTACAGTCTTGGAGAGAAAGTGATTTCTACTAGCAAAATGCCATTTTTACTAAAATGTTTGTCGTTTGTCTGAATGTAACAATCCCTCTTCTGTTCAGCACAGACCTTGAAGAACACATCATGCACCCCCGCGGACTGGCTGCGGCAGATAAGAAAAAAACCTAGGCTCAGCAAAGAACACATGTTCCTTGAGGTTCTACAGCGCGATGAGAGACAGACGTGGGAATGGAAAGGGTGCTGGGAAGCCGAAAGGCAGGACAGAAAAGAGAGTGCTGCTTTTGCTAGGCCAGTGACAGAGTGGATGATAAGTTATGGTGGTTCAGACAGAGATGCTCAAGTCATTGATAAAGCTGCAAACTGAGCACATCTGTGTTTGAGCACCACTGCAGCAGATGCACAATTCTTTCCCACCCCCCTCTATGCCCACACATTCCTTTTCACTTCACAGCACTCCTGAGTTTCCCCATCACTCCACCCCCTCACAATGATAGCCAGAGCTACACACAGTTGTGAGGTTTTATCCTTTTTAACAATAAATAAAGGCTAAGGTATTTAATGGTACAGCGTTTTTATTCTGTGTTCTACAAAAGCGTATCACAGTCAATTCACTCTTGGAAACAGGCTTCTAAAGCATTGTGTTGCATGGATCTTGGGACCCAAAATCGTACATGGATGCAGCAGGGAGGGAACTCCAAAGCAGACATGGTACTGCCCCTCGTTGTCAAAGTGGTTCCTCAAAGCCTCTCTGATGTTAATAGCAGCCCTCTGGGCTCCTCGGACAGCCCTAGCATCTGTGTGTTCAAACTGTGCAGCCAAGCGCTCTGCCTCAGTGCTCCACATCTGAGCAAACATTTCACCCTTAAATTCACACAGATATGCAAAGTGCAGCACGTGGCTATGACCGTGGGAATATTATCCTCGGTAAGGTCTAGCCTGCCATTTAAACCTCCAGCAAGCTTTCAAATGGCCAAAGGCCGATTCGACTACTATGCGGCACCCGCTCATGTTGTTAAAACGTCCCTTGCTGCCGTCCAGGTGCCCTGTGTAAGGTTTCATGAGCCAAGGCTGTAAAGGATAAGCCGGGTCTTCAAGTATTACTGTGGGCATTTCCACATCCCCCACTATAAACCTGTGGTCTGGAAAGAAAGTCCCCACGTGCAGCTTTCTGTACAGGCCATCGTTCCTGAAGATGCGTGCGTCGTGCACCTTTCTAGACCAGCCTGAATTGATGTTCGTGAAATGCTCCTGGTGATCCACAAGTGCCTGCAACACCATGGAGAAGTATCCCTTCCTATTGATGTATTCAGAGGCAAGGTGTTCTGGTGCTAAAATTGGAATGTATTGATTTGCAACTGACTGCTAGCAGTCTGGATTCGCAAGCTTCCACACAGTGATTACAACACACTTTTCTACCGGAAGGGCAACTCTCAATCTGATGTCCTTGTGCTGCAGGTCTGGGGAGAGCTCAGCACATAAGTCCATGAACTTTACGCATCCTAAAGTTCTGTACCCACTGGTCATCATCCCACACCTGCATGGCAATGCGATCCCACCAATCAGTGCTTGTTTGCCTAGCCCAAAAGCGATGGTCTACCATATGCAGCTGCTCTGTGAATGCACAAAATACTGATAAGTTGGTGCCGTCCATATCACACTCAGGTGTCTGCAATTCATCCTCTGCTAACTTTGCGAATAACTCTGTGAGTAACCGTGCTGCCACGTGCGATGTCCTCACGACAGCTAACAGCACACAGGAGAGAAGTGCGGGATCCATCCTCTCTCATTGCAAATGCTGGCACGCACTACAAAAGAATGACAGTTGGAAAAACGGCACGAAAGGAAGCCAGAGACCTTTGGAGGGGTGGGATATAAAGCGGTGCATGATGGTACATTTTGCACATCCCAGGATGCGCCGCGGTCCGTTTCCACATTCCCACAACAGCTAGCGATGGATGGTGTCACCAGGCACTGTGGAATACATACCCACAGTCTATTGCTCTCGCTGTTTACAAAGGTGCCCCAAATACGGACACGATCTGTCGACAGAGGGAGCAAATGTGGACACGCTTTGGCGACTTTGCTTTTGTCAATTTTTCCTTGGTGACATTAGTTTCATCAAAAAAACTTGCAAGTGTAGACAAGCCCTTAGTAACATCATACAGTAGACATCTTAACTTTACATGCAGTGTTGCCACACATGTTTTGCCAGGACAATAAAGATTAGCAAATCATGAGTTTTCAGATTATTTTACAAGGCACAGATTTCATTGTACAAAATTTATCATACTCTTGAAAAAGGAGTGGATGTAGGGATAGAAACTGTTACGGGTACACATTTTGAACCACTTTAGTCTGGGTGATTGAAACAATGAACTCAAGGGCCACAAGGGTATGTGTTGCAGGCCAGTGCCCCGTAGCAAGATCTGAAGGTGCCTTGTAACAGTGCAATATTGAGGAGTTGTACCTTAATCCTAAACGTTCCTCCTGAACTGAAATGTGATGTAGAATCACTGAACAAATAGAGATAGAAGATGGAAAAAAACTATCAGTCCATCTCCCGATGCAGAATCATTCCCTAGAGCACACCTTCAAATGCTTTGTCAAATTTCCATGATTTAATTGTCAGAACTCCTTTCCTCCTGCTATGCAACAAGGAAAAACATGTAGTGTTCCTCCCTAAAATGTCATCCCACTACTTTTAGTTATACCCCAAGTAGTACCCTTAAAATAAATACTCTGCCTCTATAACATTTACATCCCTCACATATTTGTGAAATCCTTATTTCCGCCTTTGTTTTTATTTTGCCAATGAGCAGTGTAAATTAAATTATTTTCTGACTGCTGGAAAATGACCCCTTCTGGGTGACCTAGGCTTGGGAAAATCTGTGTTTCCACGGTACATGTTATCAGTCAGACACCTTACATGAGCACTACATTAAAATCTAAAAACAAAAATTGGGGTGGTAAGAAAATGCCCACTTTTTTCTACTGGAATGCTCTTGCTGTCATCAAATGCTGAAGTCTGGCATATGACCATTGCATTATTTTTCATTTACAGAGGTCCACTGGGGAACTCAGTGCTACACAGGGGACGTCTGTCCCCACCTCAAGAAGCTTATACTCTAAATTAAATACCATCCATCCAATCTCTCTCTCAAATCTTATGTTCTTGATTCAGGAAGGTAGATGCTGAATGGGGGAAAAGGGCAATGTGTCTTATAGACTGATTTCTTTCTTTTTGGCAATTAAAATTTTAAAGGTAATCCAAGAATAACTAACAAACCATATTTGCAGTGTTCAGGTATGTTCTGTGTGTGTTAGTGTTTGGACTAACAGCCCAAGTCTCTCTTCCTAGAACAGGACCGCACATTCTCCTGCCAATGTATCTCAACCCTGTTCTGAAAGGACCGTGTCTAGGAGTGAGAGGATCCAGAGCCCATTCATTGGATATTGTTTTTTTACTGAGACTGCCAACAAGAGTGTCTTCCTGTAAATTGCAGGTTGTTTTGCGTTAAACAGATTCACTGGGAATCTGACTGAGATGATCAGATTCTCTTTGCTGAACAGCCATCTGATGCTAGCAATTTTTGGTCACAAATGATCCAAGCCAAGGTTGGAAGGACAATGAAAGTCACTACATCCCAATTCTAATCTCCTGAGTCATCCATTCCACCCCTCCTCTCAAATACAGTTTTTTGAATTGGAACTTATAGAGGGATTGATGTTTACTATAAAAACTAGGTTTTACCTTTTCAATATTATGTTTCTTACTGAGAAAGAGACACTTTACAAAAATATAATATATGTGGAGATATACCTATCTCATAGAGCTGAAAGGGACCCTGAAAGGTCATTGAGTCTAGCCCCCTGCCTAGCAGAACCAAGTACTGATTTTTGCCCCAGGTCCCTAAGTGGCTCCCTCAAAGATTGAATTCACAGCCCTGGGTTTTGGAATCTGGTACCAATGAAGTCTTTCTTACTAGCAAGTACAGTATGCATGTGAGAGATGAATCAAGAATGAGCTTTTGAATTTTCTCTAGGTTTTTCTACTCCAAAAACTTTCCTAAATGACCTTTCAGAATGATAAGTAGTTGTGGGGAGAGAGTCCTTTCTCTTTCATATACCCAATTCTGTAATTCTACTGCTACAGAAACTTCAGAAGTGCTGATATATTGGAGTTTTTAAAAGAAAGTTTGTGATTCTATTTCAAGTTCACATGGAATGCAATCCCAATAAATCCTTATCAGTAACTTATTGCAGATTTGTAATGAGTTTTTGTTCTCCCTTAGATCTATGACAAAACTGCCCCTAAAAGCTTTTTCATGCATCTTGTTTCCAAATTTAAATTAGAAACCTGTGCTCTAATATCTCTTACCTCATTAGAATGGAGGGATGTCAGTTGCTGTGTTAGAACAGGATTAAAAATTTAACCTCTGAAAAGATTTGGGAAAGTAACAGTTCATCCATATAAAAATACTTTGCTCTTATAGGGTTTTCATCCATAGATTTCAGAGTTTTATAAAGGAGGGTAGGTATCATTGTCCCCATTTCACAGATGAGAAAACTGAGCTGTCGAGAGAGTAAGGGTCTTGTTAATATGTGACATCTGTAAAAACAGCCACATTAGAAAAGCATTAAGTTAAACAAAAACACCATTAGGATTAATTTTGGCACCCTCTCTCCAATAGTAAATGAATAGAGCTGTGCAAATAATAGATTTTTAAGTTTGCTGGCTGAACTGGAAAAAAAAAATCATTTCAGATTGACCCAAAACATAAATATTTTGATTTTTTCCTAGCAAAAAGAAATGCCCCCCCTCCCCCACCTTGTTTTGGGTCAAATAGAATGTTTTGTTCTCACTTTGGGTATCTTTTTAACTTTTTTTTTTTTTTAATTAACAGCAAAGGAAATTTAGAAATGCCACTCACAAAGCTGGAGCGGGAACAAGTTCAAAATGTGCTCCCTCGTTCAAAGAATCAAGTCCTCATGTATATGGTATTGTCAGGGTTATACCCCAGATTCCTAGACGTTCTCTTCTGTATAAGTAACAATGCTTTTTTCTTCCTTGGCTTAATTAAATTCCATGACTCTCATGCTTTATGATAGCAGATGACCTGTTAATGCTTTCTTGCCCATTAGCAGATGGCATTGGCTTTTATGAGCCTTACTCTATCAGTTTTATCAAGAAAATTAGCATTTTAAACAATATCCAATTTGTTAAAATATGATGAAATCAAATAAATGCATATTTTGCACTTGGTACTTTCCATCCAAGGGTCAAAGTGCTTTATAGAGACTGGTAATTACCGCTCTTGCTTGATAAATGGGGAAACTGAGATCCAGAGAAGTTAAATGACTTATCCAATGTGTCACAGTGAGTCAGTGGTCAATTCAAGAGAAGAACTCTGGTCTCCTAATTTCTGCATTCTGAGGGGTTACACAGTTGTATCTGCACTGAAGTGTGACAGTCTTTTGTTTTAATACTTGATATTTAAAGTACAATGAAACCTATCCAAGTGACCACCTTCATTGGAGGGCTCTCAAGGCAGGAGGCTGTCTAAAGTATCCCCAAATATACCAAGTCCAGTTCTGCTCCAGCTTCATGAGAAGACCACTTCTATTAAGCAAGTGATTTTGCTAGTCACTTCTACTATGACATGCACAAATCCTCATTTTGCTCCTTTATGATATATAGAAGGCCTGAAAGGTGCTTCTGAAAAGTGTTTGCTTGTTTTACTTTAGACCTCTCAGGGATGTAAAATCTGCTTTTTCTGGAAGACCTCTTGTGTCTTGATAATCAGTCATCTTATCTGGGGGAGTTGGCATATTGAATCTTCAACAGACATCTCTTCTCCAGAATGTCTGTCATTAGAGTTAAATAGGTGTTAAAAAGTTAGGCAAAAAATTGTTACTTTGACTCTCGTGATGATTTAGTTTCAGGAGTTTTCTAGTCATTACAGAATTATCCAGGGTAAACAAGACCTGTATTTCTAAATAAATGTTGTTCCTGTTTTTCATATTAGAAAGTTTTAGGTGATCCTTATACATCATAAAAAGATGCAGTCCCACTCTTACCTTTTGTAGATCTCCTGTATGTCTTCTTTAACTGTCTGGCGTGATCATGCGTTTGTCAATACAATGTCCACAGTTTAAGGGTTTTTAATATTAGGAATATGCGAGCACAACAGTCTACAAAACTTCTAGCTAACTTGTTTTCTAACGACAGCACCATGGGATTCAGTGTGTTGTTCCCAGTCTACACACTGGAAAATATTTAATACTCTTCCCCCCTCTTTCCCCTGCAGATTAGCAAGACATCTACAGAAAGAGGCCCAGTCTCAACACAACAACTCAGAGTTCACAGAAGATCAAAAGGTACGTTACTGTTCATTCAGTCCATGGGTGCTTGATCCTGCAAGGTCCTGGTTGCTTGAGTCCTCTTGAAGGCTCTCAGAGGACTGAGCCCTCTGTTTTTCTTCTCCCTTGAAGGAGAAGGTACTGTGAAAACAGAAAATAGCATGGCTGAAATGTTTATCATCAGATGTGACAGATATTCTGATGTGCAGTATTCATGTCTTACATCCTGGCCAGAATCCTTCATAACCAGAGGTTTTTTTTCTTTTTGGGTGACCTTTTAATAACTTATAGAACTTTGGCAAGGAATTAATTTAATTTTGTAAAGTCTGAATGTAAAATGTCTTGAACTGTAGATGTGTCTAGTGCGTGGGGGAGGATGTTAAATTAACATGTAACACTTGATGGGAGGTGAGACTGCCAAAGTCTTCTAGAGCAGGGGTTCTCAAACCTTTTCTTTCTGAGGCTCTCCCAACATGCTATAAAAACTTCACGGCCCATGTGTGCCACAACAACTGTTTTTCTGCACATAAAATTCAGGATGAGCGTTAAGGGGTAGCAAGCAGGACAACCACAGGGGGCCCCATGAAGCTAAGATGCTCAAGCTTATCCCTGGGTGACAAGGCTTGCGGCCCTGGGTTTCAACCCCATGTGGCAAGTCAATGCCGTCCCTGCTTAGTGGACCCCCTGAAACCAGCTTGTGCCCCCCGGGGGGCCCCGGACTCCTGGTTGAGCACCACTGATCTAGAGTCTTCACTCTTTGCAGTCTTTTAACTGAACAAGGTTGTAGTGTGTATTTGTTGTAGTGTGTGTTCTGTTATATTTTGTCAGCATCACGTTAGTGTAATTCTGGAAGGGGGTTTGTTAAAAAGGAAAACTCCAACGGATTTTCTCAGCACTGAAAACCAATTTTAGTGGGGTGTATTCAGTCTAAAAAACCTCCCCAACCCTGCTGCTGGTAATACACGGGACTTTGCTACCCTTGTGATATTTTGTGAAGGGACAGGGTTTATTAGGAGTGATGGCCATGTAAAGAAGACTTGTGATTACAGGTATTGTTTATGGGAGCAATAGCTTATTTAGGAATGGAATTTTGCAGTACACAACTCAGTTCAATATACAAATTACAGAATTATGTGTGGATTAGAGAAAAAGAACCTAGTAAGAGATGCTTTATGATGTGCTGTGGACTGATTTGGAAGGTGTGGTTCGTTAGCAGGTGGTGTTAATCTCACTTGTGGCAGGCTGTGATTAACAGCATGCTGTCCTTTATGCTGTGTGTCAGTATGAACTTCACTGTTTCAAGATGATTGCAAAACTGGGTTCTTTGAACTTTGTGGATAATTCCTTGCCTCAGATAAGAGTGTGTGTGTGTCATGGGGAGGGGAAGGCTGGTCCTTGGGGAACAGATCTCTTGGAGGGCCTGGTAGGGTTGCCAGGTGTTTAGTTTTCGACTGGAACAACCAGTTGAAAAGGGACCCTGGTGGCTCCAGTTAGCACTGCTGACTGGGCTGTTAAAAATCTGGTCGGCAGTGCTATGGGGTTAAGGCAAGCTAGTCCCTACCTATCCTGGTACCATGCTGCACCCCAGAAGTGGCCAGCAGGTCTGGCTCCTAGGCAGGGGAGCCATGGGGTTCCACGCACTGCCCCTGCCCTGTGTACTGGCTCCACACTCCCATTGGCCAGGAACCAAATTAATAGGCAGCAGGTTTAAAACAAACACAAGGAAGTATTTTTCACACAGCCCACAGTATTTTTCACACAGCCCACAGTCAGTCTGTGGAACTCCTTGTCAGAGGATGTTGTGAAGGCCAAGATTATAATAGGGTTAAAAAAGGAACTAGATATATTCATGAAGGATCAGTCCATCAGTGGCTATTTGCCAGGATGGGCATGGATGGTGTCCCTAGCCTCTATTTGCCGGAAGCTGAGACTGGGCAACAAGGAATGGAAAACTTGATGATTACCTGTTCTGTTCATTCCCCGTGGGGTACTTGGCATTGGCCACTGTCAGAAGACAGGATACTGGGCTAGATGGACCTTTAGTCTGACCCAGTATGGCCGTTCTGATTACATTACTTGATCTCTTTAGTTTTGGCCTTGTCTGTTAGCCTGCCCTTCTGGGTGAAAACAACTAACACCCTGTGCAGATCTCCACACAATGCATGTGACCTTTCAAGTTTCTGACTAAAAAATGCTTGCATGAGCCTTTTAGAAAATTGTTCTTGGCTTTATGCAGTGTTGAAAAATCTTATTTTTTGTGTGCTGATAACTTGCTGAACCGCACAGCTGTTTAATCTTAGCATGCCTCATTAAACTACTGGTCTGCTAACAACTTGGACCTTTCTTGAAAACCAAACTTCGCTTAAGCTCTCTATTCATGCAAACATCTCAAACTGCATTACAGTTAGCACAGTCATTACTCGCACAACAGTACAGACGAAGCCTTGACTACTAGATCAACTGACTTTTTCCCTTCTAAACACTAGTTTACATTGAAACTGGATCTTTAACAGCTCTAACTAGCAGAGTTCATTACAGCTTCAGTACTGCTAATAAGATATTAAGTGTTTTCATTGCTGTAAAAGGAGCCCCTGCATGGGATAGTTGCAGCTGAAAACGATAGTGTTTAGCTGTATTTTGTACTTTTGGGTTGGGTGTGGTCCCTTAAAAATAGTTATGAATAATGGCTGCTGGTATCGTGCCATAATTCAATAGATTCCATATAAAACCTGTTCTTTTCTATTTTAAACTCCAAATCTCTCCAAATTGAATCTGTTCTTAGTGCTGTTATCATTCTTCAACTCCCAAGAGCCTAATGACACACACTTTGCAGTTTCATCTGCCCCACTACAAGGAGTTAGCTGGTTAGACCAGGCAGCTGTAAGAATCTAACTTCAGGATGGGATCTGCTAAGCATAGGGGTGGGGCGGTGGTGGTGACTTAATACTGTGTGTGAGAGACTGAGGAAGAGCAGAAGTTAAATTATGTTTACATGTCTTGCCTACATCACACAGTGCGGGAGATACTTAGTGTACCAGTCCTCTTGCTAATTGGGAGAGCAATTACTCATTGCTCTCAGTCTCTAGAAGCATAATTGGGGGAACTGTTCTGTCTGTTGCATTTTCTTAACACTCAGTTGTCATGCTCACTGCTCCTTTGCACTGATATTAGAATTACATTTTATATGTGACGATTCTGCCTCTCTAGGGGAGCTCTGTCCTCTGTCTTTCTCCGTCACTTCAGACCTCCCCATCCTGGAGGTCCTTCATTTGTGGACAACCTCTTTCCAGTCGTTTTCAACAACAAAGAACTCCCAGTGCTGTTGCTTAACTGACTAGAGAGAATACCAGACATTCTCCGGGGGTTGAGCATGCTGCATTGGTAGCGCTACTATCTTTGATTCCCGCCCCATACCCAACCCTGACCGTGGGACTAGGCCATGCGTTAAACTGAATGTGTGGAACATGGGTACTCAATCTTTTTAACACTAAGGTATTCGAATGTACTCCAGAGCAGGAGGTACATGATTTCTAATATGTATTGGTTGAGGGCAGAGAAGCATAGTTTTCCCTCTGACATGAGGCAGATGTCATTCAAGCACAAAAGAGACAGAGCTTTCTCAGGGGCCAGCCCAAGACTGGAGTGGACTCCCATAAGAACTAAGGACCATCACAAATCTCACCAGCTTCCAGTGGAAGTGCAAGGCACGCTTCTTTGATTTTGCCTTTTCTAAAGTAAACACATAGCGGTGTGTTTTGTGTATATGTTATAAACAAAAAAAAATCCAAAACCTAACACTTCACTGCACACACTTCTCTGCCAGGGAGAGAAGAGAACAAACACGTGACAGATGTTAGGCCAGAGGGTCCCAAACTGTGGGGCGTGCTCCAGGAATGTTCGGGGGGGGGGCAGGGATCAGGGAGGGAGCTTTCCCAGTGTTGTAGCTTTCCTACTCAGATTTGAACCTTAGCGTTCATAAACTGAGAAGCTAGCATGAACCCCTCTAAGCTTAATTACCAGCTTAGATCTGATAGCCTGCCACCAACCAGGAATTCCAGTGCCTGGTACACTTGGGTCCCCCAAAGCCTTCCCTGGGGACCCCAAGAACCCAAATCCCTTGGATTCTTAAAACAAGGAGAAATAAACCATTTCCCTTCCCGCTCTTTACTTCTTCCCAGATTTTCCCGCCCTGAGTATACTAGGAGATTTCCCTGCTTCAATCCCTTGAAACACAAAACCGAGAGGACAATTTACCTTTCCTCTTCTTTTCCCCCTCCCGGTCTTTCCCTGCGAGAGACAGTATCTGGCACAGGAAGTTCTATCCCCTGGCCATAACTAGAAAAAGAAAGTCAACCATTTTTTATAAGAAAGCTTTATAAAAACAAAAAGAAGAAAAGACAACAATTAACTCCTCTGGTATTAAAGTGACAAGACAGGGTATTGCTTTAAACGAAAATATGAATAACAGCCTTTTTCAAAAGAGATACAATTCTAAAACATTCCAGCAAACTACACACTTGTAAATACAAAAAGAAACAAAGTACAGCCTATTATTTTTAATCCTTTGTACTTACAATGGGAACTGAGATTAGAAGCTTTGAGATAGAAAAAAGATTCCTCTCATAGCTGAGAGGCAGACAAGACCGACCCAAATTCCCTCCTGGTTTGAAAAAATCCAGTCTGATGGTCCTCTGGGTTCAGGTGTTGGGTTCCATTGTAACCCTTTACAGTGTTGAAAGAAACGTTACCTTAGCATCTGTTTATAACACCCAGTCATGGTCTGCGTCCGTGGCCTGGTCCTACCACCCAGCCTTGTGTGGCTCAACCTGGCTGCTGGCCGGCTGCCGCATCCCACAGCCTGGCTACGGGCTCCGCTCCCACCCCCACCCCGGCGTGACCCCATGCCACATCTATGTCCCTGGCCCTGTCCTAGCCCACTTCCCAGCTTCGCGCCCCCGTTACGTCTGTTCCCCCCCACCCCTGATCCTGTCCCCCAGAGTCGCGGCCCACTGCCTGGCTCTGGGGTGTGGAGGGGATGCCTCAAAGTTGGGGAACCACTGTGTTAGGACTATTGTTGTGCACTGCTGGCAGACGCGTCTATACCTACAGTACTAAGCATGGTATGAGAACTGTTTGTAGCTAGAACTAGAACATAGCTAGGTAATCTACGTACGTTTAGTTATATTCCTGAAATGTGATTTAGCGAAACACTGTTAAACCAATACAATTTCCCCGTAAGATTATGTAAATTGGGGCGGGGGGTAGGCTTCTTAGGGGAAACTTTTTTCACAAACTATATCTATATATATATATATATATATATACACACACATACACACACACAGCATAAGTTTTAAACAATCAATTTAATGCTGCACATAGCAATGATGATTGTGAAGCTTGGTTGAGGTGGTGAAGTCAGATGGTGGGATATTTCCCAGGGAATGCCTTATTGCTAAATAAACTAGCAGTCGACTGAGCCCCCAAGGGTTAACATGTTGTTAATGTAGCCTCACACTCTACAAGGCAGCACAAATGGAGGGAGAGGAGACAGCATGGCAGACAGAGACACACACCCTGTGTGTGGGGGGAGAGAAAGAGATGCTCATTGCCCCCTTTAAGTACGCTGACACCATTCTAAGTACATTGATTTCTTTTAAGTAGATCAGGAAGTTGAGACAGCAGCTGCAGCCAGCAAGCTCTCTCCTCCTGACCCCTGTCATGTCCCCACCTTGCTCTATATGGAGAAGGGGCAAGCGGGGGGGCAGGAGCGGGGGGAGGGGGACACCTTGACATTAGCCCCCCCACTTTCCTGCCCCTTCCCCTGCACAGCAAGCAGGAGGCTTCTGGAAGCAGCTCCAAGGCAGAGGGCAGGAGCAGCACATAGCAGTGCGGGGAGGGACAGCTGAACTGCCTGGCAATTGATAGCCTCCCGGGCAGCTGCTGGACAGGGAGGTTAGGGGAGCGGGGAGCTGAGAGGGTGGCCGCTGGTCCACCCTGGTTCCAGGCCCCCACCAGCTAGCTGCAACGGGCTGCTCTTTCAGCAAAAAGTAGACAAAGCAGAAGGCTGCCAAACGTTATAAGGGAGCATTGCAACACTTTAAACGAGCATGTTCCCCAACTGATCAGCAATGTAGCAAGGGAACAGTATTAACCAGGACAACTTTAAGTGAGGAGTTACTGTATAAACTACAAGGAATCTGTGCGTAGATCAGCACCATCTCATGAGGCAATGTTTAAAACCAAGAAGGCAGGATCACTGTACAGTAGGTATTGGCTTTTGGCTGACATGGCTTGGGAATTGACCTAAATACTGTTGGAATCAGCAGTAGATCAGTCCATTACCTCTTTTTTTCTATTTTTAGGTAGTAAAATTGCTACATCGGAACCCAAACTTTTTTTTTTTTAAAACTAGGCAATAACAGATGCATTTATTGGACTTTCACCTGAGAAGCTTTATCACCCATTACATTGAACTTGCTTTTCTCTATAGCTTTATCATAGTCAGCATTTTTGTCTTATTGGCCATATTACACTTTTCTGTTTCTCTTTGTTAACCTATTGCTAGTTGCTTTGTTTCCATCATTACCAAGACATTCTCTTCTAGGTGCTGAATAATCTTGTGACTTTCAAAACTGTAGCCCTTGCACCAAAATGCTTTTAATGGGTAGTCTTAACCATTAGTGCCTACCTGAGTGGAAGCTTCGTTCTTCTTGAAAGCTTTTATACTGGTGGAACTGAAGATTATCTGCATCATGGCTTGTAAACCTTCTACCATTGTCTGCTTCTCTAGCTGGCCACTTTGAAAGGCCTTTATGAGAGATGTAATATATTGAAAGACTCCTCTTTGCTGCTGATGTCTTGTCTAGGGCTCTGGCTCTTTCCTCCACAACTAGATGAACTGAGGACTTTTAAGGATTCCACCTGTGGTAATCTCACCACAGCATCTTGCGCATCACTTCTGTATATGAAGGGAGAAATTGCAACCTACCCTTGATCAATGGCAATCTTACATGACTAACAAGCTTTAACTGAAGAGGTCTCTCCTATTTGGGTGAAATTGTTAATCCATTAGAAATTGTTAGCAGTGTTTAAGTATCCTAAAAAGTTTTACATGACTTGCTTCGAATTCATATGGACTGCTATACCTAGAATGTTAGCTGTTGCAATTATATGGACCAGTAAGTTGTTGGTTTTCTGTTGTTCAAGGGAGTTCTCTTCTATTCTTCCCCACAACACACAGAGCAAAACACAGACAAACCTATGCTTAAGGTACAGTGGGACCTGCTTCTGAGAGATTCTGAGCATCCACAACTTCCACTGAAGGGTGATCAGTATACCTCTCTGGATCGGGTCCTCATTTAGTTTTGTAATCGAGGAGGGTGGGGGATCTACAAATCTTTCCTGGAAGGGCAAATGGGAACACGTAATTTCACATTTTCAAAGTCATTGATCTTATTCTCAGACATGTCCCCCCCAGAGTAATCATAAGGTTTATAAGCAATTTATGGTGTGGGAGGCAGTGCCCCGGTCTGCAGTTCATTCCCTGACACATTTGTACCGATGAGCTGTTTGGAAGGAGTTCGATTGCCAATGGTTATGTAATATTGTCCATTGCACTTTCAATCTTTGACTTGTATATATTGTTTCTAGATACCAATATTAAAATAATGTTTGATATTAATATTGCTGTGCAATCTAATTTTTGGGGGTGTGAAAAAGTGTTTGTAAGCTTGTTTCAAAGAAGGGGGCTGTTTTCTTGAAAGTAGTTGTATGCAGCTTTAATTGACAAACAAATGACATAATTTCCTTCTCTTCCTTACAGAAAACCATAGCTAAAATTGCAACATGCCTAGAATTGCGGAGTGCAGCTTTGCAGGTATAGTGACTTAATGTATTCCCCTGCCATATCCTGTTCTGCTCTTTTTCTTTTGAGTTTTAATGAGTGTCAACCAAACACATGGGAGGACAATTCTCTATGGAAATCTGATTTGTGCAGTCAGGGAAGTGACTTTGCTTCTGAGTTAAATGTTTCTATTCCTCTCTGTTAAGTTTCAACGGAATGAAGTGGGGAAGTAGGTAGTGTGTAAGGTTTTCCAGATGTAGGCATGATTTCTGGTTGACAAAGTTAGCAATCTCTTTGAATGCTGGGACTTCTACCACCGGGTAGTTGCCTGAAGGCCTCTGAATGCTTAAGGGCATTTGTGTGCAATGGGGTTTAAATGGGCACGAAACTGCAGGCTTCCTGTTCCTTGTCACTTCATATTCCTTCCATAGAAAATGACAGTGCTGGTGGTTTGCACAGGGGCTATACAGACAGGAGCAGAAATAGCACTGGAGTGAACTTTACACAAGCCTAGCTGTTTTCATGCTGTCCCAGCTAGACCTCAAGGAAGCACTTCAGCAGTTTTCACTCTGCATAGATTCATATCCTCACTACTACTCCACCAGAGGAAGTTGTGCAGATACAAATGTTGGGGGGCGAAGGGAAGAGAGTTAACTTTAAAAAGGAGTTGAGGGGGACTTCTAACAATGGGAGATGGGGTGACAGAAAATGAATTTAGGCGCTGAACTGCAGTGTAGGTTTTATTTCTTCCATTATTCATCTAAATAAGGTCTTGTAGAAGTCAATTTAAGACGTTTCTTCCTGCATTTTGACCTTGGCTTTTATTCCTTATACCTTTTTACCCCTTTCAATAGCTAATGAGCAAGTTATTTAAAATCCCCTTGTATTATCCTGGCTGCTTGTGAAACAATAATAGTTAGTCACAGAAAATGCAGGTAAGGGCTGTACTTCATGATGGTTTATGGACTGTGTGTGTTAAATATGATTTGATTTATAAGAAATTCCTCAAACTCAGTCTTGCCAGGAAAGTAGCTCTGGCCTTTGTCAAAATTACAGCAGAAAAATCTTGCTTTAGAAATGATAAGCTCTGTTTGCATTTTGTGACTTTAAACATAATCTAGTGTCCAATATGTGTTAAGACTACAAGGTTTTGATTTAATTTCTGCCTGTGTTAATGCCACATACTTTTTAAGATGGCTGAAGATCTGGGAAGTCTCCTATCTACCTAATCAACAGTGAAGGCTAACTGTATTGATATCCAAAAGAGAGCGCATCCCCACCAGTTGAAGAGGAGGCAGGCTTCATGGTACACTTGACAGCACAAGACTGGGAGTCAGGAGTCCTGGGTTTTGTTCTCAGCTCTCCGTTGATTTTCTGTGTTACCTTAATCTCTGTTCCTCAGTTTACCAGTCTGTAAACTGAGGGTAATACATACTCACCACTCAAGTCCTTTTGAGATCTGTTGACGAAAAGCCCTAAGTATTTTCTTCATCCTCCATTGGCTGAAGAGCCAAGTGGAAGCAGAGCTGACATTTTTATTTTTCCGTAGCTGCAGGGAGCTGAAGGTGAAGTGGAATCAGAAACCACTCCCACCCTCTGACCTTCTAGTGGATATGCTCAAAGAGTGCAGGTCCTTTCTCCCAGCAGCCATTGCAGTAGGACAAAGAGTGAATTCAGAAGCTGCATGCCTGACCCTGAACTGCAGCCAGCCAAAAAGCTGAGTGAGGAGCACAGCACAGACTGCAACCAGCCTTTTCTCCCTGGGTGCAACTTCCTTACAGGGGAAGGAAAATAGCAAGGAGCATCCCAAAGCTGCATGATCTGATGTATGCTTAGAATGGGGTTTGTAATGGTGTTGGCTGCTATTTATAATCTGCAACATTAGCTGGTTCATGTTATTCTGCAACTTACCACAGTTCCAATGTGTCTTCCTTGTAACTACTTATATGGGTGGTAAAGGGAGATCTTCAAACACTAGTCAGAGCCAGATGCAGCGTGGGCAGGGACTGAGCTGTTTGGGGTAGTTAGCAGTATTCAGGTATTTGGGTCTTGGTTGGCTCATTTTTATTTTTTGACCTGGTCACAGGCCTTTGAACAGAAACTGCCACTTGTCCCAAATCATGTGATCACCAGCCAGCCCACTCGTTTGTGACCCATACCAGGTTAAATGTAGAGTGAGGCCTGATTGACAAGTGCCTGAACCCACTCTGTGGCCAAACTCAGAACATAACTAGTCTAGTGAGAGAACCGATAACTAGTCTAGTCTAGTGAGAGAACCGATAATCCCTGCTGGCTTTAGCTCTGTAGCCTTAGTTCAGAGGGTTATAACCTCGTCATTAAAATCTGCACCAACATGAAATTTGAAGCCCCTGTGAACAAATACAAATTATTTTAGTTGTTTTGTGACACTGTCCTCCAGCCTCAAACACTGGTGTTTCCTGGCTCATCTTCTCCCAAGCTATGGCTTATGCTAAGCAAGCCACACTTCTCTAGGCAGTAACTCGGGGATTTTATACTGTTTAGTGTCATGGGATTTTTCAATCCACCATCTCATTTTGGGAAGCCATGCACACACTACAGTTACATTATGGCATCCTATCTGGGACCAAAGTGTCTGATTAGCCTGGTCAGCCCCTCCCTTCTGGTGGCATGGTATATAACCCTACTACACTAGCCTCTCTCCTGTGACATGCCCAGCTGTTGTTAACACTTGCGCAGCAACAAGTGGATCCTTAAACTTGGGCCCCATTTGGCCTTATGGAAGCTTTAAGAACAGTGGGTGACCTGGCATTCTGTGGGTGCTCTCATGCAAGGTGTTGAGTATTTTCCACTCCCTGACTGTAAGTGGAATTTAAGGTACATGCAGGAGCACTCCATACTGTGCAGAACCAAACCCCATCTGAAGCACAGTTCCTAACCCTAGAGCTGATCCTGGGCTTCAGAACACCTAAGTTTGGAGGGTTTAAGACAGACCTCCCTTGTCGTCTTAGCACTCATGTCTGAAAGTGTAAATGAGTCTAATTAGGCTGTTTTGAAATGTTCTCATTTCCAGGCTCACAATATGGAATAAACTTGTTCTCTTCAGGATCATTAAAATGACATTGAAATAATAGGGACAAAATTAATGAAAGGTTTATACTAAAACCCCTCTCACACAGAGACCCCACAGAGAAAACAGCTCAGAACAGATGGACAAAAGCTGGAACAACTCTGCATGCCCATTCTGAAATAGCAATAGCAACAGACGGTGCATAATGAAACCTAATACTATCTTTCTTTGTAACCTCCTAGTCCACGCAGTCGCAGGAGGAATTTAAGCTGGAGGATCTGAAGAAGCTAGAACCAAGTAAGTAGTATCTGACATTTTAAGCGGGTGATTTTTATAATTACAGTGGAAAGTCTGAAAGTTGCAGTAATGCTGACTGGCCTAAATGTGGGTAGACAGCAATGCTGTTAAGGTTATTCCTCCAAATGTTTGCTACCACATACATTCTTTAATAACCAGGCTTTAGTGTAGTGCTGGAAGATTTAAATATGGGTGTCCTTATACTTAATTAGTCTAGGAATTTGTCTGGACAGTGCTCTTTAGGGTCACTAATAGTATTATATAGCACAGCAGAATCCATCCAATATAGCAGTGGTTTTCAAACTTTTTTTTCTGGGGACCCAGTTGAAGAAAATTGTTGGTGCCCGCGACCCAGTGAAGCTGGAGATAAGGGTTTTCAGTGGGGGCAGGGGGCTCTGGGCTGGGGCAGGGGTGTGGGAGGGGGTCAAGACTCTGGGCTCGGGGTGCAGGCTCTGAGATGAGGGATTTGGGGTGCAGGAGGGGGCTCTGGGTTTTGGGGGGCTCAGAGCTGGGGGATTGGGGCGCAGGCTTACCTCAGGCAGCTCCATGTCAGCGGCGCAGTGGGAGTACTAAGGCAGGCTTCCTGCCTGTCCTGGCACCGCAAACCACGCTGCATCCCGGAAGCGGCCAGCAGCCGGTCTGGCTCTTCTCTGCAGGCATTGCCCTCCTCAGCTCCCATTGGCTTCCCTGCCAATGGGAGTGCAGAGCCAGTGCTCAGGGCAGGGGCAGGGCACGGTCTACGAGTCGGATCTGTTGCTGGCCACTTCCAGGGCGCAGTACGGTGTCAGAACTGGTAGGAACTAGCCTGCCTTAGCTGGGGAGCACTACCGATGGGACTTTTAATGGCTCGGTCAGTGGTGTTGACCAGTGCTGCTGCAATCCAGGTCCTTACATTCTGTGGCCCAGTACTGTGTCACAACCCACAGTTTGAGAACTACTGCAGTATAGATTACAAATATTTTAAAAATTCTACACTGCTTAGTTGAATCTTCAATCTGCATGTATCTTTTTGAACATTGAATTGTAAGCTCAGTGGGGTAGGAAACATGTCTTTCTCTGTACTGTGTCAAGTACATCGGGCCTCAGCAAATGATTCAGAATATACCCTGATACCAACTCAACTATTACTCAACACCCTGATGGTATTGTTGTAATGATGTCAAATCCTGCTGAGAAAAATAGAAGGAAGATAAACTCTGGCAAGTCAAGTGTAAAAGTGTAGTTAGACAAGCCAAAAAAAAAAAAAAATTCCCCTCTCACCCCTATGGGTGGTATGTGTCTTCCTCAACCTCGGGTCCTCTACCAGAGGCCTGGGAGTTTGAGGGTTCTGCGCAGTATCTTAGCTGTTCCTATCAGGCTGCACTCTTCGGACGCAGAGAGCCTGATGTGTCTCTGGGATCTGTTGGAGCCAACCACCCAGCTTACGGAGGTCACATTGCCGAGGGCTTGCCTACTCCACCGCGGGGACCAACTTGCTGCACTTTCCACATCTTCTCTAGCTTCTCCCTTTCAGGCCCTGTGACTTTCTCAGCTTCTCATATCCTTCTTCCTGATGTTGGTGTACTTGGCCTGCTGTATCTATCACACGCTGCTTCTCGTCCTTGTCTATTACCACGGTCTGGTTGGATGCATTGGACCTGCGCCATCGGATCGGAAGTCCCCAAGAATCTTAAGCTTCCGTACTCGCAAACTCTCTGCGAACTCTCCATCTGGTTTTGGGAGGTCTGAGCCCATACTGCGCAGATTCCGTATCACATGCCACCATGTGTGTGCCGTTCGTATGGCTGTCCTGCCTTCTCTTTACATCCTGCCACTATGTGTTGGGGACTGTCTCTGAGGCCTCTCTGCACGTCTTGCCACCTTGGGTCCTTTGCAGGTGGTAGAACCCTGCGTCAATGGAGATCTGGCTGCTCAGTGCCTGTATCTGAGCTGCTATGATCAGGCACTCAGTGCGTCTTTAGTCCAGCCCTTTCAGCCACTGGAAGGATTTCCCAATGTCACCCGCACCATCTGGTCGATGGTACATCCCATGCAGGGTCTGTCTTGCCATGGCACTTCTTTGCTTGGTCTTCCTCCCATGTCTGCTGCTGCCTTAGGCGTTCTCTCAGCAGCTCACTTTGGGCGGCTATCTTACTGATGTACTCCTGGATGGTCGGTTTCGTCCAGGACGTGGCTTTGATGCTCACCAAGCCCGCCCGCCTCTTCCGGCGTATACAGTCTCTGGGTGTGGACTGGGGTGAAACCTCTGTGCATTGTGAGAGCTTCCGGTCTTCACATCGGCAGCCTCCATGCCCTTGGCCAGCTCACTATACCCTGCAGTGGGTCTCTGATACGGTCAGGGCGTATCTGTTGATGGCGTGGTCTTGTCTCTCACTGAGCTGGCTTCACCCAGTCTATCCTGGTGTGATACTGGATTGTTGCGGTCATTCCTTGCTCTCTCCTCGTGTTTGCATGTGCCTTGTGGGACGCCAGCGGTATTGTCAGTGGTTCTGTTGATGGCCCGCTGTAGTTCACCCCAGTCAGTCTTGGGACTACCTCCCTCTCCTACTACCATCCGGCCAATTTCCAGTCCGAAGACATCCCGATCTCCTCATCTGTAGACAGCGACAGTGCTGGCATTAGAGCGGTCGATTCTTGTTCATATTCTTACAACTAGACTTTTGTCATCCATGTGAGGAGGTGGCTGTGGAGTTCCACTCCTGGAACCTCTGTACCCGTTCCAGTCCTTGTGATTATCTGCTGAGGGGGTTTAAGCCTAGCAGAAACCACAGCGGGACTGTGCATCACTTGGATCATGCCGCCACGTGAGGCCACTGTCAAGATGCCTTGAGTTGACTTCTAGTGTTGTCTTCCATAGTCCCATTGAGTTCTTGAGGAAGGTCCTTAGTGTCCTGTTGACTTATATATATCAAGGAAAACAAGTCTGTTGTAGAGAAGTTAAATGAATTCTTTAGATTGGTCTCCTCTGTAGAGGATGTGAGGGACATTCCCACACCTGAGACATTCTTTTTAGGTGGCAAATCTGAGGAACTGTCCTAGATTGAAGTGTCAGTTGAGGAGGTTTTGGAATTAATCTATCAATTTAACAGTAATAAGACACCAGGACTTGATGATATTCAACCAAGGATTCTGAAGGACCTCAGATATGAAATTGCAGAACTATCGATTAAATCAGCCTCTGTACTAGTTGACTGGTGGTTAGCTAATGCTCCAGAGGTGATCCTGGTAAGTACAGGTCAGAAAATCTAACTTCTTTACAGTAGTTACAGTTTACCTGGTAATAAACAGAATTATCAGAGACCTAAATGAACACTATGTTGGGGAAGAGTCAGCACAACTTTTGTAAAGGGAAAATATGTCTCACTAATCTATTAGAATTCTTTGAGGGGATCATCAAACATGCACAAGCATGATCTTGTTATAGTGTACTTGGACTTTCAGAAAGCCTTTGAGAAGGTCCCTCACCAAAGGCTCTTAAGCAAAGTGGGCCATCATAGAGTAAGAGGGAAGGTCCTCTCATGGATCAGGAATTGGTTAAAATATAGGAAAAAAGGGTAGGAATAAATGGTCAGTTTTCAGAAGGAAGAGAGGTAAATAGTGGGATCCCTCAGAGATCTATACTTGTACCAGTGGTGTTCAATGTATTTGTAAATATTCTGAAAAGAAGGGATAAACAATGAGGAGACTAAGTTTGCAGATGTTACAAAAATTACTCAAGACAGTTAAGTCTGAAGCTGAATGTGAAGATTTACAGAGAGATCTCAAAAAATGGGTGATTTGATTGGTCAACAAAATGAAAGAGGCAATGTTGATAAATGCAAAGTAATGCAAGTTGAAGAACGTAATTCCAACAGTATATACATACCAAATGATGGAGTCTAAATTAGCTGTTACCACTCAAGAAAGAGATCTTGGAATCATTGTGGATAGTTCTCTGAAAACATCCATTCAATGTGCAATGACAGTTAAAAAAGCGAATTTTAGGAAACATTAGGAAAGGGGTAGATAATAAGACAGAAAATACGATAATGCCACCATATAAATCCATTGTACACCTACCCCTTGAATACTGCATGTAGTTCTGGTTACCCTATCTCAAAAAAGATACGTAAAAATGGGAAAAAGTACAGAGAAGGGGTATGGAAAAGCTTCCATACGTGGAGAGATTAAAAAGACTGAGACGGTTCAACTTAGATGACTAAGCAGGGATATGCAGAGGTCTATAAAATCATGAATAGTGTGGAGAAGGTGAATAAGGAAGTTTTATTTAGCTCGTCACATAACACAAGAAACAGAAGTCACCCAATGAAATTAAGTCAACAGGTTTAAAACAAACATAAGGAAGTATTTCTTTACACAATGCACAGACCGCTTGTGGAAATCATTGCTAGGTGGCAGTGTGAAGGCCAAAAGTATAAATGAGTTCTAAAAATAATTAGATAAGTTAATGGAGGATAGGTCCATCAGTGGTTGTTAGCCAAAATGGGATGTAACCACATGCTCTAGTATCCTTAAATCTCTTGACCATCAGGTTTGAACTGGATGGTAGGATGTATCCACTTGATAAACTGCCCTGTTCTGTTCTTTCCCTCTGAAGCATCTGGCACGGGCCAAAGTCAGAAGACAGGATACTGTGCTAAATGGACCATTGGTCTGACCCAGTATGGCCATGCCTATGTTCTTATGCTGTCAGGTAAATCTCAGACCCTTATCTCCTTAGTCTAATTCAGTAATGACCTGGATCAAATGTTGATATCTCTCAATTCAGAAGTCATTTTTCCATTTTAGAAATAAGCCAAATTTGTGTGCTCCATTCTCCCTCTGGTAATATTAGCCATGACTTAACACCATATATGGTGACTTTGAAGTCACAGGATCTGCAGCCATGCAAAGTACCATGAATGTCTACAAGACTGTCAACTTCTAATACTTCCGTCATAAACAAATACATTTTTCCTTTTCCCCCAAAAAGTGAAAACTAGCAAGACGAGGCCACTTACTCTAACATGCCTCGCAGTCATATCTCCTACTGGACCGATCTGATATTTCATTATCATCATGTGATGTCATTGGCATGAGACTAAGCAGAGGTGGTACATTGTCACTGACTGTCTGACATTCTGCTCGGATGTCAGACTGTGTCTCACTTGAATTATTGCTTTGGCCAGCCAGAGAACCTTTTCATACTTTTGCTGACGAAAATATGGAGTCTGGATATTTCAGGGTGTTTCCTTGAGACCAAGAAGGGTATAAAAGCATATTTTCCTGCTGAGGAGAAACAGCAGTTTCTCTCTATTATATGACCCCCATTCCTATAGTGTGCGAGCACCTCAGAATCTGTAATGTATTTGTCCTTGCAACACCACTGTGAGATAGGGAAATATATTTGGGTGTTGTCCTGCTCAGCGTTAAAGTGCCAAAGTGACATAGGTGCCTAAGTCTAAGTAACTTGCCCAAAGCCTTGTATAAAGTCTGTGGCAGAGCAGGAAATTGAACCCAGGTCTCAAGTCCTGGACCTAACCACTGGGCCATCTTGCCTTCATCTCTGTGGGCGCAATTTGCAGCAGTCACAATGCATTTGAAGTCCCTGTGCTTTGGTGGAGATAGGTTAAGACCTTAATTGAGAAAAGCATCCTTACTGAAGAAAGTACTTAAGCGTGTGCTTAAAGTTATGTTTTAAAGAGCTTTCCTGAATTGGGGCCTAAATGCCATTCTTAGAAATGGAAGGCCATATTTTGATCTCTGATACTCCACCTCCCCTGTCTGATGTCCTGGCATGCGCAACAGTAGATTTGGGATTAGACTGTGGTCTGAAATATATATTTCTCCCAGCTATTTGCAAAAATAATAAATGTTTCATCAACTACTGATTATAACCTCCATTGTACTTTCAGTGTTTGAGTCTGTAGCAGGCTCATAGACTCATAGATTCATAGGTCAGAAGGGACCAATATGATCATCTAGTCTGACCTCCTGCACAAAGCAGGCCACAGAACCCTACTCATCCACTTTTATAACAACCCCTAACCCATGACTGAGTTATTGAAGTCCTCAAAATCTCAGAGGGATTAGAAAAAGCAGAAAGCTTACAGGGATGGAAGAAAGGCAGGATTAGCAAGGGAAGCTACCTTAGTGAGGTCAGAACATGTAGGGATAAAGTGAGGAAGGCTAAAAGCCATGTGAACTGGACCTTGCAAAGGGAATAAAAACCAATAGTAAAAGTTCTACAGCCACATAAAATAAGAAGAGAACAAAAGAAAGAAGAAGTGGGGCCATATACACTGAGGATGGAATGGAGGTTAAGGACAACCTAGGCATGGCCCAATATCTAAATAAGTACTTTGTCTCAGTCTTAAATAAGACTAGTGAGGAGTTTAGGATGATGGAGGATGATAAACGGGAATGAGATATGGAGGTGATATTACTGCATCTGAGGTAGAGGCCAAACTTGAACAGCTTAATGGGACAAATCGGGGAGCCTGGACAATCTCCATTCAAGGATATTAAAGGAACTGGCGCATGAAATTGCGAGCCCGTGGAGCGAGAATTTTAATCAATCGGTAAACTCGGGGGTTGTACCGTACGACTGGAGAATTGCTAACGTAGTTCCTATTTTTAAGAAAGGGAAAAAAAAGTGATCCGGGTAACTATA